>NC_087268.1:2762307-3069230 GCF_015220805.1 Pogoniulus pusillus
CACAGATGCTGGGCTATTTTTTAGGTAGCTTATGTTTTCCTTTTGCCTACGCTTTGATATACAAAGAATCTAGGAACAAGGGGGAAATGTATTTCTCTGTGACCCATTTACAACCAGAGTTACTTAAACATTATTGAATAAATGCATTTTAAGTAATTACAATATTTGCAATTTTGGCCTCCCACTGTGTAAACTCTCCTAAGAACTGACAAAAAAAACCCCAATAATGAAATAATTTGATCAATGTTTCTTTCCTCATCTTTGGACTTACACTCTGCCTGGAAACAGTTGTGAAAAGTCTCGTTAGTAATAATGAATTAAACTTAATTTTGTCTTAAGCACACATGCCAATTTGCCTAGTCAGGGATAACAGGATCATATTAAACATGCTGTTTAAGAAAGTCATGCAGCTCACAGGCCCTCAACTTCCATTTAAGTAAAATGGAGGCTAAGCAAAGATGTAAATGCTATAAAAAATGAACAAACAAGCTGAAAACTCATAATCAAATTAATTCAACATCAGAGTATCCAGAATACTAACTACCAGCCACTGCTCCTTACGGGCACAGAGTGGCTGGAGAGCAGCCAGGAGGAAAGTGACCTGGGGGTACTGGTGGATAGTAGGCTGAAGATGAGCCAGCAGTGTGCCCAGGTGGCCAAGAGAGCCAATGGCATCCTGGTCTTGAGCACCTCCAGGGATGAGGCTTCAACCACCTCCCTGGGCAATCCATTCCAGCCTCTCACCACTCTCATGCTGAACAACTTCCTCCTCATGTCCAGTCTGAACCTCCTCACCTCCAGCTTTGCTTCATTCCCCCCAGTCCTGTCACTCCCTGATATCCTGGGATATCCCTCCCCAGCTTTTTTGTAGTCCCCCTTGAGATACTGCTGCAGAGTGGCAGAAGAATCAGATTATTTCCCAGGCAGCTTGCATGGTAAAACAGAAATACATTGGCCTTTTTTCATAAGAAAAACCAGGCAAAAAAGCAAAGAAGTATGCTACATCTGCACAACTGCAGCGCTTCACATTTCCAGCTCTTACATAAATGCCACTTTACATTTCAGCCCACACCAGCAGTTACTCTCTCACAAACCAGTTCCCAAGCTGTTGTCTTAAGGTGGACCAGAGGGAGTAAAACAGTTTGGATGGCGAAGAAGGAGGAGAATTTTCAAGTGTCTTGCTTGTTTTGAAGACTTGATCAAGTGAAAGAAAGTGCTGATGTGAGTGACAATTGGAGCCAGACACTATGGCTCTGTGAGGCAGGGAGAAGGTCACATTTACATGTGGGGCTAACTGATCATTGCGGGTGGCTGGAGCACACTTTTCATAGAGGACTGTGTGTTTAGAGGAGAGCACATTGGGAACTTTGTATGGCAACTTGTGTTACAGGCATCCCGAAATTCCCAGGCATTTCTGAAACACTGTCCAATTATCCTGGCAGCAGAAATCCAACTCCATCAACCACAGCTTGGATCAGCCATAGAAGAGGATTGTTCTTTACAGAGAACACAAGGCAAATACTCAAGATGCTCTCTACTGAGGCTACGCATAGAGTGTAAGATGCTAAGGTTTTATGCCCCTTGTCTCTAAAAATGGCCTAAAAACTAATTCTGTGCAAGAGGAATGAACTTAAAATAATCAGCACTAGGAAGAGCCATCATAATCTGAAATAAACACACTGTTTTGAAAGAGGAAATAAATTTACATGGTGAAGAGGTACAAATGTATCACATAGTATCACAGTATCATCAGGGTTGGAAGAGACCTCACAGATCATCAAGTCCAACCCTTTACCACAGAGCTCAAGGCCAGACCATGGCACCAAGTGCCACGTCCAATCCTGCCTTGAACAGCTCCAGGGACGGCGACTCCACCACCTCCCCGGGCAGCCCATTCCAGTGTCCAATGACTCTCTCAGGGAAGAACTTTCTCCTCACCTCCAGCCTAAATCTCCCCTGGTGCAGCTTGAGGCTGTGTCCTCTTGTTCTGGTGCTGGCCACCTGAGAGAAGAGAGCAACCTCCTCCTGGCTACAACCACCCCTCAGGTAGTTGTAGACAGCAATGAGGTCTCCCCTGAGCCTCCTCTTCTCCAGGCTAACCAATCCCAGCTCCCTCAGCCTCTCCTCGTAGGGCTGTGCTCAAGGCCTCTCCCCAGCCTCGTCACCCTTCTCTGGACACGCTCAAGCATCTCAATGTCCCTCTTAAGCTGGGGGGCCCAGAACTGAACAAATGTGCAAAGCCCCAGATTGGAAACACAATAGTACAAAGACTTGGCTCTGAGTAATTTTGAGGATGTTTGCTAAGCCAGAGTTACTTCAGTGTTTTCTTTTGAACTCACTGATACTCAAAGTATTATTTCCACTATAAACATGAAATGGTAAAATCAATTAACGGTAATTGTTGTCAATTAGTCTCTTACATCTATGCAGGGATTCTATAGGCTTCAATTTAATATATTTCCACTATATGCTATCAGATTAAATTCCATGCACATGTGACCAAATTGGACAATTTTCTCTGTATGCTTCCATCTGTCTTCAAGTGATGGGAGCTGTGTTTCTGTGCCTTCTGTGAATCACTCTGTACCCTAATAGCAAACTATTCTATATTGAGGGAGCTGGGCCTGTTTAGCCTGGAGAAGAGGAGGCTCAGGGGTGATCTTATTACTGTCTACAACTACCTGAAAGGGCATTGTAGCCAGGTGGGGGGTGGCCTCTTCTCCCAGATAACCAGCAATAGAACAAGGGGACACAGTCTCAAGTTGTGCCAGGGTAGGTATAGGCTGGATATTAGGAAGAAGTTCTTCACAGAAAGAGTGATTTCCCATTGGAATGGGCTGCCCAGGGAGGTGGTGGAGGCACCGTCCCTGGGGGTCTTCAAGAAAAGCCTGGATGAGGCACTTAGTGCCATGGTCTAGTTGATTGGATAGGGCAGGGTGATAGGTTGGACTGGATGATCTTGGAGGTCTCTTCCAACCTGGTTGATTCTATGATTCTATGATTCTATAAGGCTCATAAACTGGAGAACAACTGGGAATGAACAGGAAGACTGAAAAGAACATAAATCCTCCTTTTTGGGGCAGTGTGTGAATCACTGAAGCATTTATCTCTTCAAAGCACTGTGTTACTCCTGATATGCTTTGCATTTGCCTAGAGCAGCCTGCATGTGTTGAGCCACAAAATGCCTGTGCAGCAAACATCCGCAGAACCTGCTTGTTCAAGGCAAGCTCAGTTTTAGGCATGGGGCTACAGCTATCAACGTCATAATCCCAACATTTATTTTGCCATAGCAATCTAAAAATATCACATCTGAAATTAAATGCTTCATTACACTGATAATCACATCTATTTAAGTAACTGTCCTCATGATTTTAAAAGATGATTTCTCAGCCTTTTAGTTGGCAAAGCCACTTTGACTGTGCAGGCAAACCGAGCTCAGAACTCATAATTTCTTACATTTTCTCCAACCATGCAAGCATTTCTGTATGTTAAATGCAGTGTTTCCAAAGATTCTGCAACTTACCAACAGAAGCAACACAATTAAAAGTAAATACCATATTTTTACTTATAATATGCATGATATGCCTCTTTTGAACTACTTACTATGAGAAACAATTCAATAAAGAGAATCATAGACTCAGCCAGGTTGGAAGAGACCTCCAAGATCATCCAGTCCAACCTAGCACCCAGCCCTCACCAGTCAACTAGACCATGGCACCAAGTGCCTCATCCAGTCTTTGCTTGAACACCTCCAGGGATGGTGACTCCACCACCTCCCCGGGCAGCCCACTCCAATGGCAATACATAATACAACACATAATACACACACTTGGAAAATAACCAGCTGCCACATAAACCTTATGTGGGCTCAAAGAATCACAGAATTCCAGAATGATTCCTGACCTTCCTCTGGAGGCCACTTCTCTGCTCAAGCTGGGATATCTACAGCTAGTACTGCAGTACTATGTCCAGGCAGTGTTTGAGTATCTCCAAGGATGACTTCACTGCCTTTCTGTGTAACATGTTCCCCTGCTCAGTCACCCTCTCAGAAAAAGAGTATTTCCCCATACTCAGATAGAGCCCCCTGTGTTTGTCTGTGTCCATTGCCTCTGCTCCTGTCACTGGGCATTGAAGAGCCTAGCTTCATCTTGCATCCTCCTTTCAGGTATTTACACATATTAATCGAATGCTCCCTGAGTTGTCTCTTCTCCAAATCACGCAGTCCCTGCTCTCTCAGTCTGTCCTCATAGAAGAGGTGCTTCAGACCTTTAATCATCTCTGTGGCCCTTTGCTGGACTCCTTCTTGTATTCCATGTATCTCTTGTATTGGGGAGTCCAGAACTGGACACAGTACTCCAGATATGGCCTCATCACTGCTGAGTAGGGGGGGTGCACCACCTTCCTCAACCTGCTGGTGATGCTTCTCATCAGCCACCTTTGCTTGCAACGGTGTACTGCTGTTTTATGGTCATCTTGAGGTCCAGCATCTATTTATAATTATCTCTCTTTCTGACTGTATGAAATCAAATTTCCTTTCTTTCCTGTTCAAAAGTGTGCAGCCACATTCCTGAGTGCAGAGACGGATAGCACTGTAATAGAACTTCTCAATTTATAAGTTTGAAAGACAAATACACAAAAAAATATAGATAAAAATATTGCTAAGTGACCATTAGGGAACCTACAATAAGAATATGAAAGCTTCTTTTAGAAAGCATCCCAGTCACCCCAATACTGATACAGGCATACTTCTTCATAGTTAAGTCAAAGGCAAATTACATTCTCCACAAATTCCTGCAGTCAATTTACATACAAGGACCTGAATGAGAATTGCTGGGCTTGTAACACATCCATACTTCAGGAAAAAGCCAAGTTGTGTTTGCCTAAGCACAGCCCAACCCTCTTTTTTTTCTCTTTCAAAACTGAATTATGTGCATTTATGTATTAGTAGGACTACCATGGCACACTACAGGGATTTTACATTGCTCTAACCATCACAACACATGACCTGAAAGAAACAACCTCTACTACAGCAACATGATCAGTTCAGAAATAGACACTGCCACAGGTACTGCCAAGAACCTGGATGAACTGACAGGCAACTGAGTGCTACGAGCAGCATTTTGCTGATAGCTTGGAAGCTTCAGCTCCCGGATAGTATATAAGGATTCCCTGGGGAAACAAAGCTGCAGAAGGTATGTCAAGGTGACAAAGTATCACTGCCACACAATCCACTGAAAGATATGTTCTGGCTACCAGGTAAATTATGCTGTGACTATGAAAAAAAGGAGGACAGGCTGTCAGGTGAGAAGTGAGAGAATCTCAAACACCATGACTCAGTATACAGGAAAAATCTCAGATAATTTTCCCCTCCATTTTATTCTGATTAGAAGTTGTAGTCTTTTCTATTACAGAATCATAGAATCATTAAGGTTGGAAGAGATCTCTAAGATCATCAAGCCCAATCACTGACCTAACACTGCCATGGCCTGGAGTACCATGTCTACGTGTTTTTGGAACACCTTCAGGGATGGTGACTCTACCACCTCCCTGGGCAGCCTGTTCTAATGCCTGACCACTAAGTAATTTTTTCCTAATATCCAATCTAAACTTCCCCTGGATAAGTTAAGGCCATTTCCTCTCATTCTTTCACTTGATACTAGGGAGAAGAGACCAACATCTACCTCACTATGACCTCCTTTCAGGTATTGCTAGAGAGCAGTGAGGTCTCCCCTCAGCTTCCTCTTCTCCAGACTAAACAATCTCTGTTCCCTCAGACACTCCATGTAAGAATTGTTCTTCAGACCCTTTGCCAGCTTTCTTGCCCTTCTCTGGACAAGCTCCAGCAACTCAACATCCTTCTTGTAGCGAGGGGCTCAAAATAGAACACAGCATCTGAGGTGCTGTCCCACCAGTGTCTATCTAAGATTAATATGAAACTTCTATGGTTATGAAATATTACATTACTAATAAGTCTAACCACCCCAACACGATGAGAGTCAGTGATCATAGAATCAAGCAGGTTGGAAGAGACCTCCAAGATCATCCAGTCCAACCTAGCACCCAGCCCTAGCCAGGATGCCCCCTATCACGATGCCTCCTTGAGCTGGATTAAGGTGGCCCCCGATCATTCTGCCAGCCTGCATGATTAGGAAAAAATTCTTCCCTGAAAGGGTTGCCAAGCCCTGGAACAGGCTGCCCAGGGCAGTGGTGGAGTCATCATCCCTGAGTGAATTTCAAATTGTGTAGACGTGGTTCTGAGGGACATGGTTTAGTGGTGGACTTGGCAGTTCTGGGCTAACAGTTGGACTTGATGATCTTAAAGGTCTCTTCCAACTTAAACAGTTCTGTGGCTTCATCAATAAACTCTGTTTGATCAGGGACAATGGATGACCTGAGAAGCGAACTAGCCTGAGAGTTGGCTATGAGCAAGAGCACAGGTAGTGCTGGCTCTTGGAGACAGGATTGACACAGGGTAACACTGGCCAGGTGCTGCAGAGACTGTGTTGTCTGGGCTGTCTCCCAAAAAAACCCAGAACACCAGTGTGGGAGACCCATAAAAAAGAGGTACTTGCAAATAAAATGAAAGACAGAGTCAAGTGGAGGAGAACTGAGCCCTTTGCTGTATTTATGAAGAAAAGCAAAAAGGTCTTTGGTTTGCTTGTTTTTGTTAAGCAACACAAGCTTTTAATATATCTAGTCAGTCAGATCTTGGACAGAGATTTATTAACTTGTCAAACAAAAGTAATTTCACAACACATGTAACTGCAGCTCATTTCAAAACATTTATTGCTCTGTAAACAGAAAATCCAGCCTCTCTTTAAACAATCTGCCCCTTCTCCTTGAAGAAAGAAGGTAGAAACGGTAGGAGAAAGAAATTCTAAGTGAAACAGAAAGAAATATTCATAAACTTATTCATACAAAGATATAAAAAGTATAGAGTTAGAAATTAAAACCGACTTTCACAGTAACTACTTCTACTGAAAAAAAAAACATTTGGGGCAGTAACTTAAACCAAACAAAATCAGAACACAGATAGGAGGAAAAAAACTTAAATGAAAGGTGGTAATGATATTGAAAGGAGGACAGCCTTTGCCCAGGAGATGATGCAGAACAGCTGCTACATTTGGACAATATGAATGAGAGGGAAGGAGAAACAGAAGAGGCCGACAGCTCCATGGCTGTTCAGTGAATTCCCTAGCCATGAGTGAAAGCCATAAGCAGTGTCAGGTTTCTGCATGCTTGTCCAATTTTTAAACACAGAACAACAAGGAAGTCTAAGTAAGCATGGAAGGCTGTTTCCTAGTTGCCAGCACTCAGGCTCTTGCTTCCTCCATCCATTGGCGCTACTGACACACAGGTTTCAGCCTGGAGTTCGACTCCAGTTGCAGGTCACATACACAAACAACTTGGGTTTGGGGAAATCACCCATGATGGGGCTGTCCCTTCACCTGGACAATGGGGACAATATCATAGAATCATAGAATCAACCAGGTTGGAAGAGACCTCCAAGAGCATCCAGTCCAACCTAGCACCCAGCCCTAGCCAGTCAACCAGACCATGGCACTAAGTGCCTCAGCCAGGCTTTGCTTCAACACCTCCAGGGACAGTGACTCCACCACCTCCCTGGGCAGCCCATTCCAATGCCAATCACTCTCTCTGCCAACAACTTCCTCCTAACATCCAGCCTAGACTTTCCCCACTGTTCCCTTGTTCTATTGCTGGTTGTCTGGGAGAAGAGACCAACCCTCACCTGCCTACAACCTCCCTTCAGGTAGTTGTAGGATAGGGACAGACTTTTTAGCAGGGCATGTTGTGACAGGATTGGGGTTGGGGGGTGGTTTGAAACTAAAAGGGAGATTTAGACTTTCTGAGACCTGACTGGAGCAATGGGCCCAGCTTCTCAGCACAGGAGAGACATGGACCTGTTGCATCAGGTCCAGAAGAAGTCACAATGATATGAGGGCTGGAACTCCTCTGCTGTGAAGATAGGCTGAGAGAGTTGGGGTTGTTCAGCCTGAAGAAGAGAAGGCTTCAGGGGGACCTTCTGCCTGTCTTTCAGTACTTAAAGAGGTTAATCAGAAAGCTGGGGAAAGATTTTTTAGCAGGTCCTGTTGTGACTTTAAACTACAAGAGGGAAATTCAAACTAGATAGAAGGAAGAAAATTTTCACATTGATGGTGGTAAGACCCTGGCCCAAGTTGCCTGAAGAGTTGGTAGATTCCTCATCCTTGGCTTGGGGTTCTGTGCAACCTGCTGTAGTTGCAGATGGTCCTGCTTACTGCTGGGGAGGTGGACCAGATGAGCCTTAATGTCTCTTCCAACCCAAACCAAACCCAAATCTGTCCTGTGAACAGATTCTGTTTCCTGGCTGAAGGGTAATTGATAAGAAACACTGCACTGGTCAGGAGCAGGGTACAGCAGAAAACTGTTTCACCTATTTAGCCTTTTCTAGTCCTCTATATCTCTATTTCCTTGGAATAAATCCTCAGAAATCCCTAAATGCTCATCTGCTGCATCCCATACTCTTTGCCATACCCCAGGAAGGTATTTTGCCTCAGTCCACCCCATCACTGTTTCACCTTAATGGGTCTCCTGGTTGGATAATTCACTTTGATGGCTCTCCTGTAACAGCACTGGGAGGGCCTGGACAGGCTGTCCCTCCTGAGTCTTTTAATCTGGACCTCCTGTCTGTCTTCAGGACTCCTTTGGCCTTGTGCAGATTAGCCTCTGGTGGGCTCACGGCTCTTGTGATGGATCTGGGAGCAGTTGGGCAGGGTGTGAGTTGGGTTTCCCTACCTGCCATTGCCCCTTTGAGGCTCTGCAGACTCTTTCATCAGCCTACAGATGATATTTTACCACATAATGTAACAGCTGCATCCCGTGGCAGACCTTTCTTTGGCTCTATAGAGCTCTATGCAAGTTTATGCATCACATGCTACTTGATTCCGAACATGCAAGACTAGGAATCCAAGGAGCTTCTCTCACAGGTCTTTAGAGCAAGGGCCTGGCATACACTATGCTAAATGGAGAAATCAATAGGAGAAAAAGAGATGCTCAAATCAGACATGCTGTTTTTTCTTTCTTCTTGCTGCTGCTATTATTCCAATGTTCACTCTGATCCAAAAGCAATACAGCACAGCATGTCACAAGTAGCATTATGTCTTCATACCGCCGAGTAACGGAAATCCTTTTATTAAAATACAGCATTCTGTGATGGATTTCTTCATCCTTGGACTGACATTGAATCTGAATCTCTTACTAGTAATCACTTTACACAAAGCCAGATCACATACTCATCTCAGACACAGAATCTAAGGACTCCATCTACAGACTTTTGGAAATGGTGTGAAAGCTGGCGAGGCTGAATTGTTCCTGCAAAGAATGGATGCATTTCAAAACTGGAGAGAAACTACACTCCAGGCCTTTTCTGAAGAAGTGACCTACAGAACAATTTATTTATCCTTCATTAACACTATTTGATTAAAATAGAATCAGTTCCACAAAACAGAGAAACACCGAAAATGAACTGTGTTAAAGAAATTTAAGACTGTGCTAGCATCACAGATGTAAAGAAGAGCTGGAGCTCAGGCTGGCCACGGCTGTCAAGGAAAACAAAAAGTGTTTCTTTAAATATATGAATGGCAAGAGAAGGGCCAAGGACAACCTCCAGTCCTTATTAGATAGAGAGGGGAACATAGTGACAATGGATGAGGAAAAGGTAGAGATGCTTAACACCTTCTTTGCCTCAATCTTCAATAGTGGGACAGGTTGTCTCCAGGACAACTGGACTCCTGAAGTGGCGGAGGGAGGCAGGGACCAGTATAGTCCCCCTCTAATCCATGAGGAAGAAGTAAGGGACCTGCTGAGACATTTGGATCCTCACAAGTCCATGGGAACGGATGGGATCAATCCTAGGGTTCTGAGAGAGCTGGCAGCTGAGCTGGCCAAGCCACTCTCCATCATTTATCAGCAGTCCTGGCTCACTGGAGAGGTCCCCAAAGACTGGAAGCTGGCCAGTGTGATTCTATGATTCTAAGATATCAGTAAACCAGTCTTCCACCAACCTACTCAAAGTCAGCCAGCATCTTTAAAGTATATTTGTTCTTCAACTGATTGCTGAGATGGAGATGCTAAAAGAAAAATAATGAATCAAGCCACAGGAGAAAGAGACAGAAATAAATGGTCCAAGTGTCTTAGAATTAGTACTTAGTACCACACAGAGGATGAAACTCTGACATCAGTGCTTCTAAAGAAAACCTCTTTGAGAGACACATCAGTGTATTGCAGCTGACTCTTCTTTCCACTGTTTTCACGACACTTTAGACACGTAGCACCCTAAATGCTTGAATAGTTTTTGCTGTACCATTAGCCCTGTCATATCATTTACTAAAGCTCTTGAGACAGAATGCTTAGTCTCAACAAAAGTAAACGCTTTTGTTATTTCAGTACATACATCATTAACTAATCTACTGTTCCCTCACTTTTCATCTACACTCCTTTGAAAACTGTTTGGGAAAGCATTAAGGACAAATGGGCTACTGCACATTATTATTTCTTCATAATTTATAATGAAGCTATATAGATTACTTAATGCAGACACAAATCCAGGTTTTCATTTTCACCTTCGAGGGCCCCCACAATTACTGCATGTCTTGCTTTTATTTCCTTCTACTCCCCAGACATCTTCTGTCCTTTCACTTAATTGCATTCTTTATCTCCTTCTCCCACTTTCAGCTGTGTGCCTTATATCATGCTGACCTCTGTGTCTTGTACAATCTCCATGCCTACACTCTTCATCCTCCTTCAGCAGTATCTTTAAAACTATAGTCTTTCAGGAATCATTGGGACATTCCTTTCTTCCTCCCCTTCTTATTGCTAAGCTATTAGCTGAAATTTGTCTTGCTTAAACCACTTTTCCTCCTTGCTGGGCAACTGCAGCTGAGAGTACAGCTGAAAGCTGTCTGGTTCAATTCTTAATTCTATCAGAAATTAGCTCTGTTAATTCTTCAACTCTGAGGAAAACTGAGGGACAACACATCCAAAATAGAAATTTGGAACCTTGTTCATTAAAAAAAGCCACAACATTCATTGAATAAATGTCAATCAGTGCATGTGTGTGTGGAGTAATTAGTTTCTACAAGCTACATCAGTACCACTTTTAGTCTTAGATGTTTGTACTTCACAGTGCTCCAACTGCTGTTCAGAGCACTTCCATATAGATTATTCAGTGCACATGCACTTGATATTTTTTCCCCTTCTGGGATTAATGTATACTTAAATGTAAATGTAAATCTGATGTACACAGTGAGTAGCATCATAAACAAAAAGCATGAAACTCAGGAGCATTTGAAGGTCTAGCAATGGTCATAGCATGGACGAGCTATGTTCCTGACTCCTGGAACATCTGACTGCAAGACTCTCAGCTTCTGAAGCTTCAAGCAGCTGCTCTACACAGTATAACTGTTTATGGAAGTTCCCATATGACCATTGTACTAGTGACTGTTATCATTAGAAAATATCATTATTATCTTCTGAAGAAAACACTAACAATAATTGCAAACACGTGTTAAGAAAAAAAATCAAATCATAGAATCAAGCAGGTTGGAAGAGACCTCCAAGCTCAGCCAGTCCAACCTAGCACCCAGCCCTAGCCAGTCAACCAGACTATGGCACTAAGTGCCTCATCCAGGCTTTGCTTGAACACCTCCAGGCACAGCCACTCCACCACCTCCCTGGGCAGCCCATTCCAATGCCAATCACTCTCTCTGTGAACAACTTCCTCCTTCCTCCTAACATCCAGAAATCTTCTCAATGAAAATTTTCAGACTGAAAAATTAAAAACACACAACTGGAAGCAGTCTTCAAAGGACATATTATAACTACTATTGAAACTGCAGATGCATTCTACCTAATACATACGATCATTCTTTGTAGTATAAAAGGCTCTGTGGGCATTCTCTCGGGATAACTGCATTGTGGGAAGCAGTAAGATAAGTTCCATACTATTATGCTTTTTTGCCCATGGCTTTTTTTTTTTTTTTTTTTTTTTGAGTGATATTTTGAGTCTGTGACATCTTTGAAGGTCAGGACAATAGGCTGCAACCCCTAATGTTTCCTATCTTTAGTCTGAAGCCACAGGATGCAAGAATGTGTTCTGGAGATAGTAAAGTGAATGGATCACTGTGACCAGGTGTCTGTTCATGAGAAAAAGGACAATTTTCTAATGCAGAAAAAGATGTTCTGCAAGAGAAGATATTTTTGGTAATGGATGAAATCTCATAAGCTAGTCTTTGCCTATCAGCAAGACCCTGAGGCTTTGGAGCCACTAAACTATGAAGTCAGTTACTAACATTTTAAAAAAATCCAATCACTGTGCTACTGTTTTAGAAAGTGGTTGTAGATACATTTTTAATCAATTCTGGTGTTACACAGAGAGTTATTGATTAGTAATCCTTACCTCTACACTTCCTAAAATCTGCTGATGACAGAAGTTGATGTAGGTTAGCTGGGGTAAGAAGCATCTGTAAGAAACCTGGAGTGACAAGGGGGTCTACATGGCAGTCAAGTGTTAAATGAAATAAAATAGCCATGAAATATAAGCAATATACATTAGCCTGAAAAAAAATTACATGCACATCTTGTAACAGACAGTTTAAGTACTGGATACCACTGTAGACAGCTCTCTGAAAACTCAGAGCTTGGGTTACATATATATACATACACAGACATGTATGTGTGTGTGTGTATACATATATGTGTGTATCACAGTATCAAAGTATCATCAGGGTTGGAAGAGACCTCACAGATCATCGAGTCCAACCCTTTACCACAGAGCTCAAGGCCAGACCATGGCACCAAGTGCCACGTCCAACCTTGCCTTAAAGTGCCCCAGGGACGGCGACTCCACCACCTCCCCGGGCAGCCCATTCCATGTAAATACATATATATATGTGTGTGTGTGTATACATATACATATAGAATCATAGAATTGACCAGGTTGGAAGAGACCTCCAAGATCATCCAGTCCAACCTAGCACCCAGCCCTAGCCAGTCAACTAGACCATGGCACTAAGTGCCTCATCCAGGCTTTGCTTCAACACCTCCAGGGACGACGCTGCCTCATCTGGAATACTCTGTGTACTGTTGTGCTAGTTTGAAGCCAGATAAAATGTTTTAATGAGAAGGATTAGATCATAAGCTGTGAAAAAGAAACAATGGTGATGTCTACTTCACCCATAAGCTTGCTGAGATGTATAAGAACAAGAGCATAAACACAGAGCATTCAGGCATTCCAGCACTGCCTGGGCTTTGAGCTGCATTTCTCTCTAACCTCACCCTCTGTCTCTCTGATTAATCCACCTGCTTCCTAACTCCCCCTGGCCAACTCTCCATTCTTCCCTGGGGCACAAGGCAATGTCTGGGGTAAGGCTGAGGGGTGGGAGAAGGTGGAAGTGTGGTTGGGAACCCCTCCTGGGGACTCAGGTTTCTGGGAGGGCTGCTGTGTTTCTGTGTTACCTTTTACCTTGTCTATTTCTGTCTATAACTGTATATACTGTAAATATCTGCTTGTATATTGTGCTAGCTGTAAATATAAGCTTCATTCAATTTCCAGAGCTGGCTGAGTCTAGCCTGGGTGATTTCCAAAGTGTGGGGGGATGGGTAACACCCAAACCTTCACAACTGTATACCACAGGCATCAGTGTATTTTAAAATATTTGTTGATAGGGAAGGTCTAAAGAATTATAATTAGAATGTTCCATAGTAAAAACAAACAAAAATACCCCCAAACTAACAAACCAATCAGCAGTTCACTCACCACCACCCTCCAGCCCCTCCAAAAAATCTGAAGCACACCCACAAATTTAAGAGTCTCAACAGTGTTTTACTTGTGGAACAAGAAATAAAAAGACATAAGTAAACCTTTAAATATTGTGTGGTAGATTAATTGCTTACCTTTGTTATTCATAACAAAACTGACCAACCAAATAAAAGATGAGAGAGAGAGAAAGCTGGCATTCAAGGAAGTTGAAAAGTGAGAGCATTCCAAATACATGCAAAAGGTTTATAGAAGTCACTGTCTCAGCACCAAGGAAAAAAAATGAATACTGTGAATGAGCTTCTACAGCCTTTTGTGGTAGTGGTGCTGTTAAAAAGCTTTTAATTAGTTGACAAACAGAATTTAAGTACATAAATTAACCTTCTCTAGCTAAAAGGCAATTAGTAAGCCTCTGGTATTACTTGTAATCAGAGATAATACCCAGTAAGATGGACACTGAATCCAAGCATGAACAGCAATTCATAGCTATGTTCAACAGAGAGCCTTCTTTATTGGAACTGGAGGACAGCACTTCTACCAATCTGAAATTGTTTTCTGCTTTAAATGAGAATCACTTCAGCCTTACTGAAGCTTAATTTGAACCATTTCCTACTTGGCTTTGAATCACACTATTATTCTAAGATAAAGAGATGCTGGATTGGAAATGTTAAGCATCTCTTTTTGAGCAGATAAAACTGTCACTTCTTCAGTTCCTGTGTGTGCTACAAGGTCTTTTATCTTTAAGCTACCAGTCTATCACAGTAACAGTGAAAAAAGAAAGAGGTAATTCTCAAACATTGCTTTATGGAGCACACTCTGTAAGCACCTTGTAGAAGTGCCTTTATTTTGTGATACAGCAATCAGCCCAAGCGAAATGTTTTGCCCTGTTTTACAGTGTTAACTGATGGTCTTGTATGGAGGTTTTCTGCAACTGTGCCAAAAAATCAGACTCCTCCAACTTCTTTACCACATAACAGAAAAGCAAAACCCTATAGTGAACACAAGCTCTCTGAGAATTACCCTAAACTGCATCTTCACAAAAAGCAAGTATCTTACACACACACACACACACAAAAAAAAAAGAAAAAGAAAGGAAATGAACCCTTCTGTCCCCAGCCTTACTGCATTATGCTAACACATAGTTGACCTTAGCTTTTCAAAGGTATACAGAGATACAGAGGTCTGCCCATGACAATAACTTACAAAGAAGCAACCAAAAACACTGCTAACTATGCAATTTCTTCATTCCTTCTTCATTCTTTGCTGCAAAACTATTGAAAAGCATTGCTACAACAAGCTTTGGGGTTGTAGCCAGGTGGGGTTGGTCTCTTCTCCCAGGCAACCAGCAACAGAACAAGGAGACACAGCTTCAAGCTGTGCTGGAGGAAGTATAGGCTGGATGTTAGGAGGATGTTGTTGGCAGAGAGAGTGATTGGCATTGGAATGGGCTGCCCAGGGAGGTGGTGGAGGCACCATCCCTGGAGGTGTTCAAGAAAAGCCTGGATGAGGCACTTAGTGCCATGGTCTGGTTGACTGGCTAGGGCTGGGTGCTAGGTTGGCCTGGATGATCTTGGAGGTCTCTTCCAACCTGGTTGATTCTATGATTCTATGCTTACAAAGGTAATTTGAGCTACACAGAGAATCAGTGTGCTGTATCTTTTTGAACAATAATTTACCCATGCTTGCCATAACCCCAAAGACATTCAAAATGGGCTTTTCTTGGGTTTTTTTGTGTGTATGAAAATCCTTGATAATTAAAATCTAATTATTGAATGACTGCTCTGTTTGGCATCTCCCAAAAACGCTCAAGGTCTTGAAAGAAAGAAAAGATAACTCAGTAAGCAATTTATCATAAAGATTCTCCTCCACCTCTTTTTTTACTACTTGTCATGCATAATTAATACATGATAGCACCCATAATGAGTTCTCTAAAACAATTAGCAACACATCTCTAGTGACCAGCTAATCTGAATCCAATGGTTTTAGATTTTAGAGGTGTACCAGTTTCTTTGTGCTTAACACACTCGCCTCACGTAGAAGCAAAGAAGTTGCAGAATATAATTTCTTATTCTGTATCACATTTCATCAAGTCCCTTAGCAGCTACTTGATATATTATCAAGACAAATGCAATGAAAAAAGAAATAAAAAAAATATTCTTGTCCCCCAACACCTCAAGTAGGGTACCCCAAAGACTAAGAACCAATTATAATCCCTCTTTTCTCTTCCAATCAGTGAAAGCAAACCTTGATCAGGTTATGGTTTTTTTGCATGGAATATCAATGACCTTTTTCATCTCCAGAAGACAAATACATTCATAAATAAACATGCACTGCAGTAACAAGGGCAATGTCTGGAACACTTAAGAGGTAAGTTATTTTCAAGCTATGAAACATCTCATTTTTCTTCCTCAAATATATAATAAAGACTGACAGTTTGGGAGGGTAAGGGGGTGTGTAGAGGAGAGGAGGCAGGCAAGGGGGATGGGGGCCGTAGACAAGTACACACGCCACAGGGTAAGAGGGAGAATGAAAATCAACCATGTGAACAGAGAGCATGGCAACTGTAAGCAAAACAAAGAAAACAACTTTAGATCTGCCCCCTCCATTGAATTTTCTTGTAGATATGAAATAGTGGGCTACTATTGATTTAGAGAAAACATGAATGTGTAGAGCAGGTCTTTGGAAGTCATGAATTGTTAGAGTTGGCAAAATATTTTGCATTCTTGTCTCTACAGTCATTTCATTTGCCATTGGAATGGGCTGCCCAGGGAGGTAGTGAAGTCACCGTCCCTGGAGGTGTTCAAGAAAAGCCTGGATGAGGCACTTAGTGCCATGGTCTGGTTGACTGGCTAGGGCTGTGTGCTAGGTTGGCCTGGCTGATCTTGGAGCTCTCTTCCAACCTGCTTGATTCTATGACTCTATGATTACACTTTTAAAACTAGAAGCTGAGCTTATTAATCCCAGACTTCATTATCAAGCCTGAGAGACATCAAGAAGGGCTATGTGCTTAGGCTATTTAGAAGCTGAGGAAGACACAGGGATTCAGCCAACAGATTGCCCAGCAACATACCACATAAAACATACATTTCGCTAGAGTGCTGTGAACTTTGCATTCCAAGCAGTAAGCCAGGTCGGTGTTTCAAGATGGATGTCTTAAAACACTCTACTCTGCATAGTTCAATATCTACTTACTTGATGATTTAAGGTAACAATTTATTAATAATTTATTTCACTACATTTGTTCAGTGTCTGTCTGAAATCAATAGCTTCTTCAGTCGGAGCAGGTAGGGAAACTTCAGAGAGGTTATATTGGATTCTGTTGGTTGTTACTTTGCGGAGCCCCACAATAGCAGGAATTCAAGTTTCAGGCCAGAAATACATCCTAAATATTCGAATCACAACTTGCTATCAAGAAATAAGCTTTCAGTTACACTGCAGAATAAGAAAGGCTTTATGAAATCAGGAAAAAGTTCTAGTTGAGAACCTTCCTGAGCAAGCAGCTGATGTTACTGGTGGTAACTAGGATGACTTCCAAGAAAAACTCTAAAACTGGAAGATTGTACTCCTTAGGTTGGAAAGTGCTCAAAAAGCTGTTTTCCTCTTTTTTTTTGGAGGAAGTATTCCCCTCAACAGAGAAGATAAGGATGACCTTCTCTTCTGATCTCTTTAAAAAGAAAATAGAAGTCCCAGATTGCTTTTATGGTCTCTATGGAGCCCAATTTTTCTTAACATTTTAGTAATGTGCTGGGACCACTTTTCCAATTATGCTTTACAAAAGACTAACTGCAAGAGATGTTTAGTTCCTGAGAATCAGACACAAGCAGTTAAATTGGGTAATTCTGGATGTACACATGAAAGTAAAAAAAATGACATTAAAAACTCTTCTGGTCAGAAAGGCAGGTTCCTACTGAACTTGGATTGTCATCTTGCTTAGAAGGCAGACAAGTAGAAATGTCCTGAATTCAACAGAAATATCCTTTCAGATTTCATTTACTGCCCACTCCGGGCACTTAAGGGTACGTCTGCATAGAACAACTAAACACAAATCATAGGACATCCTTCAGCCACCTCCCAGTCATGCCATGTTCAGCAATGGTAAAATTTGCTATATGTAATTTAAATGTGTCAAGTCTTTGAAGTCTGCTTTTTGCTGCAAGCTTAAGTTCACTGTGTATATGCAGGAACAGCGGTTTCGAGTTCTGCTACTGAACCAATTGTCCCACAGTCCCATCATCTCCCAGGAAGAACCATTCCCACCACACAACACATTTCTGCCAAGAATGAGTCTTCTCTGCTGTTTGGAAGCTGGCCACTGTGCAGCATAGGATGCAAGGCTAACAGGAACAGAGAGAGCACAAACCTGCAAGTAAGGCAGTCCAAAGGGGCACTCTGTGAGCCTAGCATGGAAACACACACACTAGACATATTCAAACACCCTAGATCTTTAAACAGCATGCTAACTGCCTGGTTACACAGGAGCTGGCACAAATAAATGACATGACATATGAAGTTCTTTATTAGTTCTAACCCATCAACTGCCTAATTTTAGTTAATTAATGAACTGTAATTATATCAGTACTGAGAAGAAAGTCAAATGGCTTCTAAACACAAAGTCTGAATTCTGCTTTCCATCTTAAATTCCACTGGAAGCTAGAAATAGTGGAGAAGCAACACTGACCCCTCTTCAAGCATTAAGTGGCTGCTGGCACATGCTGGATCTGCTTCTGTCCAGACCACTGAACAGCAGTGATCTACTGCACACGTTTATTCACCTGTCTCACAGAATGCAGCCTAGTGCTTTAAAAGTCAGCTGTACTATGATCACTATAATCACAGGCTACACCACTGGAAAAACTGAAGATCTAGCCATAAGCTAGGTACACTGGCAATAACTGGCAGTTCAAGGAGGTAAGACAGCAGAGCTTGGCTAAATCAGAATGGCTTATACCATGAACAGCTGCTTGGAAGAATGTTTCAGCTGAGGAAAACCTGGTAACACAGGACTACTTAAAGGACCATCTAGAGCCAAGGTTGAAGAGACAGCCATTGTTGTAGGTTTGAACTAAGCTGAAAAATGTCTATGTGTGTTTACATTTAAAATAAAATGCCTGATTTGTCAATTGTGAATATTCAGGAAAGAGTTCAAGTGAATTTATTTATAAAATTGAAAAGGAGTAGACTCGTGGTGACTAAGATACGTGATTTCAACAGCAGGGATTCCAACTTACAGCTCAGCACACCACCTAGAACAGCTGCTCATGCCTTTGTAATTTCTGTACCTTGTTTAAAGTATTGCTAATAAATTACATCTCTACCAATACATAAGCAATTACAGAAACATCAGTAATAAAATAACTGCTTATCTGAAAATCAGAGTAAGTGAAATACATACAATACATGCATACACTAAAAGTCATGTAATTGAAGGAGGAGAAAAATCAAACACAAAAACCAAACAACCCTAGATCAGGAGGAAAAAAATAGAATAAGCAATAAAAAATAGGGTTTGGTATCCTTTTTACACAAGCTCACAATAATAACAGTCACACTAAGTGCTAAATCAGTCCTCTTCACCCTGTTTTCCTTGTACAATATAGACTAAAATTACAAAATGGTCATAATGTTCTGAATCTCCTACTTCTTTGCTACATATTTTGTAGCAAAAAAAAGCCTCAGAAAATTTCTCTTTGAACTTCTCTTTCCTATGACATAAAAAGTCTACTGAGACTCATAAATCCTAATGTCATTTAATCAGTCTGAAAAAATTTAATGAGCTCTCACTAGATTTGGTACAGAGATTATTCGTTACTATGGCATCAATTAATGAATTAGAAATGGAAGAAAGTACAAAGAAATAGTGCTTTAAATTAAGGCGATGATTTATATCACTTGGAACTTTTTCAACAGCACAGACTGATTCTTTGTAAGAGATTTCAAACCATTTGTATTACTACAATCTTCTCTTCCTTTTAAACAATGGGTAAAAATGGTATTTGTTTTGAAAGTACCACTACTAGTCAAGTCTTTCATGTTCCAGAAGAGCTGTAGTCAAAACCATCAAAACACTGGAAAGAAACTCCTTGACTCCACACATCCTCAAGTAGATAAATAATTCATGTGTCTTTAATGACATCAGTATACTGGAAGTATGCATAAATGCCCTGAGTTAAGAGGCAGAGTTGTAATAAATTTAGTAGCATAACATTTTTTGGTAATATATTTCAAGATTATATTGAAAAGTTATGTCTGATATATATATATGTATGTTTCATATACAAATGTACACAGAAGCATACAAGCAGCAAAGTTATTATGAAGTCTTTTAAAGTAAAATCTAACAGGTTTAAGTGTTATACATTTTAAGATCATTGTTTTAATTTGAAACATTTCAATCAAAATGGAACAGAAAAATATTGTTTAGGAAAAAGTGCTTCTGGTTTGCATTTGGGTGGCTGGGGTTTTTTTTTTTCCCAGATCAAGTCTGTGAAATCATAGAATCAACCAGGTTGAATGTATCATTGAATCACAGAATGTCTGAGTACAGACTGGGAGGTGATCTGCTGGAGGGCAGTCCTGTGGAAAGAGACCTGGAGGGTAACAAGTTCCCCATGGCACAGCAATGTGCCCTTGTGGCCAAGAAGGCCAATAGGATCCTGGGGTGTATTAGGAAGAGTGTGTCCAGCAGATCGAGAGAGGTTCTTCTCCCCCTCTGCCCTTGCGAGACCTCACTTGAATGCTGTGTTCAGTTTTGGGCTCCCAGCTTAAGAGGGACAGGGATCTGCTGGAGAGGGTCCACTGGAGGGCTAGAAGGATGATTAGGGGACAAGAGGCCATGGCTTATGAGGAGAGGCTGAGTGACCTGGGGCTTTTTAGTCTGGAGAAAAGAAGACTTAGAGGGGGTTTGATAAATGTTTATAAGTAACTGAAAGCTGGCCAGAAGAGGGGGGACAGGCTCTGCTCACTTGCTCCCTGTGGTAGGACAAGGAGCAATGGGTGTAAGTTGCAGCAAAAGAGGTTCTGCCTCAACACAGGGGGGAACTTCTTTACTGTAAGGGTCACAGAGCACTGGCACAGGCTCCCCAAGGAGGTCGTGGAGTCTCCTTCTCTGGAGACTTTCAAGGTCTGTCTGGATGTGCCTGTGATCTGTGCTAGTATGTGTTAGTATTGTCCTGTTCTGGCAGGGGGTTTGAACTCGATGATCCCTTTGGGTCCCTTCCAACCCCTAACATCCTATGATCCTATGAGATTGGAAGGGACTTCCAGACCTCGACAGGTCTAACCTGCCTGCATAAGTAGAGCCACTTAGTGCCTGCTGCCCAGAACAATGACCAAATGTCCTTTGAGTATCTCCATGGAGGAAGATTCCCCTCTCTATCTGGGCAACCTGTGCCAGTGCTCAGTTACCCTTACAGTAAGAAAAAATAGAAATGTTTACTTGTGCTTAGACAAAGCCTCCTATGTTTGTACTCATTGCCTCTGGTTCTGTCACTGGGCACCAGTGACATAAGCCTGTCTCTCCTGTCTTTATGCTCTCCATGTATTCATACACATTAATAAGCTTCTCCAGAGGATACTCTTGTCTTCACCAGCAAACTGCCCCACTAACCAAGTTACCAATGATGATGTCGGACAGGACTGAGCTCAGTACTGATCCCTGGCACTGGTCACTGACATTCAACTAGACTTAGTGCTGCTGATCACCATTCTCTGGGATCAGCTGTTCAGTTTTCAACTCACTTCCCTGTTTTCTCATGTGGTCCACACATCTACAGTTTCTCTTTGAGGATCTTATGGGGGACTGTGTCAAAGGCCTTATTGTAGTCCAAGCAGACAACAGTCACTTCTTTCCTTCTTATCTGCCAGGCCAGGTGCCTCACTGTAGAAATTTATCATGCTGGTGAAGCATGAACATCTCCTTGGTGAAGCAACATTGACTGCTCCTGACGACTTGCTGTCCTTACAGTGCCTGGAAATCATTTTCAGGATTATCTGCTCCATCACCTTTCCTGTGATTGAGGTGAGGCTGAGCAGCCAGCAGTTCCTTGCATCCTCCTTCCTGCCCTTCTTCAAGATAGCAGTGACATTACTTTTTCTTCAGTCTTTGAGCACTTCTCCCAGGTCTTCACAAGCAATCTAAGATAACCAAGAATGGCCTTGAAATTACATCTGCCAGCACCACCCTCAGCATTTGTGGGTACATCCCATCAGGGTCCATGGATTTATTAATTTCCAGCTTGCTTGAGTATTCCCTGTCCTGATCTTCTTCCAACAAGGCTACATCTTCCTTGCTCCAGCCCTTCACTCAGGTCTCTGGAACCTGGCATTTCTGTCCTGGCACAGACACTTTCATGTCTTCTGCAATAAATTCCCCCATCTTGTTCAGCAACGAGCCCACATTTTTCCTACTCTTTTGTCTCCTATGCACTTACAGAAACCCTTGTTGTCTTCGACATCTATTGGCATATGCTGAATTTACCAAACTTCACAATGGCATCATCAATGAAATTCTGATATTGCCCTTGCATCACACACTAAAGGTTCCCTTTAAAGGAATGCTCATAGAAATCTGAAACATAGTAAACCACTAAGTAATAATCTCTAGAAAATTATGAAACTACTTATATATATGTCTGAATTCTGACAATATAAATGTAGGTGGATAGTCCAAACAAAAATACTTTGATTTTTTTTTCAGCTGTCATAAATAAAATATATGGAAGAGAGTGTTTTCAATATTTAAGCACACATGTTTCCACATATGTACATCTACAGATGTGTTTTAGACAAGTTGCATCTGCAGAATTTATTGAGGAAAAAACAAACAAAAAAACAACCACAAACAAAAAAGCAACAAAAAAATAATCCCAAACCAACCAAACAAACCCCAAGAAAAAATACTATAAGTATTTAATCTGCAAATCACACTTTGATTACCTGACTGATTAAGTTCATTATTCATATGACAGTGCATTGCTACTAGGGGCACAGACTTTCCTATGAAACTTCATGCAGTAGGTGACAGTAAGACCTAGGCTGAATTTGCAGTGTGTATCTAGTTTGAAATTCCTGCACTGTGGTTTCATCATTATGCTTATTAATTTGCTTGTTAACCAAAGAGAGCAAATCAAAAGGTCAACATTTAAATTTCCAGATGGACAATTATGGAGCTCTTGATGACAGTAAAGTAGAAAACATATTAACTTTCATACAATTTCAGAAGTGCCTACTTGTAGAAGTATGCCTGCACAGCAATGGTCACAGGCTGCTATGCCACTACAGGTACATTCTGGATTTGGTCTTCTGTGGCTGCATTGTTTATTTCCCTTGGAGCAGCAATGAAATTCAGAAACAAGTACGACAGTCCTCAGTTGTTCCCTAATGGTTTGTTTCATTTGGTAGCTTTGGTGTGTAGTAAGCTGTTTTAAGAGAAGTCCCCTCCAGGTGGATATCAGGCAATCTCCAAGGCTTAAGCCTACATAAAATTCCAAAGAACCTTATGCAACAATCTGTCATGCATCAGAGTAAATTTAATCCACCAGAAAACATTAAAGTTGCATATAGCATAGACCTATAGATCTAAGCAGCAAACACATTGTTCTGTTTCCCTTGAGTCACATTACTTGCTTATGCAAACATTACCTATACCACCTGATATTTTGCTGCAAACTTGCATGTTACTGATTTTGAGCATGAAATCCAAACATATAGCTCTATTGAGCTCATTGCTTGGGAGTAAACATTGCAGAAGCCATCACCATGCTGCGGTTAGTCAAGAATATTTCAGATAGTTTTGCAGTCACTACTTTGTTTTACTTGGGATTTCTGTGCATGTATTACATTCCCACACTTTGACATTTGTGTCTTTTGCAGCTGTAACTACAAAAAAGGCTTAGCTGAATTACCTGCACTTAGAATTCTGAATGCTGCTAAACTTCACGCAAGGGAAATGCATAAGTTTAAACATTTATACTCTTCTTCAAAGGAAGGTTAAACAAAAGCAGTACACAAAACTACCAGGAACACTCCTGTTGGGTACAGTAATGTTACATATGGTGATTTTATAGAAATGGCTGACTTTGGTACACTGAAGCACAAGCCATGGGCTTGATTGCAGGCCACTGAGCTGGGTGAAAGTGTAGGATCAAAGTGCCTCTGAAAGGTCAGGCCACACCTTGAGTGCTGTTCAATATATTTGTCAGTGATATGGACAGAGGCACTGAGTGCTCACTCAGCAAGGCTGCAGACAACACCAAGCTGTGTGGCACAGTCTCCTTGCTAGAGGGCAGGGATGCCATCAAGGGGGACCTGGACAGGCTGCAGAGGTGGGCCCAGGCCAACCTCATGACATTCAACAAGGCCAAGTGTAAGGTCCTGCACCTGGGTCAGCACAATTGCAAGCATATATACAGGCTGGGTGGTGAATGTCCAGAGAGCAGCCCTGAGGAAAAGGACCTGGGGGTCTGGGTTGATGAAAAGCTCAACATGAGCAGGCAGTGTGAGTGCAGCACACACAGAAACTGTGTCAAAGGCTGCATCAAGAGAAGTGTGGCCAGCAGGGCAAGGGAGGTGATTCTCTCCTTTTACTCTGCTTTTGTCAGACCCCACCTGCAGTACTGTGTGCAGTTCTGGAGCCCCCAACACAAGAAGGACATTGAACTGTTGGAGCAAGTCCACAGAAGGGCCACGGAGATGATCAGAGGGCTGAAGCAGCTCTGCTATGAGGACAAGCTACAAGAGTTGGGGCTCTTCAGCCTGGAGAAGAAAAGGCTTCAAGGAGATGAAACAAATACCCAAACAAAACCTAATATTCCTAACTTTTCAGTTACCTTGTTCCCTCTCCTTCTTACCTTCTCTGGAGGTGCAGAAGGATGAAATCTCTTGGCACAAACTAGAAATGCCTCAGGATTTGGCTTGCCATGCTTCACCTCAGGATCATCTCCCAACACAATATGATGAAAAAGAGCAAAGAAGTCTTTGTGTCTGGTTGTTTTCATCTGAAATGTGGCTTCAGATGAGCTGGTGGCAACAGCTATGGGTATGTTGTGTTTGTGTAAATGGCGGATCAGCTTATCAACCCCTGCAAGACAAATACAGACATTTATATATCTATATGCGGGTATATGTATTAGCATTGATATCTAAATACAATATATTTAGCCAACAATGTCATTGTACTGAATATAGCAACCCATTTTCAGTCAGTTATTGCAGAAGAAAATTCTTCCTACATCTGGAATGTTCCTTCTCCACAGACACCAAAAAAAAAAATCACTGAGCATTCCTCAAGGTATGTAGTTGTTCTGTCATCAAATGATGCTCCCTCCAGATATGCCAAAAACGTGCTCAGCATCATTGCATAGATGTACTCACTGGAAGTTCATTAAGCAATGACTCTGACATCATGCATGTTTATTATTTCTAACTCTCTGTAAGTGAGATGGAAGCACACAGGAGAACATTTGTGTTTTATACAGAGCTATGCTCCTGGGGGTGGGCAGTGGTGGAGGGGGGTAGGGGGAAATTAACAAAAAGCAAACAAAACAAACAAAACCCCCAGAACCAAAGAAAGATAGACAGTCTTTTCACTGAATGGTGTAGTTTTCATTTTTGGAGGAGATATCCAACTGGCTTAAACCAGCCCCTAAGAGTTCAGCTTCTCTCTTTTGCAATTACTAAAGCAAGTAACAACGAGCCGAGAGGGGAGCTGTCAGTCACAGCTGTTAATACCAGAGCTTTATCTATTGATGCTGTGAACCCAGAGTAATGAACATCTCAAGCCTAATAGGTAGAAACTTCAATGCAATACAGTCTTCTAGAGAAGGTTAATGCAGTGAATAGTGAAAACACAGCAGACTGTGTAGGAGGAAAACATACTTCATTATTTGGTGCAAGTGTTGAGTCTCCTATGCAAAGGTTTCAGTGCTTCTTGGCTGCAGCATTCTAAATGCTGGATACTTCTCCCAGACAAAACAATTACCAATTACCAGTGTCTAATGGAGAACAAGAGTGGATGTCTGGACTTAGCCAATTCACAGCAGAAAACTCCTCCGCATTTGTAAAAGCCTTTCAGCTCTGTTTCTTGGCATGAATTCAAACTGTGCTGGGCACATGGTATCAGTTCCAAGTAGATAAGCCCCTACTTTACTTTTGACTCTTAGAAGCAACTCAGGACCAATTGCTTGTCTTCAACTTCCATCTGCATGAATTCTTATTCTATCTATTTTCATGTCTGGTTATACTATTTCCTTCATTCAGATTTACTGTCATACTTGCATCTGTTCCCTGCTCCTTCAAACACTGCTAGTCCTCATGCTCATGTAATTCTTTTCTTTGCCCCCCCAGCATCTCTGATTTGCATTCCCCATGTGATCCAGCCTTTCTGCTCTATTTTAACAATTCTGTAAACAACAGTCTTATATACAATATATTCCCAAGTACAGTCATATAACCAAATTTGATAAGTTATAATTATTACTGATAACAAAGCAGGTAGATTAGCAAATAAATCCATTAACCAGCCCATTCATCTGGAAATAGGACCTGTAGATGTGGCCCTTTGCAGATTTCTTTATTCTCCATAATCTAATCAAGCCAATTAATAATTGACATTTACAGCTCCATGCTTTTATTTGAAGACAGCCTTTAAACTATAAATACACATACTTCTGTGGTGATAGGATTCCAGCTGGACAGAAACAACAAGTGCTATTCCCCCTCTAATGCCAATGCACCACTCATTTAACAGCCTTCCTATGCCCCCTTAAATGGCTATCCTAGCAATATGCAAGTGCTCAGTCCTCTCCCTGAAATACAATGCTAAATGACAGTTAATTTTATTACAGGTAGAGATTATTAAAAATGAAATGTTTCTTTCTGAAACATGTGATACAAGTCTATATGAAGACATCTTAGTGTAAAGCAGCAGCCTAAACATGTCTTTTTTTCCAAAATAAAATGCATTTACTCAAATGAATTTAATCTAAATAATCTGCAAATTGAGCAAGGGTAGTGTATCATGTGTGTAGTAATACAAAGAAGCCTAAAGATCACACAAGAAGACTTCTCCTGTGTCCTGTGCCTTCGATAGGATAGAGATGGTTTTCTGTAAAGCTGTGCACTTTTCAATTAGCTGATCTTCCTTCAGTCCCAGGGCATCACAATTTTAGTTCATTTGTTTATTGTACATTTCTGTTGGAGATAAGACAGTCATAGAAAAGCACTGTTACAGTTTCTCCATGGTTCTCTCTTATACTCCCTCTGCACATGCCATGGTTTCAGTGTGTAAATTTGCATGCATGCTTCTTTTGCTTTTTCTTTTGGGCTTCCTTCATTACAACAGTGCCTAGAAGCTCCAGAGAACAAATATTTACATTATTCAGAAAATGCTCTTTAATAACAATATGCCATTTAGAAAGTGCATATCTGCATATGTGTAAACATAGCAAGACAGTCTGGAAAAAAAAAGTATCAAGGTGAAAAAACAGCCACATGGAAAAAAGTTAAGCTGTACATGGAAGAACTGACAGCATAACTTAACCAGCTCAAGACTGTGGCAGTTGAAAAAAATATTTTCATCCTAGTTTTGTTTCTTTGTAGAAGCTATAGATCAACAAAATAATTTGTCTACACCAATTGCTATCAATATTGCTGCAGACACTTTGCAACCACATCAGATTACTGACCAATTTTAGTCTGCAATTCTTCATTAGAAGGTAATATTGTTCACAGTGGTTTTCTTAGGGTTTTTGTTTGGTTGGTTTGGTTTGGCTGTTGTTTTTTAACAGAGAACATAAGGAGAATGGGAAGTGAGAAACTGCTTTAACGACCTGTAGGAAACTTTCCTTTGCACATATATTGTCAATATACCTCAGATAGCTACACAGATTTTTTTTCTCCCAATCAAATGAAGACTTTAGTTACACCAAAACCAATCAAATAATAACTCAATGGCTATTGAAAATATAGTGAAAATTCCTGTGAACTCATTAACTTCTACCTTACTTGTAGGTAAGAGACTGAGGCTCATCCTTCACCCACTAGGCTTCCTAGAGCCAAAGTCCACAACTCTTACTGAGAGCTTAGCCACATGCAGCAAGTTCTTTTTTTTTTTCCTTTAAGGATTCTTTCTTTCAAACAAAAAAAGGAATAAGGATCTGTCTTTCCTCCTAGGGGATAGACTCCTAATCTGTTAAACACAGTACAAGGTAAATTCAGGCAGAACACTGTAAATTCTTCAAGTAATCATAATAAAATCAGGAATAAACATCCTAAGCTACTGTGCTTTATTACCAGATGTATTCTTTCACTTGAAATAATAAAAAACCCACAAATACTGTTTCTTTTCTCTCCAAACACTAAGTTTTAGAACAAACACAAAAGTTTACTATACTCTAAATATAATAATAAGATGCCACTGCCTACTGGAAAGAAAAACAGGTGAAAAGAATTGATAGTTTAGTTACAGAAACTAAAACTAAAGAAGATCAACCTCAAATCAGCATCTTTAAAATCTGATGAATCTCAAGTGTCAGATGCGTTAACAACCTTGGGAAAAGAAAGAAAACTAAAGCAGTAGAAAAGAATTGTTTCTTGTAAAATCAAGGGGCATTTTAAAGAAAGAGATTAGCACTTTCATTCTGAAAGCTGAAGGAAAAAAAAACTCTTAAAAAAGCTCCAGGGAATATTATTCTCTCCTTAGATTCCCAATGTTATGCTTGCTCTCTTTGCATTCAGCTGAAACCACAGTGAATAAGGTATTGAAATCAACTGACAAACTAAAACTAAGGTGTATATTGAACAACAAATGCCACAGGCTTCAATACCATGGGTATCAGAAGAGATGAGGAGAAAGTTTGATACAAGCAAGTTCCAATCCAAATCCAAATCTGAATCCATTTATTGCATTCCAAGCATGAGCTTATACACTTTCTATCAGAAGGCTACATAACAGGATTACAAATCATGTTAGACTCTAGTTGGTTACATACACTTGTGTTAGGACTACATTAGGATTACACACTAATTAGCGTAGACATTCATCATATTCTCTCAACAACACATACGTTGTGTCTAAGCAGAGAGAGGAGAAAACCACAGACTCCAGCCTTACACTTGTTTATATTTATTACACCATTCTCTAAGGTCATTCCAACCTTCCACTTTATCTCTATTCAGCACTAACTGAGCTCGTGCACCCTTGCCTGTCCATGGCTTATGTTTCACTGCATAATATTCCAATGGCTGTACCACAGTCAGACAATGCTACAAAATCACTGCATTTGATATCACTGTATCCAACAAACAAAACTTTCACTTCTTCCTTTTTATTGGCTAATGCAAACACGTACAACAAAAAGTTCAGGAAACCCAATGACACTACACTACAATGATCCAACAATAGTCTCTGTATGTTTATTTATTTGCTATTAAAGAACTATTTTGTACAATATTTGTTCTCCAGTTATCCCCCTTTTGAATAGAATGCCATTATGAATTGAAAATGAACAATACATAACTTCCAAGAGCTAGTTCAAATGGATGGAAAACTGAGGCAGTTTTTATTTTCATTTTAGCTTTATACAAACACAAGGTTCATGTCATAAAGAGTTCTTCTGAGGGGTGAACAAGACGTAATTTCTTCCTCATTTTATTTGATATACTTTCAAATTTTTGTATTATCCCTGCCTTGTATTTGTCTATCACAGAAAAGAACACCGCTCTTGTTTTATATCAGTTCTGGGATTCCAGATTCAGACCTATTTCTTGCAAAATATAAAGCTCTTCTGTTTTTTTTCTAATACATCTCCAACCAGATAAGTTGCAGAGTTGGTGTTTCTAAGACACAGAACTATTTATCACTATCCTCCTTCGATTCAAGTGGTGAAGTGGTGGCTTTGTTGTTTCAATTAAATTGTTTTGCTCCACATACACCCTTTAAAAAAAAAGAAAAGGACTCTTTAAGCCCAGTCAGCAACAAAACAACTATATAGCTGCTGGCTCACTCCTAGCCTCTCCAGTGGGATGGAGAGTAGGAAGTACAACAAAAGGCCTCCCTGGTCAACACAAAAGACAGGGAGTCTTCCCCACTACCAAAGCCCTGCCAGAAACAAATACAACATACCTGCTGGGTATGTTCAATGATTTCTGGTGTTCCTATGTCTGCTTGCAGATGATTCATTTGAAGGCATAACTACATTATAACAGACAACCACATAGCAAGTAAGCTCTGGAACACAAACCCTATGAGAGGCCTGAGGGAGCTGGGGTTGTTTAGCCTAGAGAAGAGGAGGCTCAGGGGTGATCTCATTGCTGTCTACAACTACCTGAAGGGAGGCTGTAGCCAGGTGGGGTTGGTCTCTCCTCCCAGGCAACCAGCAACAAAACAAGGGGACACAGTCTCAAGTTGTGCCAGGGGAAGTCTAGGCTGGATGTTAGGAGGAAGTTGTTGGCAGAGAGAGTGATTGGCATTGGAATGGGCTGCCCAGGGAGGTGGTGGAGTCACTGTCCCTGGAAGTCTTCAAGAAAAGCCTGGCTGAGGCACTTAGTGCCATGGTCTGGTTGACTGGCTAGGGCTGGGTGCTAGGTTGGCCTGGATGATCTTGGAGGTCTCTTCCAACCTGGTTGATTCTATGATTCCATGATTCTCTACAGGTACCTTACACCAAAAATCCACTTATAGATTGTCTTACAAGCACAAACAAAGTCCTACAGTCTTATGGCTTCAGGAATACATCTAGCTTGTGCACTGCCTGCAGAGTGTGCAGGAACAAGATCACATAATGGCCCAGCTCTATACACACAGTGTCACCATCTTTATGATATCTACTGAAATCTTAAAAAGATTAACTTTACCTATGTAAGAAAGAATCATTTAAAAATTAACAGAACCCTGCAAGGTCTTCTCTTAAGTAAAACCATACATTGTAAGTGGAACCACAAGAAGCAGCTTTTGTAAAAGTTGAGCTTCAAAATTGTGTAACAGGAGCTCCTATCCATCTGAGCACATTTCATTTCTCTCACCCTGTTATACTTTTGGAGCTTATCTACACTATGTAATTCCTGCTAACATAATTATAGCTACTGTGTCTTGCAGCTGAGACACAATATAATCTGCAGAAGAAACAACACCACTATAGCCTTTTTTAGAAAATATTGTCTTGAATAAGATACTTTTTCACTGTACACTGAAATTCCTGTTGGAAAAATTACACTGGTAGTCAAGCATTTCTTCACATAGCTCACAAATTACGATCCCTTGGAAGGGCTCTACTGGTCACCAAGCCCTTTCTTCATATAGCTCACAGAAATTGTGAGCCCAAGTGCAACTTCACAGTCTTTTACAGACTCTTTCAATGCACCTTTGAAGATCTTCACATACATCTATCACAGTGCTGCTCCTCATTCACCACCATGTAGATACACTTAGTTTTCTACTCACACCAACAGCATGAGAACAGAGAACATCTGACCTCTGGGGTACCAAAATCAAAGCTCTTTAGAAATCCACATTAAATCCACTTCAGTTTACTTTAACATTACACAAAGAAAGCTGTCTGAGAGCATTCAGTATGTATTAGGAAGAAAAGATTCATTGCTGAGGAGATAGACTAAAGGAAACCAAAGTGCTCAACACATTGTTTAAATTCTGTGCATGCACTGTGCATGCCTTGTACGAATTCTATGTGGATGAGAACATGTGGAAATATTAAGGATAAACATTGCCTCTGTATGAAAACAGAATGATAGTATGGTTTAGGTTGAAAGTGATCTTAGAGATCATCTAGTTCCAGTCCCTGGCCATAGGCAGGGACACCTTCCACTACAACAGGTCGCTCAAGGCCTCATCCAACCTGGCCTTGAACACCTCCAGGGATGGAGCAGCCACAACCTCCCTGGGCAACCTATGCCATTGTCACCAGCCTCACTGCAACGAACCCTTCCCTAACATACAGTTTGAATCTCCCCTCTGCCAGTTTAAACCCATTACTCCTCATCCTGACATTACAAGACCTTGAAAACAGTCCCTCCTCAGTCTTCCTTTAGGCCCCCTTCAGATACTGGGATGCTACTATGAGGTCTCTTTGAAGCCTCCTCTTCTCCAGGATGAAGAGCCCCAACTCCTGTAGCCTGTCCTCATAGCAGAGCTGCTCCAGCTCTCTGAGCATTTTGCTGGCCCTCTTCTGGACTCACTCTAAGAGTTTGATGTCCTTCTTGTGTTGGGGGCTCCAGAACTGCACACAGTACTCCAGGTGGGGTCTGATGAAAGCAGAGTAAAAGGGCAGAATCACCTCCCTTGCCCTGCTGGGAGAGACATGGTTACTGTCTACGCTGCACGTACACACTGCCTGATCATGTTGAGCTTTTCTTCAACCCAGACCACCAGGTTCTTCTCCTCAGGGCTGCTCTCCAGCATACTATGCTTTCAAAATAATTTGTAGTTCCTAAAAAGAATGCTATATCAGAATAAACATATAGATTTTACTCTCTTTACTGAAAGAAAAGCTAACATTACTAGAGCTTTATAAAGCTGATTAGAATTCTAGTGAATTTGATGACAATTCTTTCTGCCCTGAGATATTAAAAGTACTATCTGCAATGACATATAATCTTTTCACTCAACTAAATAAGTGGAGGTACAAACTAATAACCTACTTCCCAATTTAGAAGTTAATTGCCTATTAATAAAGAATTCTATCTTCTCATCTTATTGCTCCTCATGAAGTACCAAACAAGCTTCTGCAGAAACTTCTTGTTCACCGAATCAATAATTTCATTTTGCTCTGGCTTATCAGACCATCCTGACAGATCCATGGCCAAGGAAAAAAAATGTTAAGCACCAAATTTTACAGAATTCCAAACCTCTGTCAACTGTGTTACCGACAGGTTTCAGTCCTTTAGGACAATGCAAAGCTCACATCTTTTAAATCAGCCAAACAGCATCATTCCAAGTTTGCAACTAGCTACTGATCTCTAGGTGTAACAGCCTCACTGAGCCCAGCATGAATTCATTGCCATTGAAATAATAAAGCAAAGCAATGCAAACACGGCAGGAAATCAGTTTAAGTGTTAGGGGCACAATATGAATGAATAAAATAAACTAGAGTTGAGTAAACTGGACTGCTGGTTGAATGGGACCATGTCAGAAAAAATATATATGACTTTAGAGTGAGCTGCTCTGGTTGGTTTGTTCGGTGGTGGTTTTTTTGTTTCTTTGGGGTTCTGTTTTGTTTTTTCTTTTGTGTTTTCTGATTGGATACATTTGGTACTAAAACTGCACTATGACATTACCTCCTCATGTTAGCAAGAAAAAGACAGCTGTACTGGATTTGGAAAATCATTTGCACATCACACTCTGCACAGGATTAACAGGAGCTGTAATGTATGTTGTCATGGAAATGACCCAGGTATGCAAAATATCTGAAAGGTATACACAACTGCACAATAATAATGATGAGTCAAAACCCCAGAGACTGCTATGAAAGAACAGCATTCATCTAATAACCCTGACATGGTTCTAGCAACTATTGTCAGCTGTGTAATACTGAGTTAAGTTTTTCTGGTTCTGTGTATATTCTGCATTTATGTTAAGTAAACATACAAAGGTATGGTTTTCTTGTGTTCTACCTGTCACTTCTTTTTCTGATGATGTGCTTCCCTGCATTTGCAGAAACAGAAAGCCTACTATGCTGCTCTTGATGCTAACAATGTCTGTACTCTGACAGAAATATTTAGAAAAGTACCACAAGCAGTGGTCATTTTCTCAGTATTGTCACATACTCAAAATTCTGTCTTCCACCACTAATGTCTCAGAATGGTTATACAGTAAATGGCATGGCTGTGACATAGGCTGTCAAGCAAAGAACTGCTTTGCCAATCCTATCCTTGTACAACTTCCACACTATTCTTAACAATCTCTGACATACCTATCAATTACTTCACCTGGGAATTAACAGTTATAATTGTTGGCACAAGCACATGCATAGCTCATTCAACGTCAAAAACAAGTGTTGCTTTGCTTAAGTCACTTTTCCAAACACCATTGGGCATCTCTTGGCACTGCTCTCCACCAAACCAGAACCTCACCTGCTTATGAACTGTCAAAAGACAGACAAAGCCTCAGTACACCCGAGTCGTTTTTCACAATTAATAAATGACAGTTAACTTCCACTTTATTTACAGTCTTCTATCTTACACAGGACCTGCATGAAGTCCATTCGCCACATGAAGAGATGGTAGAATAAATCCACAAGGATTACCTAAATACTCTCAGAAGACAGAAGTATCAGATTAAAAAGATCTGGTTATCAGACAAGTCAGTCTTTCAAGAAACTAAATCGTAAGCTGCTGAAGCCACTTCTTTCTAGATATTTCTAGATCATTAGCTGATTTTCAACCTGGTTTTCTCAAAATTCATGGTGATTCATATGCTGCTTCCAGGTAAAGTACAGATCATTTCTACACATGATAACCAGTGAGTATAAAGTGTGTAAGTTAACATAATTCTGGTTTAGAAAACAGCCTGAAGAAAGTTATCACATCTATTGAGCTGAACTAAAAAGATAATGAGCTGAACAAGTCTGGTTAGGATAAACATATTTACTCACTTGTTCCAGGTAAGAATTACACTTGTTTCATCTATAATAGCTCAGCTTCAGTTAGCCCAGAATTCACATTTTAAACAAAGGAACACTGCAAAACTTGGATGTTTCCTTTGGGTAATCTGTTCTACCACCTTGTCTCTCAAGACAGCTCAACCACATTATCTGCTGCCTGGGCTGTTAACATTACAGTGACTCTTCTCTGTGCCTCCTAACATTTCCACCCAGTCTGCTCATCTGGCATGTTTTAAGAACAGACTAGACTTTTTTTCTGTTTGTCTTGTAAAAAATATAGCTGTAAAGTTAGTCTCAGATGTCTGATGTGAAAAATGAAATTCACATCCCTCCATCTTTGTTATATTTCTGGAAAGTTTACCTAGGGGTGCAGTTTTAGCTGGATCTAGAAGGGAGAAAAAGGCAATCTGAAAAACACTGCATTTAAAAGACATCAGAGATAGCTAAATGAGTTGATTACACAAAATGCTCAAGTTTTTAAGATGCATAAAGAGATTACACCTTTTATTTCTACTTGTTATTTGTTGTTAACAGGTTACACTTTCATCCTTTTAATGTATTATGAAAGTACATATAAAAAAGCATCTAAAATTAAAACATCATTAATGCACTACACAGACTGACAGAAAAAAACAAGCACACTTTCAAAGACACACAAAATATAACCTGTTATAGTGACATACAATTATTTCACTTCTAATTTCACTCTTTTCTTATTCTTCCCCTATCCTTCCTCTTCCTTTATTTTTATTGTCTCCTAAAGAAAGTACTGATATTTGCTCCAGGAACTTTAACATTGAACAAAAAGTTAACAACAATCCTAGCTTTAGCAACTGCCTTGCCTGACATGACTGAGGATTTTTCAGTAAGCATTTCAGAAGTTAACTGAATGAAATACAAAAGTGTGAGTTCATATCACAGGTAAAATTTATCCTTTTGCTTATCCTCAGGTACCTGGTTTAGGCTACTCACTCAGGCCACCTGCTCTATCACTAGCAAAAGGTATGTATCTTCAGAAGGTAGTGAAATTTAACTGTCTTAAGATACCCTGAGAAAACCTCCTTCTCCATTGAAACACAGCTGGCTCAGACACCATGCTTATGTTTCAATGTTCAGGTTAGGCAACAATAATCCCAGCTGAAACAATCCACTGGCTCATACACTTGCCTGCACATTTATAAGCATATTTGTGATTAAACAAGTCAGATTATGTTCATATCCAGAGAAAATTAACTTACTGTGTTATGCAGATGCCAACAACAATTAAAAAGAATGTCTGGTGTAGAAAACAAAATTCATGCCCATTTACCTAATCTTTTTTCTTCTTTTAAAAGGTACATGAAAAAACAACCAACCAACCCTACACTCAAGGAAAATAAAGAAGGTTTTGACACCCTTTAACAAGTAAAACATCTGTTTAACAAATAAATATTATATTTGAGTAAAACTTGCTAAAAAGAGAATGATGAAACTGCTCTACAGAAGGCAGATTACAAAACTCTGCCTTGGTTAGCATTTAGAACATACCTGGCAGCAATTCAGCAGTATGGAATATCTTCTCCTGCTTTATTTTACTTTCTTGTAATAATTCTTCTTTGGTTATTGGAAGACCTAGGACATCTCGAATAATCTCTGCCCCTTCGAGGGCTTTTTTACCCATGACCAATGATTTTACATCCCAGGTATAGGTTTTTCCAAAGCGCCCACAGATCTCTTCAAACACAACCGTGTAGAGACGCTCAGTATCTGCCGAAACACCAAACATATATATACATACATTAAACCCATGTATAGCTGACCAGACCAGTTTTACAAGGAGGACCACTTAAATGGGCAGAGGCCAATGGGACGCCATTTAACAAGGCCAAGTGCAGGGTCCTGCACATTGGTCACAACAACACCAAGCAACGCAATAGGCTGGGGATAGAGCGGCTGGAGAGCAGCCAGGCAGAAAGGGACCTAGGGGTACTGGTAGATAGCAGGCTGAAGATGAGCCAGTAGTGTGCCCAGGTGGCCAAGAGAGCCAATGGCATCCTGGCCTGCATCAGGAACAGTGTGGCCAGCAGGACAAGGGAGGTTATTCTGCCCCTGTACTCGGCACTGCTCAGGCCACACCTTGAGTACTGTGTCCAGTTCTGAGTCCCGCAGTTCAAGAGAGATGCTGAGATGCTGGAAGGTGTCCAGAGAAGGGCAACAAGGCTGGTGAGGGGCCTGGAACACAAACCTTATGAGGAGAGGCTGAGGGAGCTGGGGGTGTTTAGCCTAGAGAAGAGGAGGCTCAGGGGTGACCTCATTGCTGTCTACAACTACCTGAAGGGAGGCTGTAGCCAGGTGGGGTTGGTCTCTTCTCCCACACAAGCAGCAACTGAACAAGGGGACACAGTCTCAAGTTGTGCCGGGGGAACACAGGCTGGATGTTAGGAGGAAGCTGTTGCCAGAGAGAGTGATTGGCATTGGAATGGGCTGCCCAGGGAGGTGGTGGAGTCACCGTCCCTGGAGGTGTTCAAGCAAAGCCTGGATGAGGCACTTAGTGCCATGGTCTGGTTGACTGGCTAGGGCTGGGTGCTAGGTTGGACTGGATGATCTTGGAGTTCTCTTCCAATCTGGTTGATTCTATGATTCCATGATTCTAATGGTCACACAGTGAACTGCCAGGAGCCAAAAGGCATACAGAAGCAGACAAAATTGCCACCCTTTATTTGCAGAGGGGAAACCAGACTTCTACGATCATCTTGCAGTTATCTAGGTTTTCAAGATGTTATTTCTGATACATCTGAGGATCAAAACAAAGAACTATCTGTACCTGCTCTTTCTTTACTACACAAGTTAGCAAGCAGCATCTTAATTAAAATTCTCTATTTATTCTCTGCATAAGAAAGGAAAGGAAGGAAATCTGGTTCTTGGGGATGTCATTACATATTCCATGTAAATTGAAGGGAAAAAAAAAAGAAGAAAGAAGATTTAATTATTTAAGAGTGCCTTTGAACGGAAGCTTCAGAGTGCCTTCAAAGACATTACAGTCATTATTACAGTGCTGCTGGCACCTCTGCATTTACATGTGATTACTCAAGCAGAACACACCTACTTTTATTTCCAGGAGGATTCTGGCAAGAGTAAACTTCAGGCTGCATTTTGCCAGTAAAACTATCAGCTTCTGTGTCAAAGGTGGTTTTAGTTCTGAAAGTAGTATCTCATAAAATACAAAACAGAACAAGCTTTCAGATAAATACAGTGAAGAGGAGAGACTGAAGAAAGAAAAGTAGAGCCCACAGCTACAATATATGCAAAGATCTTCTCTGTGCTCTGACAAATGCTTAATGCTTAGCCACAGGAATCTGCTCCTCCTGAGATCAGGAGATAATTCCAATCTGAAATAAAATGCAAAACATCAGGGCCATTTCCCATCATCACACCTTCCATCATGTGAGCACACAGCAGTGCAGAAGATATGCTGTGTTGTCTGCCAAAGTGCTCTCTCCACGTTTCCCTTCAGTAACTAGAATTGACATTGAGCCAAAAGATCAGCTAAAGACCCAGGATACTTATCTGGGCAGCAGACCCCTCTCACTACAGGTAGTACATGTTTTTGGCTCGTTCAAATACACAACTGAACCAGTTCTTGAACTATCCACATGACTGAGACTATAGGTACCAAACAGCCGTACACTCATCAGAGGTCCACATGATATGTGAACTGTCACATAGCTAGGAAACAGCATGGCCAAGGTAAAACAGATACACCTATCCATCAACTAGGAAAGCCTTGCTGGTAATTCTGGTAAGGACTCAAAAAGAGAATGGGAAACCAACAGCCTCTGAACAGTAACCAGAATGGAACAAGGAACGTCCTCTCAAGCCAAAGAAGAATTCAAGACATGGTACTGTCAATTCCAGCTCCATGTCAGCAAAGAAGAAGTAATACATTAGGACAAACTACAGGAGCATAAAAACACAACAGGTTTATTAAAAAACAATCACTAAGGGAGCAATAGGCTATACCACTGAATAAAGCAGGATGCATAATTAATTCTTTTTCTGTCTTTACTGCTTCTTTCAGCGGGAATCTGAGACCTTCTCCCTAAGGTATCAGACAAACAAAACCAGAATTGAGCAATGCATAAGACTACAAATTACATGACTGGTACAGGAACAGGCCTGAAATTGCAAAAATTAGTTTAAACCACCCACTGAAAAGTTAGAGCTGAAGACTTCTGAGTTTGCAAAAAAAAAAAAAAGGCAAGAAAAGAAATCTGAGTATTGTTTAAAAGAAAAAAAACCCAAGTAACTTAAACAAAACCCATAACAATATTTAGTAGAAAACTATCCTGCAATTTGTGACAAAAGGTCAATCTTGCAGTTCCCTTCCAACATCATTTCATTCACACTTTCATTACTGAGGTGAGTTGAAAAATGCATGACTATCATTAGCCACAATTGCTAAAAGCACAAAAAAACCCAGTTTAACAGAGCTCAAAATCAGTTACAGGAGCTTAAGAAAGTGAGGATGATGAAGGCATGCAACAGAAATCACTTATGCACAACAGTCTAAGTGTTACAGTACTAATCCACAAAAAGAGACTTATCTTTTCAATCTGCTCTAATGTCTAAGCCTACTGCTCTAATACACCATGAGATTTTTAATGCTGTTATGTTATATACTTATATATAAACACATGACATGAACTATTTACATGCTTGTATATAAAGCACATAAAGACATATATGTGCATCTATACATATATACAGTGTGTGTGTGTGTATAGCATTGTGCTTTAAAGGGAAAAGCAGACTTTTAAAGAGTAAAACTCAAATGAGTGCTAGCCAGTGAATACAAATCAACCTGGAGCCTGTTGACTTAAGGGCTCATTAAAGGGATGTTGGTTCAAACCTCTTAGCAAATTAGGTTTGCCCAGGAGATAAGGAACAAATATGTTCTAGTCTTTGCTGTAGAATTCCCCTCATTTCTTCCAAAGGAACATCCCAATGGACTTAAGGGTAGCAAATGTAACACCTATCTACAAAAAAGAAAGGAAGGAGGATCCAGGAAACTATAGACCCATCAGTCTGGCCTCATGGAGCAGGTCATTTCAAGGGCTATGACATGCCATATAGAGAACATCCAGGGGATCAAACCCAGTCAGCATGGGCTCATGAAGGGCAGGTCCTGCCTGATGAACCTGATCTGAAAGAATTCCCAAAATTAAAGCAGCCTAAGCCCTCCTTACAAACATCTTGCATAAAAAAAAAAGAGAAGAGTTACTGTCCCTTTTGACAGGGGCAGAAGGCCCAATATGCAGACCTGAGCCACTCCAAAAGGAGGTCTGCTGTCTACCATGGGCCCAGGTCAAGAATGTAATAAGAAGGCTTCCCTCCCTGGTATAGCCCACAGATTACTACCCATTGCTAGCCTTCCAGATAGGTTATGATGACCTTGGAAGAAAAACAGTAAAGGCTAAAAAGAGAGACTTCAAGGCCTTGGATCAAGTGGTCACAGGAGTGGGAGCCCAGGTAATAGTCTCTTCTATCCTCCCTGTTGAAGGGATCAACCCAGAGAGAGTGAGGAGGACTCACATGCTCAATGCTTGGCGTCGAGACTGGTGCCTCCAACAAGATTTTGGCTTCTTTGACCATGGGTCCCCACATGACACCAGGTCTGCTGGCAGCAGATGGGGTGCACCTCTCTGCAAGCAAGCAGTCCTGTGGAGGGGGACCTGGGGATCCTGGTGGGTAACATGTTAACCACGGCACAGCAATGTGCCCTTGTGGCCAAGAAGGCCAATGGGATGTGTTTAGAAGTCATTTGGATGTGGTGCTTGAGGATGTGGTTTAAAGGTGAACTTTGCAGAGTAGGGATAGCAGTGGGACTTGATGATCCTGAGGATCTTTTCCAACTGGAATGTTTCTGTGATTCTGTGAAGTAAAATGGTATGTAAATATATCACCTTACGGAGACACCTATTTCACTGATTATATGCATGCTCTACTAAACTTCTTGTATCATGCATGGATTTCAGGGCATATGGTGCTGATGTACCCAACCAGGCAAGTGTTAAACACAGGCAGGACCATCCAACCAAATGAAATATCACTGTGTTACTCATGTCTTCCACCTTTTGACTGACCTATTCACATAACCAGGAACATTTAAGTTAATTGCATTGTTTCCTGGAAGTTAGAAGAAAGTAGCCTCTATTAAAAGAAATAGCAAGCACCAAGTAATGACTACCTTAAAATAATACATCAGTCATAAAGAGTAAGTTATTCAGCAAAGCATTTTATGGAATTGATAAGCTATAACTTCCAATGACAAAGAAAAAAATAATCACTATAATTGCTGAAAATTAAAATTACTGCTTCCAATTTGAGTAATGATTTGCAAATCATTATATTTTTGATTAGCACTTAGAAAAATCCACTGAAATGATCCATTATTCATTTCAGTAGGAAGCAGGTAGAAGTCTGATTTGCAGGTTCAATTTTTGCAAATCTATTTTTTTCTCTTTCATTAGAATATTAAATTAAGTACACTCCAAGATACATGAATATGTGACACGGTGATAGCTTCACTAAGTCCAGAGAAACACATTGCCACTGGCTAACACAAAGTCCTGTCAGTCTCTTTGCACTTCTCTGATATGAGACAACTCAACATGAATTTAAGCTATTGCTAACAGGCTTGGAAAAAAAAGTGAGTTTGATGCCCAAAAAATAATAGCCTAGAACTGTTCCCAAATGGGTATCACATATTCACCCCTCTGGTCTTATACTGCTGAGAGAATTCTTCAATGACAGCTACAGAGGAAGCCAATTTATCATTTTATATGCACAAAAACCATTTTATGTCTATTAGGAGGGGAAGAAGCTTCTGAAGAAATTAAAAAAGACTTTTAGTTTATATTAATACAGCAGACATATCTTAATGCTATCTCATATTCACATATGCACCTCATCCTTTCATCCCCCTTTAGCAGGGACTATTTCACAGGGATGTGAAAGAAATAGTTCACAAATAAACTATGGAAGCACTCTTCTGATGTGGAGTTGTAAACAAATACTCCACCACCAACACAAAATAGTACATGAAAAGGGAAGAGAAGTCTCTCAATTCCAGAACATAAGGGAATTCAACTTTGAAATAGTAGGCTATGTATATGATTTAACAAATACGTTCTAAAACTACTTATTGAACACCAACTATGTGACACGAACTGATTGCTTTAGAAATTAAAAAGCTATTGATTCGGAGATGCTGCTTGATCTGCTTTCTTAGGCATTCATGCAGAGCATTTAAAACACAACTATGCAAACAGCAGTTGATACAGAGCCTAGACAATCCTGCTTTTTGGGCAGAAACTTATCACTAACAGAAATGTAGCATCTTAAAACGTTTATAACAAGGCCTGAGTCAGGTAACAGTGACACTGTGTGATGGTTTGGGTGTTCCCTCCCCCACTTTAGAAATCACCCAGACTAGACTCAGCTGGAAATTGAATGAAGCTTATTATTTACAGCTTAGCATAATATACAAGCAGATATTTACAGTCTATACAGTTATATACAGAAATAGACAAGGTAAAAGGTAATACAGAAACACAACAGCCCTCCCAGAAACCTGAGTCCCAGAAGGGGCTCCCAAACACCCTTCCACCTTCCTTCCACCCCTCTACCTTATCCCAGAGTATGCCTTATGGTCAAGGTGAGCTGGAAGGATGGGCAAGGGGGATTAGAAGCAGAATTAGTTGGATAACACACAAAAGCCCAGAGAGAAAGCACAGACACCAACTCCCGATAGAGACTCCTGCACACTCACACACTGTCTTATCTATATTTGTGTTCTTGTTTTCATACATCTCAGCAAGCCTATGAGTGAAGCAAACATCACCACTGTTTTCTTTTCACAGCCTATAATCTATTTTTTCTCACTAAAATATTCCAATTAGCCTCAAACTAGCACAAGCATATTTTGAGCTAGGCTTCTGCTGTGAAAAATGTTGCACAAGCTTGTATTTATCTGCCCAAGAACTCTGCCTCTTGTCATACCTCTCTACTTAATATGGCAGATAAAGCTGATAAGGAAGCCTACAAACCAAATACAAATACAAGGCATCAACTATAGATCTTGGCAGATGTGAAGAAGATATTTAAAATTAAACATTCCATGTGAAATACCTGTGGATGGGTTTTGAGTCACCTCTAGCTGAAACCATCCCAGGACCTCTAACAGCATATAAAAATCACTTTATCAGAAGTGCTATAGAAAACCCTTTAAAATTTGGCACATCAGGTAACTAGAGGTAGATGTACTGGACACAATCCCTACTTTCAAGTAAAACATTTTAGCTCCAAAACCTTTCTGAAAACTGCATTTCCTTGAAGAGGAGAGATTCATCTCTTAAGTCCTGCATTTGGCTCAAACTGGCCTATTATTATTTTAGCACGGTAGGACAACATTAAAGTTGAACAAGGTCTTTGAACACCAAAAATTACCTTAAACTCTACTATCTCTCCACATTTAAAATGGGGATAAAATAACAAAACAGTAGCAGACAGTTTTATAAGAAGACATACAATTTCACCACACTACAATACTGAAAGAATATAGTGATTAAAAAAAACCCTCAAACAGAAAATCCAACTCATATGAGGACTACAGATGAAACAGAGAGCCAGAAGAAGTCTCCTCAACAGTATCTATTAAGGTTATATTTTCAGTTATTTCCAAGGGGCATGTCTGAATCTTATTTTGCTAGAGAGTGGTTCTGGGCATAATGGAAATGTTATGACTCTGTTTTGACTGTGACAGCTTAGAATTACAATAAACACTGCTGTGTATCCCATTAAATGAAATAAAAAATGTGTTCAACAGACTCAGTGCAAGAAACTCTAGTCTGTAATTTCCTTCTTCCTTACAATTAACGTGCTAAAAATAAAAACAAATACTGTAAATCAAACTAGGAGTCATTCCACTTTCACTCAGTATTACTTCCCTTCTACCTCAGATCTGCAAGCTGAGGTCAAAGCTTACATCGGGAGACACAAGCAGCTTCTCTCTCCTGTAGCTGGAATTTAATAACCCTGACACAGGAGTTCATTTGCTGGGGTGTGCTTAGTACTACTGCAGTAGTGCTTGCAAAAGACAAGCTGGAAATGGCCCCAACTTCCTTCCTTTCATCAAAAAAAGAAAAAGAAGAAGAAAGAAAAAATATCTATCAAACCCAGCAGCCTCTTTCACTACTGAGAATTAGGTAAATATGTCCTGTAAACAATAAAGTCACAATGGTACAAGCAAGAGATAGTCAAGCTTGCAGTTTCCAAATCTAAACATGTTAGACAAGTTACACATTTCCAATTCCACAGCAAATAACCTGTTTACTAAAGAGCAAATTACTATAATACAAGAATCTATTAATAGAAGAAACTAACTGTATGAAATGCTGCAATCAAAGAAAACATAGCTGAACACTGTTGAACACAGGTCTGAAATGTAAAGGGCAGCTTTAATCACTGAGCTTGTCAGAAGCAAAGATGTTGGCGGGTTTTTTCCTTAGGTTGACACAGTTCATGAAGATATTACTACAGTGCTATCAGCCTGCCACCACTTGTGTTATAAATTTTTACTTCCTCTAGCTTTAAAACTTTGCCAGTAACAAATAAATAAAAAGGAATGATATAAGAATTAAAACTCTTTTCTTTAGGGGAGGAATCTCCTCTGACAGTATCCTCTACTCTATTATTATTACCTATAGAAAAATAGTGCATCTCTTGAGAATTTAACTTCTTCCCTTTGACTGTCAGAGCATCTTGAATCGGAAATGGGAAGTATCTGCACAGTCAGTACTGAAGCCACTGAATTGCACCATCATCATCTGTGAAATAACTTTCTTAGTAGTCAATAGTTGTATCAAAGGCTTACTTACAGACAATTCAAGCAAGTAACACATTTTTCACTCTTAAACTGCCATTAACTAGTTATAGTACACCTGTAACCACTGGTCTTTGTAAATTCTTTTATTGAAGATTTTATTAATGCTTCTGAATCTGAATTACTGAATGTGTATTACATAGTGTGGAGGAAAGAAATACTGTTATTTAAACAGAACTGTAGGGTTTTTTAACATCTGCATGAACTCCAAGGAAAGAGCAACATCTGTAAGGCATACTTTATTACACCTGTGATATGGTACAACATCTACATATTGGTCACCTTATAACCATGCAGGAGTACAACTACAGTCTCTTTGAATCATACAGTTCCACATGCACTTACCTCTGAAAACAAGTATGTCATTAAAGAACAAGGCTTGTGGGAAGAGGTATTGAGAAGCACTAAAAATCAGCTGCCGAGTCAAGAAGGCTCAGACAAGATGAGGATTTCAAGTATTTAGTAACATTTTGTAGGAAACTAGATTAAATCTCAGTTGGGCCTAACCATAGTTTGTTGTTTGCTTGTTTTTCAAAATCAAGCCTTCACAGCACAGCATGACTACTTTAAAGAAATAGGAGGGCAGAAGAAAGGTAAATGTAGGGTTTAACCCAGAAAGAGAGAACAGGTACTAGAATTACCCTTTTTTCTTTACTGCAACTCCTTTGAGATAAACAGGAATAACATTAGAACATCAATGAAACATTATTTCTTGCACATACAATTAGAAAATACAGCAGAGAACTGAAGCTCACAATGCAGTATGCAAGATACTGTGAAGACAAAGATAAAACTATCTACTGAAGAATGCACAGTGGAAAAAAGTATTATACCTTTCTCTAAGTGCAAATACAGAAACAATATTTGTTTTGGTCCTCTGAAACCTGCAATTACAATAGAAGGAAAAAAGACAAATCGTGAATCTATTCCATGCAGAACTACAGCATTAGAAAAGGTTGTGGGCAAATTTAATCACTTTGTATTATTGCCTGGGGGAGAGGCAGGGGGAAACAGAAAGATTTGAGTAGCTTTAACAAGTATAATCCAGACAGGTATCAGCTAGAGATTCCAAAATGTTAACTCCTAAAGCCTAGAGCTTTGGTTAGGGAAAATTAAGGACTAGTTAATTCATTAACCACATAATCCAGTTTTATTAGTAACTGTCTATTAAGAAATTCTGGACATATTTTTAAGTTTGGGTTTGGGTTTTTTTTGACAACTTCAGACTTACTGAAAAGACACTCAATGATCTTAACAATTATTTCAAATTGAAGAAATCCTGTCCTTTGTACACAGAAACACCAATGAAAAGGCATCTCCTGTATCTCTAAACCAGGAAATGCAGAGTCTTGTAAAGCAGTGGAAATTTCCAAAATGAGAGAATATTAATTTGAAAGATTTTGAACACACACACACACACACACCTAGAACAGTGCATAATTAGCCTATCAGAGAACAGTGCATAATTAGCCTATCAGAAAGCGTAATATGATGACACTTCACAGACTTTCTACTACTTACTAAATATATCTGTGATAAAACCAATATCCAAGGAATTATGTCCAAGAAAAGCATAGTGTCAGAAAAAAATTAACAGCAAAAATAAACACACAAAAAGAAAATTCCTAATGCTATGACACTTCCCATGATGTGATCAGGATTCAGAAGTTTTCTAGGAGACCAAGATGCCATACAAAAAATGCTGTATGAAGTATATTTGCAAGTAACTGTAATCACTGGAGTGAAGTCTAAGACATTCTTAACACAATAAATTCAGTTACTTCTGTGTGGTCAACAACTTTGAAAATCATAGGCTATTTCTAAACCCTGGGACCAAGAAACACTCAGATCATATGATATTTCAAATCTTGTCCTGATATATGTGGACTGCTTGCTCTCTCTACCACCCAGCCTTACATAGGGAAAATAATGGTCTGGACAGCTGTAGTGATGCTCCAACAGACTCCTCCCACAGCATTTCAAGGACCAGCCTGGACAGGGGAGGTTGTTTGCAACAGATCACAGCCACTCAGAAATTTTGCAGTGGTGTAGTGTGAGGTTTTTGATGGTGCAGTTGTTTCTAAGGGTAGGAAGACTCAGGCAACAGGCAGTGAATGAACATGCTGGGAGTTCTTTAAAACTTTGAATGCAATTAGCTGGCAAAAAAACAAAACCTGTTTTTCACTCTCGAAGAGGACTCTAGGGGATTTAAACACAACAAGTGAGATAAAGATGCAAAACTACTTTGTTTGTTTGTTTTAACATAACCCTTAAAATCTAGCAATGCAATTTTATCTTGTTATCCTACAGTGTTTCCAAATGCACACTCGCATTACTTGGTCTCTGTAACAAGATCCAAAAGAGGGAAAGGGGAATAGTTCACTTCCTTTTTGAAAAAGGAAAAGCCATGATCAACAGTACACTACACAAAGTCAACAGTGACTTAAGAAACTAAATTTTACAGTACTGTACAATCTGCACTGAATCATAGAATCAACCAGGTTGGAAGAGACGTCCAAGATCAGCCAGTCCAACCTAGCACCCAGCCCTAGCCAGTCAACCAGACCATGGCACTAAGTGCCTCATCCAGGCTTGTCTTGAAGACCTCCAGGGACAGCACCTCCACCACCTCCCTGGGCAGCCCATTCCAATGCCAATCACTCTCTCTGTGAAGAACTTCCTCCTAATATCCAGCCTATACTTCTGCTGGCACAACTTGAGACTGTGTCCCCTTGTTCTATTGCTGGTTGCCACATAAAATGCTTGAAATTCTAGAACACAGACAACCTGAGCAGCAACACTAATTCTTGATCTTTACTCTCAGATTCCTTCATTCATAGAAAATGCAGACATTCAAATTAAAAATGGAAGAAGGATAAATATCATAAAAATATGATCTACATCAATAATAACACTGCACGTTATTAGGCAGCAGAGTAGCAATTAGATGTACTACAATACCTTAGTGGCAGAAATATTTTCATTTTCCTGAGATATGTTTCCCATGAAACAAAGGTTTTAATTTTTAAAGACTAGAAATGTATTGCATGTGATAGAGCCACAAAGAGTGTACCTCCCCTGAGCCACAAAACAAAGAATGTTCTGTTAGTCCAATAACAATATAATGCTAGAGAGAATTCAGTCCTAGCATAAAAAGATTCACCATTTCATATGGCATATTTTTTTTCCAGTAATAGTCTTAAAACAGAATGATGATATCACTCAAGGTTAGGTCACTTTACAGGCATGCATGGGTCTACTCTTTTGCCCTGAAGAGACAGGTCAGAGGAGCTTTTTGTATGCAAATTACAAAACCAAAACAGAATCTTTACAACAGAACAATTTATTCAAATGAAATTATGCCCCACTGTAGTCACACTTCACCTTAAACTCATTAACTTCTTCCACTTCAGACTCTCTGATTCACTATAATCCAAATTATTTCATTAAATACATTCGCTTCCATTTAATTCTTCTAGTGTTAGTGCAATTTTTTTCCCTCTTCTTAAGAAATGCTCCCCAATGAACAGGACCAGCATTAAACTCCTATCACTCCAACAAAAACACTTCCTTTGGCCAGTCAGTAAAAAAATAAACAAAGGTCTGTTAGTCTGAATATATACTCTGTGTAACTTTACATTACACCCAAATTAACTGTTTAAAGCAGAGCACAACTCGAAAGACACAATGCTCAAAAATTTGCCCTAACACAAGCAGGCAATCTGCAGTATAAGGCCACAATGAAAGAGAACCTGAGCGAACTAATAGTTATGCACAGCAGACAATCAATGCCCAGGAGTGAACAAGAAGGCTGAGCTCCTTGGCAGCAAACCCAGTCAGTTCAGCACCCGCAAGCACACAAGTGCTGCAAAGGACAAGCACGTATCTGTCCTTTGGAGAGCCGAGGTTATGCAGGGGCTGCTGGAACTATTACTCCAGGTCAGAGAACACGTATTAATGAGCTGAGAGAATGAGACACTGTGTAACACCCTACACATAATGACAAAGGCCATGAGTAAATTCCAATGGATCCTAGATGGAAAGACTGGGCTGACAAATAACAAACTGGGCTTTCCTTTCATTTGTCCTGCATTATGCTGAGACAAACTGCATATGAAACTTGTCAAAAAAAAGAACCAGACACAGGCCTAGCAGAGGGGAAAAAAATGCTACACTGCTGAAACATAACTGGTGCCCAAAGGAGTTTTCAGAGCCAAGAATCATAGAATCACAGAACAGCTTAGGCTGGGAGTGACATAAGAGATAATTTACTACAACCTCCCTGCCATGGCCAGAGATGCTTCTCAACTACACTTGGTTACTCAAGGCCTTAACCAACTTGGCCCTGAACACCTCTAGAGAGGGGCCATCAGCAACCTCCCTGGGCAACCTTATCCAGAGCCCCATCACCCTTGTACTGAAGTCTAAATCACTCTCCCTCAGCTTAAAGCCACTCTCCCTCGTCCTATCACTAGACAAGAGGGTTTAAGTATTTACTCACAGTAATTATCTCCCAGCTCGCAGGGCTAGCTACAGCTTCAGACAGTACTCAAACGCGTTCAAGGAATTCTGTTACTGTCTTGCCAGCTGCTGAGACTTCTGATTCTTCCCAGGGTGCTGGGGAAAGGAGGAAGACTATCTCTGACCTGGCCCTGGTTTCTCAGGACAATCTGTGCTTCCCTTCCAGGGCTCCTTGGTTTGGCAGGTGCAGGCAGGATGTCTTGCAATGTGCAGTCTCAGCACAATGTCATGCTGGCTATGCAGGCTGATTGCATGGAGGCCATTTAGAGCTTGTTCCTGGTAAACTCGAGGCAGTGGAGTTTCCAGACAGTTCAGGACAGTAAGCAATGGCAGCAGGCAGTAGCAAGCAGCAAGCAAGCATGAATACAATGGTAGAGCAAGTTGTGTTACCTGCTCATCTCTTTATCAGTACAGCATGAGACTAACAGGCCTTTGGACATAGACTAGCCAACCAGAATGGCACTTTGCCAGGCTTGACGATATTAGGTGAAATCAGGTTTTGTTTGCATTTCCCATGGTTGCTTCCCCCAGCACAGAAGGAGGAGTAGCAGGGCTTCTGTTCCAGGCCCCTCACCAGCTTTGTCACCCTGCTCTGGACACCTTCCAGCACCTCAACATCTCTCTTGAATTGAGGGGCCCAGAACTGGACACAGCACTCAAGGTGTGGCCTGACCAGTGCTGACTACAGGGGCAGAATAACCTCCCTTGTCCTACTGGCCACACTGCTCCTGATCCAGGCCAGGATGTCTGGGCAAGCCAGGGCATGTGTAAGCCTCTTTTGGCCTATCCAGGCCTAACACGACAGCTAAGGTGCAAAAATGATTTCGGTCAAATACTTCTCAGCAGTCTTGTGGAAGAAAATGGAGATCAGTACAGGGAAATACAGAAACACATAACAGAAGCAGCAACAATAAGTAGCAATCTCTACATTGTGCAATTTAGCTTGTCTTTGTGTTGCCAGTGAATGCTGCTCTTTAAAACAGCCACACTAGTACTGTGAAAATCATTAAGATCTGTTGTCAATTGAAAAAAAAGTTATGCCAGGGAAAGTCTAGGCTGGATGTTAGGAGGAAGTTCTTCACAGAGAGAGTGATTGGCATTGGAATGGGCTGCCCAGGGAGGTGGTGGAGGCACCATCCCTGGAGGTGTTGAAGCAAAGCCTGGCTGAGGCACTTAGTGCCATGGTCTGGTTGACTGGCTAGGGCTGGGTGCTAGATTGGACTGGATGATCTTGGACATCTCTTCCAACCTGGTTGATTCTGTGATTCTGTGTAATGGCAACAATCATCTTTCCTAATATCAGAAGTATCAATGGCAAAATTCAAGATTAACTAAATTTAATAAGAGCCGAACTCTGCTGCCAAATTGTCCAACTCCAGATAAATTAAGGTGTCCTTAAAAATTCTTCTCTCAAGAGCTCTATTAGCCAACTCACGACAAGGCTACATGAATGAATTGCAATTACTCTGAACAAGAGCTTCCAGCGTTGGGCCCACAATGGCATAGAGCATACCTACTGCCAGTATGCAAAACAATAAATCCAGGGTTGTTAAAGCTGTTCTTCTTAAGCTAAAAGAAAATCAGAATGCAGCAGCTGGAAACAGTGTTATTATAAGAGAAAATTCTATATACCTTTTCTTTATGTGAAATTCTGTTCCATTTATGACACCTTATTATTTACGTTGAAAGCAAAATAATTGGACCTTCATACACAAAACAGCACACATAGCCAACAAACACAAAATCTTATCATCCACAAACAGATTTGGAAATTTGCATTTCGGCACCGAAAAAAAATGTTGTTTTATAAATGGTCAAATTGCTCTATCTTTACAAATCACTGAATAGAACCTTTAGATTCCCAGCACTTTCAAAACACACCTCTCATCTTGCTAAAGCACAGAATTACAGAATATTAGGGGTTGGAAGGAATCCCAAAAGATCTTGTCCAAAGCACTCACCAGGGCAGGATCCCCTAGAATAGGTCACATAGGAACATGTCCAGGTGGGTTTTGAATGTCTTCAGAGGAGACTCCACCACCTCTCTGGGCAGCTTGCTGCAGTTTTCTTGCCCTCACAGTTAAAACATTTTTCATTACGCTCACATGGAACTTTCTATGCTCCAGCTTGCACCCATTGCCCCTTATCCTACCACTGGGCATCACTGAGGACAGCCTGGCTCCATCCTCCTGACACTCGCCCTTCACATTATTTATAAACATTAACAAGGTCACTTCTCAGTCTCCTCCTCTCCAAGCTAAAGAGATACAACTACCTCAGCCTTTCCTCAAAAAGGACATGGCACACTCCCTTAGTCATTTATGAGGCTCTGCACAGGACTCTTTCAAGCAGTTCCCTGCCTTTCTTGAACTGAGAGGCCCAGAATGGGACACAGTATTACAGACGTGACCTCACCAGCCAGAGTAGAGAAGAAGAGAACCTCTCCCAACCTACTAACCCCTCCCCTTATAACAGGCCCTTTATATAACTGAATGTGCTCAAGTTAAAAAAATTAAAGCCATGCTTCTAATAGTGGAAATTGAAAATCTCTCTGGATTGTTTTATTTATACATGGTTTGGTGTTTTGGAGGTTGGTTTTGTTTGGTTGGTTGGGGTTGTTTTTAGTCAAATGCTTTGGATCTGGTGCTACTACCAAATAAGTTAGCACCAAAAATACATTGCATTTTTGTGCTATTTATGTGCAATATTCAAATCAAATCATGGATCTTTCAGCTTGGGAGAATTCCTCTGTTAACTCCCCAGCACAAAAAAAGATCATTACAAATGCTGCCCAAGGCATTTTGAAATTTGGTAACCATTACAGAAATGTACAAAACCCTGTTCTGAGATGCTGAACTAAGCTCCGATCCTGGATTATTCTATCCACAAACAACAGGCAACCATGTGGATGGACGATCTCAAAATCAGTCATGGGAATAATAGAAGCTAGATGCTAGGTTAGTGTGTCTGCCAAAATTTTCCTTGCTGTTAAATCAACAGGCTAGTTTTCAAACATATGGCAAATCTTATTTACTCTATTTATGGTTAATTCTCTACAAGGAAATGTTTTTACCTACTTGAAATATTTGCTCAAGAAGCTTTTACGAAGTGTTTTAATCTAAAAATATTTTTAGTATCTGTTTTGTTGCAGCAAAATAACTGAATGAAGAGGTAAAAAAAGATTTTTATTTCTGTCTTTGTTTCCCAAAATCAGACAGAAACAGAAAATGGCAAGAAAGTTAAGTTTCTGCTATCTAGGAGCAAAAAACAGATTTACAAGATTGCCAGTTTATAGCCTAAGAAGATTAATTCCTGCACTTAAGCCATAATAGAGAACGATCTAGAGAGGACTGATGTTTAGCTGAATTGGTGCCATTTCTCCTGATACAGAAGAAATAGGAAGCTGTTTTAGCCTCCTATTCACACTGTAAAATAAAAGAGAACATGTGCATAGGCAAACTCCAGCATGGATCTCTCACCAGCTTTCTTTAATGCAATTTCCTAGGCAACCTGTGCAACGAAATGAAAGCAACAGTACATTTCTGACTTGTGACAATGGGTAACACTGGGAAGAAAACATGCTAAAACTCTTGTGAATCTCACAACATTGCAATGAATTTAACTGCAAGTTAATTTCTTCCATATTATAGATCAGAGATTGCCACATGCCTAGCCATGCAGGAATTGCTTAAAAGCAGCACATAAAAATCTAGTAATCTTCTCCACACAAAGGATGCAGCAGCTGGACATTCACAGGTCCAATCCTGTGCAGAAAGTAGGGACCTCTTTAACTAGATCAAGCTGCTCAGAATCCCATCAAGCCCAATCCTGAAGGTCTAGAAGTATAGGGCCTCAACCATGTCCCTGGGCAACCTCTTCCAGTGTTCCATCACCCTCACCATAGAGAACTTGAGTTACTGTCCTTGGAGGTGTTCAAGAAAAGAGTGGATGAGGCATTTAGTGCCATGGTCTAGATGACTGGCTAGGGCTGGGTGCTAGGTTGGACTGGATGATCTTGGATGTCTCTTCCAACCTGGCTGATTCTATGATACTCTAGTTTAAAACCATTGTCCCTCGTCCTCTTGTTATGTGCCGTTGTAAACAGCCCCTCCCCAGCTATCCTGGAAGGCCGCTTTCAGGTAGTGGAAGGCTGCTATGTGGTTTCCTTGGATCCTTCTCCAGGCTGAACAATGCTACCTCTCTCAAGTTCTCCTTGCAGAAGAGGTGCTCCAGCCCTTCCATATTTTTTATGGTACTCCTATGGACCCATTCCTTATCCACTGAACAGTCCCCCCACAGAGTTCATACCTCTCCAACTTCCAGAGAAGGACATTGTGGGGGAGTGTGTGAAAGGCTTTGCAGACATCCAGATAGATGATACCCATTGCCTTTCCCTTGTCCACTGATGTAGTCACTCTATTGCAGAAAGCCACTAGGTTCATGAGGCAGGACTTGCCTTTGCTAAAGGGCTATGGAGGGGTAATTAATGGGAGACAATACTTTTCCAAAATTAATACTGTTTATTAATTTTGATATTCAGGAGTCTCATCCCCTTAACACTGATTTTAAGAGCTGAAAATATGATGTAAGATAACCCTTCAAATAACGACACAGAAGGACTCCAAAAGAAAGGGATGAAGTATTTTACTAGTGATTTACAGACAAGAACTTCCTTATCGAAGGCAAGACGATATATGAAGGTGGGACTCAAGGACAACTTAATCAGTCTCAATTATGTTAAAGAGATGGGGGAGACCAAGTCACAAAGGCTCAGACTCAGCAACACTTCCACATAGCTCAGCCTTAGCCACTAAAGTATAGAGCAGGAGTCCGCAAACTACGGCCCGCGGGCCAGATACGGCTCCCCAGGGTCCTCAATCCAGCCCATTGGTATTTACAGAACCCCCCCGAAGGGGGCTGCGGGAGAACCAAGCAGCCACTTCCAGCCACTGAATCCACTCACAGGCCTCCGCAGCCCCCGAGCACCCGCTGGGACTGGGCTGGAACTAAACTATACTCCAGCCCCCGACAAACTATATTCCGGCCCCCTGTTTAAAAGGTTTGAGGACCCCTGATATTGAGGGCACATAGGGTAACATTTGGATTGTTTCCAAAGTGCCTCAGACTTCATTTAAGGATTTTACACTCCCAGTTACGAAGTATTCACAAATATTTTGGAATTCTTCCTATCAGAAGCTATCCTGCCTTCCTTAATCAGAACTAAGTCAGCTACAGAAAGCAAGTCTATGGCACATTAGATCGATTTAAATTTGTCATCATTTATGAATTAACATTTATAAAACCAGAAAAATTTAATGATAAATTCCAAATCCAGTCACATACATTTTCATACACTACTTCGTTGTGAAAATTACTACAAAACCCAAAGCTTCAGATTCTGAAAAAAAGCAACCAGCTGCTGAGGTGCTTTAAAAAGTTTAAAAATTGTAATTTCAGTGAGCCAATACTACAAACTTCCTTCACACTCTTTTAAATAGAGTCATTTTATGGAGCTCTCTATGGCTTCTAGAAATACGTATACAGTTATGTTTATCATCTTCCATTAGCACTATGTGACACACTAAAAATTTTGTGGTGCTCTAATCAAAATTCCATGATTGATGTCTAATCAATCACCAGGCTGGCGAAGGGCTGGGGAGGGAGACTGATACCAAGGAAGCAGATACTAGAGCTGAACAAATTGTCTGGAAGAAGTGCATGTTCCTAACTGCGGTAAACACTGCTCATTTCTCACTAAACACTATTTATTTCTCAAGGAAGTTTACATCAATGCAACATTTGTTTCATTCAGAAGATTTATAGCAGACAGGTTGGGCAGAAAGCGTCTAGTTTGTGTGCTCCTTAGTTCATTCCTTCCCCCAGATTATTCCAAATTTCTTTAAATATTTAGGAATCTTGGGGAAGTCCAAGGAGTCTTTTGACAGCTTGTGCTAGTTTGAAGCAAGCTAGAATGTTTTGGTAAAAGAACTAGATAACAGGCAGTGGAATGAAAACAACTGATGTCAACTTCTCTCACAGTCTCGCTGAGAGCTCTGGGAAGAAGAAGTAAACTTTCTCCATTTTGTCTTTCACTCTTGCTTTTGCCTTAGACCGAGACACATCTTTCTAACATCATTGCTTTCTACCCCTGCTCCCTAACCTCTTGGCTGCACCTCTCTTCTTCCTGAGAACTGGGGTAAGGTTGAGGAGGCCGGGGGGAGGTGTTGGGGTGGTTTGAGAGCCCCTCCTGGGGACTCAGGTTTCTGGGAGGGGAGTTGTGCTTTTGTATTGTTTATCCTTTGTACATTTCTGTATATAATTGTATATAACTGTATATATTGTAAATAGCTGCTTGTAAATTCTGCTAGCTGTAAATAAATTGCTTCATCTATATTCCCAGGGTCCGTCTGAGTTAGCTGGGGCAAATACAAAGTGTGGGGGGGCGGGTAAGAGCCCAAACCATCACACAGCTTTTCAAAATTACGTTCAAGTTGTGACAGAACTGAAAGTCCTTTGAGGATAAAACATGCTACAAGTCCTCTGAAAGGAAGCGTACCTTATGAAAAGCATCAAGGTAGTGTCCATGGAAGACACTCGAGAATTTTCAGTCTCACCACAGCATTCATCACAACTGAAAAGATTACTAAAACACAACAGATTCTTTCTGTGCAATTTCTTATAATAGAAGGAATCACAGCCACATTGTAGCACAACAGTAACTAGGGGAACAGAACACAAGGAAAATTTATCAGTGCAAAGGATGCCTCAAACATAGGGGTAAAAATCAGTAACACAAGTATGCATAAACTCTTCATGTAAGCGTATCTTATACATAAGCATACAAAATGTCTACTATTTTATTTGAATCCAGAAACTGACAAAGTATTCCTCCAGAGCTGTACCTTTCAACATATAAATTCAATAACAGCAAGGAGTAGGTTTACACCTAGAGCATCTCAGTCCAAGCAAACTTAAATCCAAGAATTATGGATTCTTTGTAATTATTTCCCCAGTATGAGGTACAGTTCCTAATCTAGAGGATGCTAAATTATTCTTCACTCCATGAATCCCAGGAGCATGGAGAACTAAACATGACTCAGAACTTCAATTTGTTTTTGTTGGTCTTTTTGCCTGAATATTGCAGAAAGGCAATTTCTAAATATAGACAGAATAGTAATTGAAAGTTTTTAGATACTAAAATATTGTCCAAAGTTAAAGTACCTATTTAAATATCTGTACATAATATATTAATTTAGAACTAGTAAAGAAATCTTATGTATCCATGTCAATACCTAAACATTTATACTGCTTACCTAGACTGTCCTGTTGAAGCCAGTATTCAAATTTTGCTAAAAAGCAGCACTAACTTAAAAAGCCGTCATGAAATTTCTCAATGAGAATGAAAGTGATTTGTACTGGATTAAAAAGAACAACAAATAAAGCAAACAAAGAAATCCCAGACAAACAAACAAACAAAAAAAAACCAACAACCCACAAATCGCAACCCGAGGCTATTTGAGACTCTAGTGGTGAAATGGAAAATGAAACTGAAATAGCTCAGTCACTGTTCTGCACAGCCTATTGAGAGCACAGATGAAACAAATGGAAGCCAAGGCTCTAAAATGCTTGAAACTATCCGTGATAGTGGGAGCAAAGCCATTTTTGCTTTAAACCACAATAGCTGAGCTGTTTTCACCTGTTATAGGCATGAAAGAGGGAAAAGTGCACATTTCTTGGAAACAGGGTAATTCATCAGACTTCACAGCAGGTTTTCCAGAATCTGCAACAACTTGGGTTTTGCAGGAGGCAGGCACACATCCCATGTTCACACTTTTCAGGAATTCGCCCACATTCAAAGCTGTTTCCTGTGCAATAACCCACTGGATTATCTGAAAAACCAAGTTACATGCAAAACTACTCTATTATTCCACAGCAGACATGGAGCAGAAGGTTATGATTCTGCAAATAATTAAAAGCAGATTAAATGCTGTTGTCATAATGACTAATCAACCTGCAAAATCCAATCTAGCTGTACCATGGGAAGTGAAAGATTACAGAAAACCCCTGCAAAGCTGAAAGTCTACTGATACAAAAATTAGAAGAGGACTATCACAGTGGTTTCCAGAATTTTCAGTTAAAAGACTGCAACTCCAAATGCTTAAAAATGTTCTCTTACACCCTAAATAGCAGAAGCTATCCCTAGATTCAGCCACCTCCTGCAAACCTCCTAGTGCCAGGATAGTGCCATAGAATCATTTAGATTAGAACAGATACCTGAGATCATCTAGTCCAACCCTTAACCCAGCACTGCAAAGTCTACCACTAAACCACGTCACTAAGCATATCTACACTCAGAGATGGTGATGCAATAATTTTCCTGGGCAGCCTATTCCAATAGGCAGCATCCAGAGATGGTGATGCAATAGTTTTCCTGGGCAGCCTATTCCAATAGGCAGCATCCAGAGATGGTGATGCAATAGTTTTCCTGGGCAGCCTATTCCAATAGGCAGCATCCAGAGATGGTGATGCAATAGTTTTCCTGGGCAGCCTATTCCAATAGGCAGCATCCAGAGATGGTGATGCAATAGTTTTCCTGGGCAGCCTATTCCAATAGGCAGCATCCAGAGATGGTGATGCAATAGTTTTCCTGGGCAGCCTATTCCAATAGGCAGCATCCAGAGATGGTGATGCAATAGTTTTCCTGGGCAGCCTATTCCAATAGGCAGCAACCAGAGATGGTGATGCAATAGTTTTCCTGGGCAGCCTATTCCAATAGGCAGCATCCAGAGATGGTGATGCAATAGTTTTCCAGGGCAGCCTATTCCAATAGGCAGCATCCCTTTCAGTGAAGATGTTTTTTTCTTAATAACCAAGCTAAACATGCGCTGGCAACACCTGAGGTCATTTCATTTTGTCCTGTCACTTGTCACTTGGAAAATGAGACAGACATCCAGCTCACAGGACCTCCTTTCAGGTAGTCATAGAGAGCGATAAGGTCTACACGCCCTTTCTTCAAACAACCCTAGTTCCCTCGACCACTCTTTGTAAGAATCGGGGTCCATGGGCTCCTCTAGGTCTGCAAACCACAAAACAGTTATCTGCCACAGCCACTTTATTTGGCGTTTAAAGTCTAACCTACTCCTCGGCGTTGCCACTCCACCGTTAACAGTAAGCGCCCTTTTTAGTCTCAGTCCCAGATCTTTTAATTCAGGCAAAATTTTCCACTGAAGGCAGGAAGCGGCAGGATAAGGAGAAGAAAACAAATCACATCCTACTGCTTTATTTCCCTTCAGCCCAGTTTAAGCAATGACGCCCAGCCCGCAAAGGCCGTTAAACGCCAACCGCAAGGGGCAGGCCAGGCCGGCACAGCACCTTCGGCTCCCCCGCCGCGACCCCGGGAGGCGCCTAGGCGGAGGGGCGGTGCTTCATGGCGGGGACGAAAGGGGGCTGCCTGCCGCCAGCTACCGTGTCGTGCCGCCTGGATTGGTGGCACAGGCCTTACAGCACGGTGGGATCGGCTAAGGGAGAGGCTGGGGTCAGGCCGTCGTAGGGGAGAGGGGCGAAAGGTACACACCCAGCAGGAGACCGTCCATGTCAAAGATGAGGTGAGTGACCGGCCGCAGGGCGACGGCGGAAGAGGGTCCGGCCATGGCGAGACCCAAGCGGCCGGCAGCCCGCGTAACAGCGGTGGCGCAGGCGCTTTGCTGCGGCGACAGGAGCGAGTGAGGGCGCCGCGGGGCCGGGTTGGGCCGGGCACGGCTCTGGTGGCAAGGGGAGGTATTGGTTCTAAGCCGTTGGGTTTGCCGGCGCTCGCCGCGGTACCAGCTTGGGGCGGGCACGGCGCGGATGGCGTTGTTTTGGGGGTTTGTGGTTCTGTTTTGGAAACAAAGCCCATTTTTCTTCGTGAGGGCTTTGGTTTCTAAGTCTCATCTAGTACTGCTGATGGAAGAGACTGGAGGCTTGGCCGCGCTTTAACTTGTTAACGTCAAAAATGTTGCGTGCTTGTATAGAGATAAACAGGGATGATTTTACCTCTGGATCGTAATTTGAGCCATAAACAAAACCCAGAAAATCTATGTAAAACTGTGAGGAAAATGTAAAAACCCGTCTCTTCGGGTCACTGCGTGAGTTGTTTTGGATGGGGTTTGTTCCTAAAGCATTTAAGAAGTTCTGAGGTTCAAGAAACAAGCCAGTGTTCTTGAGGCAAAGCAAACTCTTCCAGCGCAGACGCATACCTGATTTTGCCTGGGCAGTTGCGAGGGAAAAAGGTAACTTTCCTCATCAGTCATCTCCTGTATCTTTTCCATGCAGGTAACTCACCGCTGAGCATCAGGATTGTTGAAGCACCGATTGCAGAAACAGACATGCAAAGAGCAGTGTTATACTCCCAAGGTGACATAGTGGCTTGGAGATTTGTGCTCCGCAGTTCTGTGCGAAGGCAGCTTCACACGTGTGAAATTTTGTCTATTTTGTCTGTAGGTAGGCCTCTCAGTAATTCATTTCTTTCTGACAATGTCTTAATTTGAATTGACAGTGCTTTACCGTTTTAGCAAGTTAGTGGTGTTTTTCTAAAGCCCAGACTACTACCACTGCATGTCTGGATTTTAATTTAGCCTCCTTATGCATCTTACTTACACCCGAACCCTGTCCCCTAAAAGAACCCTCGTCCTTCCTTTGTGAGAATATCATAGGCACAAAGTCCTTGTACTTTCTCCTATCTCGGAATCCAGAAGACAAATGAAACTTGTTGGCCTTTACCTGTACCTTTTTAATAATAAAAATTGACTTGCAAACAAAGTCTTTTGAGTTTTGGGTTGGTTTTCTGATTCTATTAACTTCTGTGATGATTGTATTTGATAATGCGTCTTAGGTCCTGCTTTTGTAGGCTGTGAAAAAGACTGTGCCCAATGTGTTTTAAAAATGTAATGTGCGGTCATGACATTCCTGCATAGTTTTAAGAACATGCATCCTTTGCTTCCAGGTCAACTTTTTCTTGTAACATTAGAATATAAACATTAAAAATGCCCACGCTGTCTTGTTTCTGCAATAAATCCTGTGCAGCAAGGCAATATTTGAGCTTTGTTTCAGACAGTGAATGTGTTAATTTCCTTAGCAGTTCATGTAAGTAGGGTCAGTGTTAGAATAAAAGGGAAAATTCTAAGTACATATAAAAATATTAATTGAAATACTTACAGTGGTAGTATTCTGCTGTTAAAGAACGTGTTTTGACTGTCAGAGTGTACTCTGTCAGGGCAAATAAGAGGGAGAGTAATGAGGTCATGGGGCAGTTGTAGCTGAGGGAGGATTCATGCACCTTCTAATTAACAGATATTCAGAAAAACTCCGTTTTAATTGTATTTGCTGACACAGTAACCTGTAAAGAAATACAGAAATAACAAGCTAACAAGAAAAAACTGCATCAATCAGGTATTCATTGTCAAATTAGAAAAGAAGTGTAAGTATTTTGATGGTAAATGCCTCTTCCAGCCTCCTCAAAAAGAGAGACATTTACCCTTTCTAGCATGTAAATTATCCATTCATCTTAGAAAACATAAGGCTTATGCAAACCTTCTGAATATTTTAAATGGAAATAAATGCCAAAGATGACCTTTAGGGGAAAAAAAAAAATCAACCAAAAAAAAAAAAAAAAAAAAAAAAAAAAAAAAAAACCCTGCAACATTGAAATGTAATACAGAAGATGAACTTTTTTTAGGATTAAGTGGTGTGTGTGTGTGTGTTAGAAATCTTAACTGTGTACCTTTCAAGAACAGTCAGGTTACCTGACAGGCTGATGACCTCAATTTGGTTTGCTTTACTCTGGCTCATCAGTGATAATCAGTGTAATGTTAGCTTATTTGATTTGTCAAAGCTAGATTGGAACACAGGAAAATCTTTCCAATATAGACAATTAAAAAAAAAAAAAAAAGAGCATGACTACATGAAATTGAATGGAAATCTATCAGAATTTTTAATTAATGGTGGAACATAGTTTTTTAGATGTGTACATAAGTGAAAGTGCTGATTTCAGTTTTATTTGAGCTGTTCTACATACTTAATTCAAATGTCTCATCAGTAGTACTTAATTTTGTTATTGGTTGTTTTTTTAAGGAGTAAAAATGAGATTGAGAATTATACTTTTTGTTTGTTTGTTACCTTTGTGATTTATTTTAAGCCTATTTCAAGTGATGAGGACTTCAATAACTTCTGAGCTGAGAGAAGCATACTGTGTTGGAGGTAACGCTGAAAACCAGTACTTGATTATACACTCGTGAACCTGATGTAGGCTTACTGAGAAGGGTAAACTTGGCTAACTGATAGATAATTATCCAAGTCTGAAGAAGACAGTTAAATTCATGCACATTTTTTAATTGTCTTGTTGACTGGGCATGTACCAAATGAGATGTAATATGCTGAGTGCTGAATTGTGTGGTCTAATGTGGTACATAATATGCTGGATATACAGGTCTTTGAATGACTATAAGCTGCCTATAGGTAGTCCTTCTTATCCAAGGCAAGTTTATTTTCTCAGCCTGTGTAGTAATATGTTAAAATCACCTTGTTTTCCTGGTTCTTGCACGTGAGATAATGTGAAAATATTAAGATCCATATCCATGGGGTTATTAAGTATGCAACACTGGGTTTTTTTTACACAAACCTCAGACATTTTTAACCATTGTATGTTTGTTTGGAATTTTTTTTACCTTAAAGCTAAAAAGTTTTCCGCATCACTGAAACTTAGATGACTCAGTTCCACTTCTGGAGAGCATATTTCAGAATATGCTTAAGTGCTTCCTTAGGTAATATACTTGACTCAAAAATGGCAATTTCCTATTTCCCTACTTCATATTTTGCTCAGAATGTGGATTCAGTTGCATATTTTCATACCATTGGTAAAAGTGTCATGCACTGTGTGTTTCACACAGAAATGGACTTTATTTTTCTTGTTCTGCAGCCACCTTGGCAAAAAGGATAAACATTATAATCCATCTTGGTTTAAATATTGAAAAATAGTCTAAAGGTTTAAATAAAGCCAATAATTTGAAAGCTTTCACAGTATTTACATAAACATCTTTTAAACCCACTATTAGTAACAAATTACTTGAAATTACTTAAATACAAGATTTTTCAGGTATCAGTTGGGATTCACAACAGTTGCTATAGCTGATCCTATAAACCCCTAGAAAGTGACACCCTTTCCAGTGCTGGATTCACCAAATAAGCTGCTTTCCATGATAAGAATATGGATTAGGTGAGTTTTATTAAGTTCATGTTTTTATTGTTGCAAAAAGGCAATTAAATAATACATGCACCTGCATGTTTAGTAAGTCATATTTGATTACATAACTCAAAAGGGAGTCAGTTACATGGATCTTAAAGCCAAGTAGAGGGAGGAGAGGCATCCTTTTTCTGGGTGTTGATATTTGCCAAGAATTTAAAGTGTGTTAGAAAAGCAAGTTGGTATGTTCGGCTTTAGTAGACTGAAGTGAAGAAGATAAACCTTAGTAATCTGTAAGTTCAGATGAGGCATTACAAAAAGATTCTTAAGCAGCAATCAGGAATGAAATTCTAGAAAAGCAAACCAAGATCACATGAGGTAACAAGGGATCCAAGATATTTTTACTTGTCAATTGTATCAATGAGATTGTACAATGCAACAGTTTCTCAACCCGAGAACCCTAATGCCATGCTTCAGGGCCTGGTTTTGTTTAGTTTGATGTCCATGAGAAACATTTTCTCTCCTATAGGGTTTGTGTTTTAGATTTTTGCATAAGCTCTGGTCTTCTGGTAAAATACCAGCTGCACACAGGCAAAGTGTTCAGGTGATTAGTAGTGTTATTGTAGCTGAAATCCTGAAGTGCTTAAAGGATATAGATCCTGCTTAGCTTTAAAGTATGGACAAGATGAGGACAAAAAAGGTAAGATCTGAATTGTAGCTTTCTTTGTTCTTTCCTTTCTGATATAGGCTTCCTCTGGGATCATTTGCAACATTATCTAACTTTATATTGTTGATGGAATATTAAATACTCTTTATGCTCTTGGGTATTTTCCTTGTCTACATGCAGATTTTATGGGTGTGGGGGTTTTGTGTTTTGTGGTTTTTTTACATTTTTATTTTACAGCAGCTTGTTACAAATGATGGGGTAAAAATGTATTTGTAGTACCATATGGAGTACACATTCTGTCAATCTTGCTGAATGATGCCTTTCAGTCTTGTGTTCCTAAGCTCAACCTTGTTACAGGCTGCAATATTTATGTCTTGATATGGAAAAGATAGAGAAGGAATTGTGATTCTCTGAGTCACAAGATCTTTAAATCACTGCTCTGTAATGCTGTAGATTCAGATTTAAGTGCTTATTTCCTGTGCAGTATACAAGTTGCCTGCTTTGTGGATGGATGCATGTCCTTCTATTTTTGTGTCGACCCAGAAGAGTCAAGCAGAGAAATGATCTCACTGATCTCAAGGTCTACGTGGTCAGGGTAAGTGTTCTGTCAGGCTAGGTATCACAGGGAGACTGTTGAAGGCCAGCTATTGTGCCAGACCACAACTTGGTTTTTTTGCAATGATTCTAGCAGTCTGAGTGTGCAGATCTATCTAGCTAGAAAATCTGTAACACCATGCTGCAATATCATAGAATGGTCTAGATTGGAAGGAACCTCAAGAATCATCCAGTTCCAACCTTCCCACTGTAAGCAGGAACACCTTCCACTAGAGCAGGTTGCTGAAGGCCTCATCCAACCTGGCCTTAAACACCTCCAGGGAGGAAGCACCCACAACCTCCCTGGGCAACCTGTTCTAGTGTCTCACCACCCTCACTGTAAACTTCTAGTCTAAATCTCCCCTCTGCCAGTTTAAACCCATTACCTCTCATCCTGTCATTACAAGACCTTGTAAATAGTCCCTCCTCAGCCTTCCTGTAGGCCCCCTTCAGATACTGGAAGGCCACTATAAGGTCTCCTCGAAACCTTCTCTTCTCCAGACTGAAGAGCCCGAAGTATCAACTCTGATTAGGAAGCAGAAATGGTGGGAAGGGAGAAGGGTGGGAGCAGTGCCAAGCAGAATTAACCAGCTGCTTCTTGAGTTCTCTTTTGCAGATGAATTGTATTAGATATAGGCTGTTCTTGACTAAGAGAGTTGGGAATTCTGTGGCCACAGGACTTAGTGTATCCTCAATCCAAATCCCAATTCCATTTTTAGAACTCCTCTCTTCCTTCCTGAAGCTACTGCACTGTCTTCCTGCCTACATGTGCAGATACGCAGATGTGTGCTGGTAATATTCTGCTGTGGACAGCCGATGTCAAATATGTTTTGTGGGCACTAGCATGTAGGCCACTGACTAATTTTTGGATGAGGAAATAGTAATTTTAAGCATATGTTTACATACCTTGAGGAATTAGATGCAGTGTGTTGTAACAAAATGCATGAGAAAATTATGTATCATTTATTTTATGTCTTGAACTGAAATCTCCTTAGCAGAAGATACTCATTTTCACAGAACGTTTGTAAACCAAGAAACACTTCTTGTAAATACAGATAGAGACCTAGAGATATCTAGAAGGAAGCATTGTAATGCCAGTGCTGTCAAGCCAGTGAGACCCTGATTTTTTTAATGTTACTGCTTTGCCTAAGCCAGCTAGCTTCACCTCCTGGGTGTATTTCCTAAGTGCACCTTTGGTTCTGTAAGGTGACTGCTCACAGTGACATGGCAGGACTGAAAAATTCTTAGCTATTTCAAGTGCTTGCATACAGGTAAGGCCACAAGAGACATTCACAATCTCAAGTTCTTTGAGACAGACTTGTTTAAAATGTCTGTCTAGACATTGTCTCTAAAATTTTCTAAGTCTTTCAGTGAATCTATCTCTATTAGGATATCCTTTGTTCCTCTGTTCTACTATTTTTTTGCTTTAACAAATTTCATTCTTTAACCTTTCCTCATAACCTAGGGTTTTAGCATTTTGATTACTCTTGAGAATTCTAGTTTTTCTTCACTCAAGTGCATTTTTGTAGCTGTGAGTTTTATAATTGAATAGATTTTTTTGGTCCTAGATACAGCATGCTTTTGGATTAACATAAAAACTGAATTACCATTTTTGCCATAGTTTTATTTTGTTCACTACTGAATCATTTGTAATTATCACAAATATTTTTTGCTACTGATGCTTAGTCAGGTTTTTCCCTTTTTGTACCAAGCCAAAAGCTAAAAATGTTTGTTGCCACTTGTCCAATTTATAATTCACTTATGGATCACTTCTAACTGTATCCTCATGAATTAAGAGTAGTCACTATTCACTGGAATAGATCAATGGCAAAACATGTAGCTCATAAGGAACTTGGTTCCTCTTTGTGCACTCTGAATTTTTTTTTCTGCATTTTTAAATATGAGAAATAATTTCACAAGACTGATGAGGCAGTTATCTGGAAGAAGCTATGTTTCACAATGAACTGTTGTATTGCTGCTTCAAAAATGTTGCATGCTACAAGCAATAGGGAATGCGTATTATACTAATGACTAGATTTGACAGCCTGGTGCTGTAATCTGTTTTCAGTGACATTTCCTTTTTAGACCAAAAATCATGCCCTCATCTATAAAAATAAGACTAATGCTATACTCCAAAAGCTATTAACAAGACTTCTAATATTAAGATACATATATGTCCCAATTAAGAAGGATGTTCTGTCCAGAGATGAGCCTTCTTGTCTGTGGTCATGAAATGAGATGGGGTGTTGTTCAGTTGGAGAGCTTGGAAGTGAGTCTGTGTGTTTCAGGAAGCATAGAGCTTCTCTCAGCAATTACTCTTATCACTGAATCTCTAGAGAAGACTATACCCAGCATCTTCCTGGATGGAGTCTGCACTAAAGCTCTTTAAAGTTCTTGGAAATACAGTAAAACTTTGCCTATTTGCAATTTTTGTCATGTATTTATCTGGGTGATTCAAGAAGATCTGGGTGATCTTGAAGATCCTGACAAAGGATGGGGATCTGTGTATTCACCCACTTTTTCTGACTTCATCACATCCATCAAATAAAGTCTGTTATTTTTTTTCCCTGTCTCTTTAAGCCCACATTTATTTTAAGATCTTATTTTCTTTATCACTTGAGGTAGTTCAGGCAATTGTTATTTGATAATCAGAAACTACAGAACCTGGATCTTTATTCTTACATGGATTAGCCAATCTATTCTTCTAGCCAAACTGCTATATATAACTCTTAACTAAATTTAAGCACAAACATGGAAAAAATATCCAAATCATTAGACCACATCACCAACCATGTTGCATGCATAAAAGCCATTGTGATTTCCTTAGAACTGACAAAGTCCTCTGCAATGCACAAATTTTGAAGTTCATATCAAGATTATCCTATATTCTGCAAGACAAATATATGGCTACAGAATTTTTAGAGTGAAACTTGTCACAAATTTTTATAACTAAGACAAAGAATGAATGAAGGTTAAACATTTTTTCCCATTAAAGATTTGTTACAGAAAAAAATATCCTTTAGTATCCAATAATCTGATTGGTACAAAGTTCCTAGGAACAGCAGGGCTCTGTCTTTTAATTCTGGATATTTCTGATTTTCAAGTACGTCTCTGAAGTTAGCTAAATTCTATGGGTTTTTGGTAGAATGAAAGTTAAAAACTATCCCATTTTTAGCTTTGTATGATGTATTTCATTTAAAACCCTGTTAGGTTCAAGTTTGTATTAGCAGATATATATGGAAGTATTAAGCACATTTAGATGTGCACCAACATTCCATCTAAGACAGCAGTGTGTCTTGTTTTGATTTTTGCAAAGATCTGTGTACTGTACCTGGTAGATGAACAGTTGGTGGTGTGATTAAATTCAGTCTTAACCTTTTAAAGCTTTGGCAGAGATGTTTTAATGAACAGAGACAAAAGGTCTGCTTCACTGCACCTCTGCCCTTTCACTAGATTCCAGTAAGATCAGTGTACATCATTCTATCTCCTTCTGTTCACAAACAGTATTTAAAACACAATTTTCTCTGCCATTTCTGTGAGTTGAACTCTGGATATTCAAATATAAAGCAGATACCATATCCCACTTGGTGGTCAGAAGACCAAAATATCCTAGAAAAGTTTCATAATTGGTTATAAAGAGAAAAACAAACTATTCATATTCACGTGGGGGAAAAAAAGAAGAAGAACCCCACACAAAACCAAACCACCAAAGCAAACAAACCGAAAAACACAAAACCACCAACCAAGCAACAAGCTACAAAAACACCTGTTGGTCAAAGCATGTAATGTAATCCATTAAGCAATATAGATCTGTACCATAGAATTAGAGAATATATTACTGGGTACCATAACACTCTATTTACCATAGCCTAAATGAAACCTCCTTATTAGCGTTTCAGTTTTCTGTCCTACTTAGCTTTGAAGTCATTGAGTGTTTGTCACTTTAGCATTCTTTACTGGTTTCTAATCAAACATGGAGAAGAAATCAAATCAACACCACACCACCCCTCCCTCCACCCCCAGTCCAGTCTTCATTCAGTGCTCAGAGTCGGACAGCAGAGGGGGAGAACATTTGTTTTTGTTCACTCATTAATTCATCATATTTTTTTGCATTCTCTCTTTTGTTAGAATGAATAGAGATTTTTCTGCTGCATTTTGGTTTTCTATATGAAATGCCTTGGATTGTCATGTTAATTAGCACAGACAAATCTTCATTCAGTCCTCTCTTTTGGTAGGCATATCCTTTTTGTACCTTTCTGTTTCAGTTCACATGACTGGACTTTGTACCCTTTACCCAATAATAACTCTGCAGCCATCTTCTTTGAAAACCAGAAGCAGGAACTGAAACAATTCGATGCTGCAAGGTAAAATGCCCCTCCTGCCCCAAATTGTGTTTTATATATATAGTTTCATTGCTAAGACTGAAGTCATATGTAATTGGAATTCATATTCTATCACAGTTCAAAGTAAATGCTTTATGACAGGAATTTTGCAACAATGATAAGTAATAGCATATATAGTGTATTCTTTTCCTTATTAGCTTAATGCAATCTATTGACTGTAAGAAAGAAAAAAAAAAGAGTGCTAGTGCTATCTGCTCTTGTCTGTAAGGTAACTGTCAGCTGAAGTGGCAGTTTATTTCGTAACCAAATGCAATTATTAGGTGTTGCAGTAGAGTAGAACATTCCCTGCTATCAATGAGTTAAAAGGTCTATAAACTTAGATTGTGAAAACATTCTGAAGGAAAAAGAAGGGGGATGTGTGAGCTAGAACATCTTCCATCTTTGCAGTGGTGTTTTTTTCTCAAGTCATTTAAGCTCTGGTTGTTTGAAAGGTAATGTTAAAAGTGTTGGTACTTTTGATTACAGTCTCTGTTTCATGAATCAAATGGAAATGAACTGTTAAATAGTTGTGGAGGGAGTTAGTTTCTGAAGTAAGCTTGTAGTTTTGAAATGACTGATTTGTGTTCATTGTATGTAAACTGACAAAAATTAATTCAGAAGTGGAAGCCTGCAAGTCTTGACTGTAACCTTTTGAGTAATATTAATCTAATCTCTTCCTTTGCAATATGCACATCCAACCTGCTAACTAGGGGTTAGCAGCTACTGAGAGGACAGCATCTGTAAGAGGAATCACCAAGATAGGTAGGCAAGGAATAATAGAGAAAGAGAAAAAAAATAAGGAAGAAATCATCACTTCTGGATAGGCTCTGTCTGCCAGCCTTGACTACATCTGGGCATCCACTATGAGACAAGGAGTATTAAGAAGAGGCCTATTTGACCAAAACAGGTGTTGAGCACAGTCTAACCACACGTATTGCTTGCTATGGAGTTTTGTAATGACTTGTTAATAATATGGGTTCTGTATATCCTGTTTTCTCACAAACATATATTTTGTTTCTGCCCTTAGGGTTCTCTCTAGGCAAATTTTAGGAAGTGCAGACCTATATTGAGGGGTTACATCCCAATCAGACCAGCAGCTGAAGCTATTTTAATACCAGAACACCCATAGTTACCAGTAGGAATCACTGCTATGCAGAGGAGTTACGGAGGAGACAAGTAGAGAGACACAGCAGCGTCAAGAGTAGCAGTGGTAAAGTGGCAGTAATAATAGCAGTACCTGGGCAAGCAGAACTGGAGACATCGAGGAGCTGCATCCAAGAGGTATTTAAGTCTGAGTTCAAAATTATTGCATATTAATATGGGATTCTTGTGTAGAAAGGGATGTGGAATAGCTTAGGACATGTTTTAGAAAGATAAGAATTACAAAAGAGTTTGTGAGGTGGCTTGATTGTATGAGAGGAATTTTGGGGACGAGGAGGAATGAACTAACATTAATTTAGTGTGAGAAGAGGCATTGGAAAAAGACAAGACGTTTTAGATGGATTATTTGTTAAGTCTTAAGGATTGTGGTTATGGCATTCTGTGCTGTTGGCATAAAGTATGAACTGCTTCAAGTACATGATGATGATCTTGGATTTTTTACATCCTAACCAAAAGCTTTTAATTAAAAAGTAATGATGTAAAAATGGTCTCATTTTTTTTCTGCCATTCTAAAGAATTGGTTCATCAGCTATATTCGTAAGGAAATCTTAAGTCACAGATCTCAGACAATCCAGTTTTCTTCTGACATTGTCTTAAACTAGCCAGAGTGGTGGTTGTATAATGTTGCATGCAAACATGCTTTCTGCAGGAATCCCAGAAATCCCTAGTGTTACAAAATGTATTGAAGCAGAATTCAAAGGCAGTAAACTAGAAGGCTGCTTTATCTTTTTTGTTTGGTTGGTTTGGTAGGGTATGTATTCTGTACTGCTGACAGGACTGACAACTATGATGAAGGAAATTAGAAGCTGCTGACATGGATTAGTCATGGCTACATAAGAGGTGTCATGTCTTCATATAAGTTATTACAATAGACATCAGGATATGTTGTCTATGGTAGAAGTTGTCCAATAATAAGAATAAAGTATTTGTGTTGGAAAGTGCATGTTGGACAGAAGGTGTAAAATCTTCTCTTTCACTAATGAATAGGATGCAGCCTTTAAAAACAAAAGATTGTGTTGTACCTAAAGCAACAGTGTGAAGGAAAATTTCCTTGCTTAAAAACTTAAAGACCTTCTGATATGACTGAAAAAGTGTCTTATTTGTTTCGAGCATATTTGCAGCATGCTCTTGTCCAGGCCAAAAGATAATGAGACCCCTGGAGCTATTGTTGAGAAACCATACAAATGCTGAAATGAAGTTAATACTGATGTACCACAAGAAGTGTGTGCTGCAAGAAAATGTAAAAATACTGTCTTGGAACACATTTTATATGATCTTAAAAGTCATAAAAATAAGATTAAAAGTCAATTACTGTTGAATTAAGGATAATTTTTGTTTATTTTGTTGAGTTTGTTTTGTTATGTTGAGATTCTGCCTCTTGGCTCCTATGTGCAAAGGGATAGTATTCTGATAAAACAACAGGAATTAACACATTTCCTGGAGTCTCTTTGAAAGAGAGAGATAAAGAAAAATAAAGAAGTGGAAGGGTGAGAAAAGGAGCAATAGTTTTCTACTCATACAGGGCAGAAGGAACCTGGACAACTTGTGGCTTACTACCTTAATATTTTTTATATATTTATGTGTATATGTTTCTAAAGCTTCCCCCCCTGCCCTGTGTTTAACTGGGGCAAAAGAGAAATTATAAATGGATAATTCTATTCACTTTGTACTAGTTTTGCAGTAGGTCACTATAAACATGGGAGATTTGAGGGATAACCTTAACCTTGTTCAAAATAACAGTAAAGATATTTTCATGCCCAAAGGAACAATAAAAGTGATACGTTTTCACCTTGTAAATGCTAACCAGGCTATTTTTCTACATGTAAAAGTAAAGGAGAACAATTTAGTTTTCAAACTGTGACATTGGTGGATGGTCTCTTCTTCTTAGTAACAAGTGATAGGACAAGAGGTAATGGCCTCAAGTTGCATCAAGGGAGACTCAGATTGGATATCAGGAGAAATTTCTTCACTGAAAAAGTTTTTTAAACACTAGGATACATTCCCCAGGGAGATGACTGAATGCCATCCCTGGAACTGCTTAAAACATACATAGATCTGGTCCTAAGGGACATGGTTTAGCACCAGACATGGTAGGTAGATAACAGTTGGACTCAGTGATTTTAAAGGTCTTTTCTGCCCAAAACAAGTCCACGATTCTATGATTTTAGTAATCTTTTTACACAGCTTTTCATGAGACACATTCATTGCTAGAAACAGAGTGAAAACATAGAATTTCCTGAATATTAATTTTATGTCAGAAGTAACAAAACCCATTTTCCTTTGTTTTAGAAATTACAGAGAAGAAATTAGGTTTTCAATATGTGGTTGCACTCAGTTAAAATATCTCTTGTGAGAAAAAGAAGAAAAACAGGTGGGAGGGGGGAAGAAGAAGCTATTATTTAATATCTTATGAGCCTCCTTAAATCAGCACCATCATTAAGTCAGCTGATCTTGAATTATTTTTTACTTCAAAAGCTTTTCCATTTCTATCCCTGTTAAAATGCATACATACAGACAGACAGAGTGATTTGCCAATGGAATGGGCTGCCCAGGGAGGTGGTGGAGTCACCATCCCTGGAGGTGTTCAAGAAAAGCCTGGATGAGGCACTTGGTACCATCGTCTAGTTGACTGGCTAGGGCTGGGTGCTAGGTTGGACTGGATGATTTTGGAGATCTCTTCCAACCTGCTTGATTCTATGATTCTATGATTTAGAGTCTGGATGTATTGGATTACAGCAAAGAAACTTTTGGCTAATGCAAGTCAATGAAAGTAATTTTCTGTTGGATCCAGTCATTCATTTTTATTTTAAGTGGGTTGTCCGTGTCTAACAGCCAAGTACCCACACAGTCGCATTCTCACTTCCTTCTCTCCCCTCTCCAGTGAGATGGGAGAGAAGATGAGAGGAATAAGAGTGAGAAGTCTCATGGGCTGAAATAAAGACAGGGAAATCACTTACTAACTGCTATCGTGGGCAGAACAACTTGGAGAATTTAACTTAATTTATTGCCAAGTAGCATAAATATTTAATTACTGATTGGGGTATTGGAAAACACCAAAAAAGGACAAACGTCTGAATATGCAGGAGAAACAGCTTTCCTCCCACTTCTCCTGGCTCAGCTTCAGTTGCCTCTCCTTTACATTTCTAATCACCACACCTTCATTCCAGACATCTCCTCCTACTGTGTTATTGCTGTATGTTGCTCTCAGCCCCTTCTGTGAGGCAACTGGTGGTGAAAGAGAACAAAGTCAGTGCTTAACCGTTTCACTCTGCCACTCCTTGTTGCTATTTTTTTATCCTCAGATCTGGGCCCTCCACAGCCTTCAGTCCTTTTGGGCACATGCTTGCTGCAGTGAAGCACCTCCTGTAACTCTTGCCTTGTTGTTCACTCCTCCTCTCTCTCTCTGCCCTCTACAACCATTCTTTCTGTGTTCTTTCACTCTCATTTCCTTTTTTTGCTGATTCCTAAACACGTTTCCCCAAGGTACCACTAGCTTGGCTCATGGACTTAGCTGTGTGCTGTAGTGAGTCCATTGCAGAGCTGATGGGAACTTGCTGTGTTCAACACTGAGCAGCCCCTGGTCTTTTATCGCAGAGGCACCCCTTGCAGCCCCTCCTCTGCCAGCACATTGACACCTGCATCCAATACCTTACCATGAAAAAGTGGTGTTGGTTTCCACAGTTTAGTAAACTGAGATAATCCAAATGCAGGTACAAGTGACACTTAGTGCAGAATGGCAACCCATCATCAAGATGCATTTTTATTTCATGTAACTATTCCTTTTGTATACATTTAGTCTAAACTAGAAAGTTCAGCAAATGCTTCAGCAGCTTTTTGGAGTTTAGCAACAAAATACTCGATGTCATCCAAAATGTGGTTCAGAATTTGCTCAGTTGACAATCTCTTCATTTCTTGCTTCCGTTGTTGCTCTGCAATGTTTGCCACACACTCAGCCAGGTGATTGAGCTCCTGCTCCTTGGGAGCTCCCATGAAGTTCAGCACGGGAGGCTCCCAACCATTTTGGAAACGCAGGACGTAGGGTGGGATGAAATGGTCCTTGGGCCAGTCCGCTCTGGCTTTGGTCCGAACTGGATATTTGGTCTCTCTTTACAGTGTGTGGGAAAAAAAATCATGACCATCACTTCCAGAATTTTATTATAGCAATCTTAAAAAAAGATGAATCATCCTCTTAAGGCACCTGTCTCTTCCTATTAAGTCTCTTCTCATCTAGATAATTAGCTCAGACTAAGTGCATGACTTTAAGATTAATACATTCAGATGAATTGGTTTGCACCACGAGTGCCTAGGTGATACGAGCCATCTAGACATAAAACTTCTACCTGAGTAAAATGAATATTGGCTGAATGCAGCCTTTACTGAGATATTTTTTTTCAATCTGGTACAATCAGCTGCATTGAGTGCTCTTGAGTGTTCTCATGATGCAAGTATAAATAACAATAAAGCTGGTTTGTAAATAATAATCTCTCATTTCAAGAACAAATTAATGCAAACACAACCTCTCCTTTTTAAATGAAAGAACCTTTTGGACATACTGAACATAGTGAATTATTTTATTGATGTGCTATGCCTGAACATGCCAGCAGTGTGCCCAGGTGGCCAAGAGAGCCAGTGGCATCCTGGCTTGCATCAGGAATGGTGTGGTCAGCAGGAGCAGGGAGGTCATTCTGCCCCTGTACTCTGCACTGGTTAGACCACACCTTGAGTACTGTGTTCAGTTCTGGGCCCCCCAGTTTAGGAGGGACATTGAGATGCTTGAGTGTGTCCAGAGAGGGGCGACGAGGCTGGGGAGAGGCCTTGAGCACAGCCCTACGAGGAGAGGCTGAGGGAGCTGGGATTGGTTAGCCTGGAGAAGAGGAGGCTCAGGGGAGATCTTATTGCTGTCTACAACTACCTGAGGGGAGGTTGTAGCCAGGAGGAGGTTGCTCTCTTCTCTCAGGTGGCCAGCACCAGAACAAGAGGACACAGCCTCAAGCTACGCCAGGGGAGATTTAGGCTGGAGGTGAGGAGAAAGTTCTTCACTGAGAGAGTCATTGGACACTGGAATGGGCTGCCTGGGGAGGTGGTGGAGTCACCGTCCCTGGAGCTGTTCAAGGCAGGATTGGACGTGGCACTTGGTGCCATGGTGTAGCCTTGAGCTCTGTGGTAAAGGGTTGGACTTGATGAGCTATGAGGTCTCTTCCAACCTTGGTGATACTGTGTGATACTTGTTAGCTTCGTGTGATACTTGTTAGCTTCGTGTAGCAAAGGAAAAAATAACTCTCTATTTTGCTGCAAGTTCCATGGTAAACCACTTGCCCTGTAAAAATGACTGTTGATAGAAGAAAATACAATAATACTGTCTAAAAAAATCCAAAATTTTGATTTTTGATGTAGTCCAAAGGATGTCAGTGAGCAATTCAGGGGAGAGATGGGTTTTCTGGGGGGTTTGAGGGTTATTTTATTTTTCTTCTGTTAGGTTTTGTGTTTTCTTCTAAGAGGCATTTAATGTCTACCATTTCAGTGAAAAAGGCTTAGAAACTGTTCTCAAATTGAATTAAATTAAAATCATAATTAATAAATACTGAGTTTATGCTGCAAACATTATGTTTAGAAGCAATTGTATTACTGAGAGCGATTTACCAGTAATAAGTTAGGATGCTGTGACTGACTTTTTGTGGTGTCTTAGCTTGTTGTAAATGCAAAGACACTACTGTCTAAATGAATTAGCATTAGGAGCGGGCCAAAATCATATAGTTTCATTTCTTTTTCACAGTTATGTGGCATAAAAGATGCAACAGATATGACTGACCTTTAAGGGAGGAATTGAGCGTTTTGAACAAATCTTAAGCCATTAACAGAAAATTGTTGATAATAATAATACTGCTTTACTGTTTGCTACAATATAAAACCTGTTGTTTCTCATGAAGCAGAGTAATTTTCTCTTTCTCTTTGCAGAGTCATCGCTGTGGAGGGCAGGACTTTGAGTTTGTTTACAGTGTAACTTTTATGACTCTTAGGGAAATTTCTGGAGTTCTGGCATTCAATTAAGCAAGGTATTTTTTTTTCCTTACCTATCACTTAAGGACAGAGTAGCATTTTTTAATGAGGTAAATATCTTTAGATGTTGCTTATTTCATCAGAAAATACTATACCTTCAAGAATATATTAAGCATTTTCTCAAAGGGCTCTGTTATTTGAAAGAGTAGTTTAGAGATAAATTGCTTAATCAAATGAAATAAAAATACTGGAGTGATTCCATTGGGATGAGGAGTTTGAAAGACTTCCATAGCATTGTTCTTGTCTGAGATGCATGCCTGTAGTAATAAGGATAAGGATGAAACAGCTGACCATATCTTCAGCCAATTACCCTGAGGGGACAAAAATGAACACAGACAACTTTGCATCCTCTGCATGATCTGCCAACATGATTAATACAGAAAAAAAAAAAACTTAAAAGAAGTGTTTGGTAAATCCATAAGAAATATCAACAAATAGTGGATTATACCTAGTATTTGCTTTCATCCATTTATTCTTATACATGTATACTTGCTTCAATAGAAATTGAAATTATATATTCAGATCCTATAAATGTACCTTGAGCTTATCTAGAAAAAGTAGGGCATGTATAATGTGTATACACACCCACATACATGTGCAGATGTGTATATTGACACACTTGTGTATTTATGCATATATATGGGTTCACGTGTGATTAAAGATTCAAATTGCATGTATGAAATCAAATCCTTATCTACCCCTTGTGGTAGGAAATTAAGCAGCTTTTAAAACTATGCAACTCAGCATCACCTTTGGAGTAAAGGAGCTATCATTAGTCTCATTATATCAAAGGGAAGGTAAAACAGATTAAAATTTTCACTTCTGTGTCCTACATGCAAGTAAGGAATAATGCTGCCACCTGAGTCTAATACCTAGGAGCCTTTAAAGGATGTTGTGGAAGTTACAAATAAAATTCAAAGCGGTTTGATGCAAAACCAAAACTGAACAAAAGTTAATTGGTTCAAAATGGACTAAAATAAATTCATGAAAGTAAAAAGTTCCGTGGGGAGCTATTGAGAACAGTGCTTTTAGCCAAACTACCCCAAATACTGTCTCCCAAAAGTTAGAAGGGTGCACTGATAGAACATACTTACCAAACTTCATAGGTTCTTTAAGCATTAAGTAACTGCTGCTGGAGACCAAATACTAGGTTAAGTGGAAGATTCATCTGATTTAGTGTCATTGTTTTCATGTTAGGTCTGCACATGCCTCTGTTTTCACCATTAAAAACCCTGAAGTGATACAAATGAACCTCAGTATGCTCAGAGTTTCATTCTTTTGTCCTTCACAGAATCATAGAATCAAGCAGGTTGGAAGAGACCTCCAAGATCATCCAGTCCAACCTAGCACCCAGCCCCATCCAAATTTCTTTGCTGTTGTTCATTCCATTCAATTTCATCCATTCAGCTTTTCCTACCTTCCAAGAGCATCCTTTCAAAACGCATTAAAGTCTTCTGCAGAGAAAATACATGAGAGAAATCAGCATTGTTTGGATTATATTTTTCTCCCTTTTCCTTACTTCAGGGTCATGATATCAGGTGGGGACAGAGTGCAGTGCATGAGACTATCTACAGGTACTCCTTCAGAGGAGAGGGTTATCCAGCAGTATTATACCAGAAAAAGATATAACTTTTTTTTGTTATTGTTGATTTACAAAGTGAGAAATAGAGATACTAAATAAACACAGCATTTTCAGCCACTTTGCAAATGAGAGTGATCCAGTTGATATTGAACACAACTATTGCTTACTTTGCTGTGCAGATTCTTTCAAACTACTGTATGAAGAGGCTATAGAATCATAGAATCATAGAATGAACCAGGTTGGAAGAGACCTCCAAGATCATCCAGTCCAACCTAGCACCCAGCCCTAGCCAGTCAACCAGACCATGGCACTAAGTGCCTCAGCCAGTCTTTTCTTGAACACTTCCAGGGACAGTGACTCCACCACCTCCCTTGGCAGCCCATTCCAATGCCAATCACTCTCTCTGTGAAGAACTTCCTCCTGACATTCTCCTAACAAATGTCTATACTACAAATTGTTTAGCCTGGAGAAAAGGAGGCTGAGGGGAGACCTCATTGCTTCATAGCAGAAGATTTTAAAGTTTGACCAAGACAGTTACTTCTATTTTTTAAAGTATTTTGGTGAATGGGTTATTTTCCTACTAGTGTCTTTACACAGACTTGAAACCACATTCATATTCACATAAATTATTTAATTTCAAAATATTTCACTCATTTGCTACATTGTCTTCATTCTGAAAAATAAAATACAGCTACTGCTCTGGTTTCCAACAGTAACATTGCTGAGAAAAAAGAAAATGAATTTGTTCTGTTCATCAGTGGCTAAACACCCCATATATATTCACTAAGACTACTCTCTCTAGATACATACCTTCTAATTAAAGCACAGGATGTTTTGTTTGCAGCAGTACACCTTGGAGTTGCTGTCTGTAGAACTTGAAAAAATCAGCTAGCTTTCTACCCTTATATTGATAGTCTTGTTAGTATTTCTAGGTTTTATTTGAACATAAAAACTGAAGGTATTCACTAATGCTGTGAAATAAATGTCAAGATCCTGTGAGCATCTGTGCGACTCTGTATGGGATGTCACCAACATTACCACCAAGGTCCTTATTATTAAGGGCCTTGAGGCCCTCTCAGTCTCAACAGTGGAGTGGGAGTGTAAGATACAGCAGCAGGTTATTCCTGTCCTATGGGGTCAGTATGTTATTCTCTTAAAGTACATGGGAAGCAACCCATGCTTGTTTATTCTTTCAGGAAAATAAAATGTAGATATACTTTGCAGATTTAATGCCTGCACTGTGTCGGATGCTACACAGCTTCCTTAGTATAGTTATTTGAGGAAGGTTTGATGAGATGCATCCTACCAAGCAGAATCTTGTCCAGTGTTTTAGTCTTAAAGGTTTTTTAATGTATTTTCCATGTCTGAAACTAAGTAAATTACTTCCCATGGAGTAAACCAAGTTACAATCTGTTACCTCAGTGGTAAGACTGGGATCTTTAGATGTTGACAGCTAAGGTCCAAATTAGAAATATTGTCATCAAAGTAAGGCCAGTGGGTTATAAAGCATATGTTAAAGAGTCAGAGTCAGATAATGTACTTATTTAATGTTTTATCTGTATACGAACAAGCACTGAAAGAGTTAAAATCTGATTTGCACCTATGGTTTCTGATAAAAGAGCAATAATGAAGGTTGAGAATCAGAAGTCCCAATCTGTGTTGGTTGAGCTCCACTATTTTGATCTCTTCTCACTTCTATCACTATCTGCCCAGGCTCTTTCCAATTAGTTCTCTTCATCTCCCGTACTCATAACTTCTCAGCTCTTTCATCACAAACACGTCTAGTTCTCTCACCTCCTTTCCTCAGTTTGTTTTCCTACTCTTTCTCATGCTATGCCTTCCTAAACCCTCTACAATTTACTCTCATTTCAACCTGCAATTCTCATTCCAGATGGATCTTAACCTTTCCTTATTGCTCTTTATTCAAGTCAGTGCAGGCTCTTCTAGTTCTGAGTACTTCATTGTCACTAGATACTTTTATCCATCACACCTCAGTAATTTATGAATCTGTCTCCCTTGATGTCTGGTCTCTTTGTAGCAGCTTTTCCAGTTCTGACTTCTTTATCTTCTCTCCATTTACTTTCATATACTGTAACTCACTCATTTACAAGTGTTTTATTTCTTGACCTCACATCCCCATTCTCTCTGGAAATTCCTCTTTCTGGTTCCTTTTCCTGCTGTTTCACTTTCATATTTATACCTCACTCTTGGTTTCTTCTCTTCTTGTCCCAGTATAATCCAGAGTGCATGTGTGACTCATGCCTCATCTGCACTTGAAAGAGATTGCCTGCATCCAGAAAAGGTGCAAATATTACTAGTGGCAAAAGAGAGAGAGTCTCTGTTCTTTTTCAATGTGTGTCCACGGCACAGTCCATCACAACCTAGAGACATTCAATGCAGTTTAAAACAGAGCTGTGACAAGCCCCTGTTTAAGTGAAATAACATTCACAGCCATTACATCTGCACATAGACTGTACTTTCATCAGAAAAGCATACAATGCTATGTACATAGTGAGCAATACATTTGTCTTCCAGTTTTAAGTTTCAGAACATTTTGATACATAATTTTGCTACAAATGTTGACATTTAAAACTTTCATCAAGAACTTTCTCTTAAATATTCCTTTCAATAATTTTATAATATATCTCATCAGTCCTTTTTCCATTGTACTTATTTCTGTCAAGGAACTCAAACTGGTTTTGGTTTGGTTTTTTTTTTTCCCTTGTTGAAGAGAAACACTTTAATAGCAGAACTGATAAATGTAATAGACCTTGGAGATTTTGGGCTTAAATGGTTCAGTTTCTGTGTTACTCAAATCACATTTACACTTGAAAAAAAAACAGCAGCCTTATTTACTCTCATGATTTATTGTTGTACAGTGGTCAGTATATGCAAAAGTTTGTAATTAGTTCTTTGTTCATCGTTATTTAAAGGATTCATATATGTAAAGGGATGGAAAGTAAAATTAGCTATATACTAAAGGATACATTTTTATTTCTAAGAAACAGGAGAAAGAAAATAATGTTAAAAACCTCCACAACCAACCATCCAAAACCAAATCCAAACACACAAAACCCCTCCAACAACACTCCCCCACAAACAAACAAAAAAACCCAAGCAAACAACCAAAAACCCCAACCAGCAACCTCCTGAAGGGGAGGCAGGGAGAGCCAAATAAAAATAGACAAAATATAGCAAAACACAGTTTGGTTGGTTGGTTGGTTGGTTGGTTGGTTGTTCTTTCTTCTACTGCACAATCCACAGCAATAATAGGAATCAATTAGATCAATTGCAAATTTTTAAGAGGTTTTTCTCTTATGTTTTCTGCCTGTTCTTACACACCAGGAAGAAGATGAGACTGCTTTTATATTTAATATTATGCCAATGTGCCATAAACAATGTCAAAACACACAGTGCTTCAAATCCTAATATCATTTTAATGATGGCTGATGATCTTGGTATTGGAGACCTGGGTTGTTACGGAAACAGAACATTAAGGTATGATGCATTTAAGGTGATACATTTGGGGCAGTCATAGCTTTATATTTAGTTTTTCTTTGGACTTGCATGATTAAAACCCCCAGGACATTCAGATATTTGATTAGATTCTTTATAAGTAACCAAAGTTAATAACCTTTCCAGAGAAGAGAATATTTGATCTTTGTTTTCTGAATAGCAAAAGAAAAATCTGATGCAATTATCCTCGGAAAAGTTGCATCAGAAACAGAGAATTGAGCAACAAATCAGATGAGACTCGGTCTAGAGAAGCAACTTATGATAAATGATTTTCCTTTAAAATATACATGATGAAAATACATCATACAAATTAAGCATATTTGAAGCAATTCTGATTCTGTATGAGCTTGTCACTAACAAGAAATAAAGTGCAGATGTTTTTCCTTCATTTATTTTTATCCTGTAGTCAATAAATTCGTTGAAACATGTGCCAATATTCCTGAGCAATGCAGAAGTGTTCCCCAGTGTGATCTTTGCTACTAGCCTGTGCATGATGGTTGTGTAAACAGTACAAGGTGTACTTATCTGTTGTGTTTCTCTGGTGCAACGTCTTTGATCAAGTTAAATTAAACATTCAGGTTAAAAGCACTGTCCTGTCAGATGTTAAATACTCTTGTTCCTGCTGAGTTAGAGATAAAACCTCCTTGTAACACGACAAAAGGCATACACAACACTGATGCTTGGATTGCTCCTCTCCAAAGAATTGCAGCTGCTTCGAGATCTGTGTTCGCTGATGTGAGAATTTGGAATTAGATCTTGGGAGTATTAAGAAATTTCATCACACTGCTTGGTAGCAGCAGGTGATATTGATGGCAAAAGTGGCTGTTGGAATATTAATGTTTCTGACTATTCAGACTTAGGTGATGGGAGCACTACTGTGCCTTGAGGTCATGGTGATTAATCTCCCAGGCTAGGGACACATTAGAACGTGCTGCAGCTGCTGGCCAATCTGCATTCCTCTTTTGCTTTTTCTTGGTAGAACCAAGGACACAGTATTTCATCCTGCAGGAAACAATTAATTTTCTTCTGCATGATGAGCCATGTCACAGAGAATTTTCCCATGTAGACAAGGAAGCTTTGGTGTGCTCTTGGGTCTAACATTGCCGACATAGTCATGTCGGACAATATAGAGCCTAACCCGGAGTTAGAACTGTTTGAATCTCCCCCAGTAGCCACCATACAACATCTCCTGTAACCCAGAAATCTTTGGGTGGGGAAAGACAGAAGTGACACCAACTAGAGAGTTAGGAAACATAACCTTCCTTCAGATTTCCCACTTCCTATTGCCATAACATAGAGGCATGTAAGTAGCAGTTCTGGGGCAAGCAATGCCTTGAAAAGGGTTTTAATGCAACACATCCATATGTCGCAGTTTGGTACTGGCCACAAAGAGAAGATGCAAGTGGGGAGAACAGATTTTTGGAACAATGCCACAGCATCTTAGTTCAGTGTTGACATCTAGTATTAAAATATTGGAGACAGTAGCATTTAGAATTGCAACACCACCATGGCTTTCATAATTTGCATACAATAAGTCTTGATTTGCCTGATAGTTCTTCCCTCAGGTGCCTTGATCTCATCATGCTCATTTCCAAACAACCACCTTTGTGTATTCTGTTGGGTTTCTTTTCTGTTTATGTTTTGGTAGAACGCCTAATATTGACAAAATAGCAGAGGAAGGAGTGACACTTACTCAGCATATAGCAGCATCCCCACTTTGTACTCCAAGCAGAGCAGCTTTCCTGACAGGGAGATATCCTATCAGATCAGGTAAAATCCTCTTGCTTTATTTATGTACAAATATCATAATCTATTTGCAGTAAACTGGATTCATTTTTTATTGTTACTGGTTTAAATACTCATTTCAATGACTAATCAAGATCAACAGTGTTGGTAAACATTTGAAATTTTCCCTTTCAGAGTTTGAAATTTTCACATTTCAGCAAAATTAACACTAAATTACTATTTTTTTAATTGAGGAAAAGCTTTTTGTTTTAAATACTGAGGAAAAAGTCTGATTGTGGTTACTTAATATAAAGAGTAGACAGATTCCATTGGCTTCCCCCACTGTCCAAATGACTGTCAAAGTACTCAGGCTGCTTCCAGGATGTTGGTAAACATCCTGAGGGTTGATCATTACAGACATGCATCAAGAAAGACATCATATAAGAACCCTATGTAAATCCTTCTACTCAGACATTTCTGCTTATATAAAAAGTTTTGTCTTAGACAAATTGGTTTGGGTTGTTTTTTTTTTTGGATGGGGGGGGAGTGGGAGGAGGGAGGGGTACAGAGGGTACAGAGAAGAGGGAAGACAGACTATTAAGGTACTCCAGTAGCCCTTAAATTTTGAAATAAAAAGGAGAAAAATACCACTTCTTTCTTTTTGTTCCATCTCTACCCATAAAGTGTTAACTATCCTATGAATACATGCATTTTATATCTTCTTTTGCTTTTAAAGTACCTGATCCAAAGCCCATTTGAGTCAGTGAAGATCCAGTCTGTTTATTTTAGTGTGCTGGGACTGAGCCCCTCAGTGCTTAGCCATGCAACTTTAACATTCCCTTAACATCATTTTTAGCAAGGATCATTATACATTAATCAGATCACTTGTTCATTAGTGATAAAACATCCTGTCCTTGCTTCTGGGAATGAAAGCAAAGCAAGACTCTGGAGCCTACTTGATATGTTCATGCTCATTCAAATCAAGTAACAAGCTTCTGCAAAAGTGCCAGCTAATATAACTTGCTAAATTTTCCATTACATTCAGCTGCAAAGGAAAATTTTTTATACCTGTTGCAGCTATTTTGCCATTAATATTTACGTAGGTAAAGCCACAGGTCACTTTCCATTATGATCCTTTTTCTTATCTCTGAAAAATTAGTATTTTAACTGATTTTTTTTCTTACCTGAGCTGTTCATAGTCACATCTAATAATTTCCATGGAGGTGCAAAAATTGAACTTTGTGTTAAATGAGGAAATTGCTAAATATGGACTATTTCCAAGTACCAGTAAAGAACTAGTAACAGATTAATATGGGAGATGCTAGAATTATTATGAGTGGGAAAAAAAAAGTTAGAATTTTAAAACTCCTGCTGATAGAGCTGAGGGGAAATATTCCAAAATGCAGAAATCATAGTTCTGTACTTTCATTTTGATAACTTAAGGGAATTACACAGATTTCAGTTGTAATAGATTGAAATATATAAACATAAATTAAAAGTATAGATATTATAGATATGTATAGATGACTAAACTGCCAATCAGTAATGCTAGCTGGGGTGAAAAACTGAATGTGGCACTTGAAGCTCTCCTTAATAAACCAGTCTAACAAGTTTTTTTTCCTCTTCTAACCATGAGGGATACCTGAGGGAAGATTGGCACTGCAATCATCCAGCTGCATAATTCAGACTTCCTGGAGATACATCTGCACAGATTTGCATAGATAGTCTGTGTTCTGTCTCTCTATACTCAGAGCCAGCTCTCATCTGGAATCCTAGTAATCTAATTTTCATGAACCTGAGCTCTCAAGTTTCTTGTCTTGAGAGTAGTTTAGAAGCTTGAGTTTGTGCTCCTCAGACTCTCAGTATGTAGAAATTGCTGTGCCTTGTTTAGATGTTGTCTTGTTAGCTGATAGCTGATGGTGCTTTAATGCAATGAAACATGTGTCTTCATGTCTGCCATTGGAGCACTTGTCCTCTCTCATCAATGCTGAGTGCCCTAGTCTCTCTCTTTCTAGAATCAGACTCTCTTGCTCTTTTTTTTTACCTGATTTTATTTACATGACCAGCTGTCCTGTTTCAGCTGCCTTCTCTCATATAATGTTAAAGGCTTATAGAAAACCACATATGAGGAAAGCGGAATTTTTGAGAGTAGAACTTGGAAGTGATCTCACTTAGTCCTCAGCTCCATTCCTCCCCCTTGTATCAGAAAAAATGAATTATACAATCTCAACTTATTTCATATGTGTTATACCTTAGAACATATACAGAAGGGGCTGCATCTAGCTCCATGGTTATAGGGAGAGATTTCTTTTTGTCTGTTTGCAGAAAGAATGAATGGAAATTGTTACACTGTGTTATCCAAGTCTCATTCATTTTCACTGTATTTAGGAATGGCTGCCTTCTCACGAGTTGGTGTCTTCTTGTTTTCTGCCTCATCTGGGGGGCTTCCTTCTGAAGAAATAACTTTCTCCAAACTCTTGAAGCAGAGAGGTTACGCAACAGCTCTAATAGGTAAAGCTGCATACATATATAGCATTACTTTTCATTCATTCCAATCAAAAGAACATTAGCTTGTCATATAAACTATTAATGGTCTGCATTAAGCTTTTTTCCCCCACAGCATAATGAGATTTTTTTTTTCTCTGGCACAAAGTTGAGCACATTTCATAGAATCATAGAATCACCCAGGTTGGAAGAGACCTCCAAGATCATCCAGCCCAACCTAGCACCAGCCCTAGCCAGTCAACTAGACCATGGCACTAAGTGCCTCATCCAGGCTTTGCTTCAACACCTCCAGGGACAGTGACTCCACCACCTCCCTGGGCAGCCCATTCCAATGCCAATCACTCTCTCTGCCAACAACTTCCTCCTAACATCCAGCCTAGACTTCCCCCAGCACAACTTGAGACTATGTCCCCTTGTTCTATTGCTGGTTGCCTGGCAGGAGAGACCAACCCCCACCTGGCTACAGCCTCCCTTCAGATAGTTGTAGACAGCAATGAGGTTACCCCTGAGCCTCCTCTTCTGCAGGCTGCACACCCCCAGCTCCCTCAGCCTCTCCTCATAGGGTTTGTGTTCCAGGCCCCTCACCAGCTTTGTCGCCCATTTCCATGCACATGTGCAACATTAGTCAGGTAAGTACATCCAGCCTAGACTTCCCCAAGTGCAACTTGAGACTGTGTCCCCTTGTTCTATTGCTGGTTGTCTGGCAGAAGAGACTAACCCCCACCTGGCTACAGCCTCCCTTCAGATAGTAAGTACATCTAATTCATGTGTGTGCTTATGATCTTACTGTGCAAGATACTGAAGAAACATTAAGGAACAAAAGAAAATTAGTTAACCTTGTGCTGTGTAAATAGGAGTTTGAGTACCACAGAGTGACCATGAGAAATCAGTCACAAAGCACAGGTTAGTGTGGTGGTGGAATTCATTTCATGAGTTGCATAAAACAGGTGATGTACTTCGTGGGCTGTCTGGATTCTCTTAGTCGTCAGACAGAAACTGGCATTTCTAGGAAATCTGTCTCATCTTGTGGTAACAGTTTAATACAAAAGAATGTGCCTCTACTTCATAATGAAGACAGTTCAGGCAACTAGCTGCAGCATAAATATCCAATGATGGATAAAACAAATCCCACTGAATGCATATTAAACATAATTGGAACAAATATCCTAAAGGTATAACATTGAAAGAATCTGATTTTTTTTCTCCTGTTTTGGCCACTGACTTATTTAATTCCACACTGCTTACACCTCAAAAGATTTTTGTGAAGTAAAACTTCTATTACATAATGCATTTTCGAATTGGATTTGTCAGGAAATGGTTGTTTAGAGAACGTATTGCTGGCATGTTATTACATTAATATAGGTGATGGATGAACCAAATTTGATTTTTTAAACATAACAAAACCTTGAAATTTTGCAAGTGGTTTTTTCTTTTAAAAATCAGGACATATAGCAAGGCTAACAATTTACACCACTCTTCAAAAACATTGTGTGTATTATTGTGCTAGTTTGAGAAGAGCTAGAATGTTTTGGTGAGAAGAATCAGATTATAGGCTCTGGAAGGAAAACAGGGCTGATGTCTACCTCACTCATAGGCTTGCTGAGATGTGTAAAAACAAAAATCAAAACTCACTTCTGCTGCTGGCAGCAGCTCCAAGCTGCATCTCTCTCTCCTAACTGCACCCTCTGTTTCTTTGACTAATTTACTTTGCTCCCTAACCCCCTGGCCGAACCTCCATTCTTCCTTGGGACTGGGGTAAGGTTGAGAGGGGTAGGGGGAAGGTTCAGGGGTGATTGAGAGCCCCTCCTGAGGACTCAGGCTTCTGGGAGGGCTGTTGTGTTTCTGTATTACCTTTTACCTTGTCTATTTCTGTCTATAACTGTATATACTGTAAATATCTGCTTGTATATTGTGCTAAGCTGTAAAATATAAGCTTCATTCATAGTTCCAGAGCCAGCTGAGTCTAGTCTGGGTGATTTCCAAAGTGTGTGGAGGTGGGGGGTCAGGGAACACTCAAACCATCACTATTATGTAGATTACAAGCACTGATTTTCTCAACTAAAAATCCTACTTATCTATACCCAAGTCTTAGAAAGCATAAAATGCCTTAACGTCCTGACAGACTGAAACCAGAAACCCACAAAATCATAACAGAAGTGTAGTTAGTACAGGTGAATTTGGACTTTAGTGTAAAAACTCCACTTTTAATTTGTCATCTTCACCATGGAGTTAATCCTTATTGATCCATATTCAATTAAAGATGGCAAAAAAAGATTGTTTTTTTTGTTTGCATCAAGCATTGTAGTACAACTAATTTTTCTGGGACTGACCTAGTTAATGTTCTTTTTTTAACTACTTTCACTGCAACATGACAGCTTTCCACTTAGATCTCTAGAATTTATCTCCATGATGCTTAATGAACAAGTTTTCCAAGTGGCCTGAATGATACATATGAAACCATAAGTTGTAATATTAGCATATCCTTAGAGTATAATGAGGCTTCCAAAAATCAAGAAGTGCATTAAAATTGAGGCTAAAGCATATGTAAAATGACAAAAAGGAAAAATATGTGGATTTGAAGTCTAGACAGACAGACTCTGATTCCCAAACAGCCCATTTGCTACCTCTGCTGGTATTCTTGCATCATACTGGTCTAGGTCAGGGAGTCTTTGCATGGTTCAGTCTAACTCAGCAGTTCTCAACCAGTTAGTTGTCAAATCTTGCACCAGTGATGGGTTGGCATAAGGGAAATTTGAAGCCTTTCAGCTCCTCAAGCCTGTACTGTCGCTTCTTTCTTTCCCCCCTCCTCCCTCCAAAATCTTTTCTCCCCTTTACTCTGTAAGGACATTTTTCTTCTGTAAATAAGTTTTCCATTTGTTTCCCCCTCCTTCCTCTGAATATGTGCTTCCTCTTGCTTGATACAGCCCTAAATATATTTTAACTATAAATCTACTTTATGGATCCACTTTTTTACCTTGCTGTTTTTCCCTTGTGACACAAAGGTGGTGACATCCACTAGATCTGGTAGAAAGACACACAGGCAGAATATCTGCAACAAAACCTTGTTTTCTCAAAAGAGGCAGATTCATTGAATATGTAACATTTCACCAGTTAAGTGTTGTGGAAATCAGCAAGAAATGTTCCTGTCTTGTAGGAAGTAGCTATTCACAACGCAAAAATTTCCCTGAAAGTAGATAGATATTATTTTAGCTACTGCTAAACTCAATTACAGTTGAGAAATGTCAGATTTTCCTCACTACTTTTATCCAACATGTTGTCTAATATCCCAATAAGTTTAAAATCCACCTATGTAGCTAGTTTCCAAAATTTAAAACACTAATGGGTAACTGAGATTCGTATCTTTCTTCCAGAGCAAGGAGTTGTAGTATTTGGATATATGACAACAGTAATGTGTCCAATACAAGACTGGCCAACTCTATGGAGTAGGATTAATCATAGAATCATAGAATCAACCAGGTTGAAAGAGACCTCCAAGATCATCCAGTCCAACCTAGCACCCAGCCCTGGCCAGTCAACTAGACCATGGCACTAGGTGCCTCATCCAGGCTTCTCTTGAACACCTCCAGGGACGGTAACTCCACCACCTCCCTGGGCAGACCATTCCAATGCCAATCACTCTCTCTGTGAAGAACTTCCTCCTAACATCCAGCCTATACCTACCCCGGCACAACTTGAGACTGTGTATTTCTTTGAGCACACAAAATACTTCTGTTTTCATCTTGCTTCTTATCCTACATCTTATCATTTATCTGAAGTGTGTAAAACCACACCAAAAAGTCCCACATCGTAACTCAGTCTTGACATTTCCCTCTTTTCACTGCCTGAGGGAAAAGCAGAGGGGAAACACAAAATTCTTCTGCCTTTCCAGCATTCTGGTCTCTGAAATTCAGAGTTCCAAATGGAATTTCTTGTCTGAATCAGACACTTGTTTTTTCATTGTGTTGCTTTTGCTCTGCAGAAATCTTAATTGAAACTGAGAGGGTAAAAAGCCCAGGTCTCCAACTATCAATGTACAGCTTACAATTAGTAATATGTAGTTCAGGCAAAAGCCTGCTACAATCTGCTAGAATTCTTATGATGCTTGTGTGAAGTATCCATACTATGAAGCTTCACTTGGGAAAGCTATGAGAGCATTTTGCACTGCTGTCAGATTTGGAAAGGCCCCAGCGTATAAGCATATCATAATAACCTGTTGAAACACTAGCTCAGGGCAGTGGTTATCCTCACAAGAGGTGAAACAAAACATAGTTTAGACCCAGGCACCACTTGCTTTTTTAACAGCAGCACAGGATCTATCAACCCCCTCTGCCTCATCATCTATTTGGCAGTTGTGTCTTTCTGTCACAGTTGAGGATGTAATTTGAACCAGTGCTTCTGTTGCTTTTCCCAGCTAACCTGCTGTCTGCTTTGTATGGCTTAAGTTGTCTCTGAACAAATCTTTTTTTGAGGCCCAAGTTCATCTTGACATTGACCAATTTGTTGTGCTTGCTAAAACTCTTTCGATAAAAATAGGTGCTGTATTTTCCCCTGTCCTAATTTGTTGCTGAAAGATTCTTTTGTTCTGGCTTGCAGTGTCTGCTTTTATTGAGATCCAGTTGATACAAAATCCCTCATATCATAATAAATGACCTTGAGTGTGTATTTAATTTATTTGGGTTCCTTTTTCATGTTTTTTTCTTCACTGAATTATCGGTGCTTGATGAATTATAAGTGACTGACAAGTAACAGGAAAAAATGGGAAATTAAAGCTTTAAGATCTTGGATATGTGTGATTCTAAACCTCTACCTTTATAACTTGAGAGTTGTTTCATGCTGACCTTGCTACATGTCTGGCTTTGTGATTATTCCATGAAGACAGTCATGTAAACCTAAGAGAAAACACCGAAGCATTTTTTTTCCCCCAGAATCTCTGTTGTTGCTTGCTGGGAATGAAATTCTGAGTTGTACTCTTAGCTAGCCCTTTATGACAGCACTGTAACATCTGAAAATTCAGTACAGTGATCTGCATTGCTGGTTTTGGCTGCAGTAATGTTCACTGGACCATGTAAAAGTAGTAACAAGAGCCATTTTACCCACGAAAAGCAGAATACCACCTAAGGTGAGGTGCCATCTGACAGTAAGTGGGAAAACTTCTGACACCAAAAGAAAGCATTAGAGGCCTCCATTTCACTGGCACATAAGCAAACCCAAAAACACTTTTATGGATGCTTCTGTGATATACAGGAGGTATTTCTGACCTAAGACCATGAAGTGATGTACAGAGAGGACTTGACTCAACTAAGCATTCAATCAGGCTTCCTGCGGTTGTTTCAATTTGCCTTTGCTTACAGGAGAGCTTAACACACACAACGTTCCTGTCCCATACTTTAGTTTTGTCATTTGTGAAAGAGAAATAATGACATTGAGCCCATTTGCTAGGTGCTGTGGGAAAAAAAATAAGAAATTACCCTCACCTTCACCACCTTTGCTACTGTAGTACCTGCATTTCACCACCTTTGCTACTGTAGTACCTGCATTTCACCATCTTTGCTACTGTAATACCTGCATTTCACCACCTTTGCTACTGTAGTACCTGCATTTCACCATCTTTGCTACTGTAGTACCTGCATTTCGCCACCGTTGCTACTGTAGTACCTGCATTTCACCACCTTTGCTACTGTAATACATTCATTTTTGTCATGGCCAGAGGCAGCAGCGCAGGATGAGTAGGCTGCTCTCTAGACTCAGGAGATTCTCAAGAGTTCCTCTAAAAGCTGGGAGGGTTTGGAAATAGGGGAAATTCTGTATATGCTTTTTCACTTTGTGTATTTTCTACCACGTGTATCCTGAATCCTTTAGAACAAAATATTCTTTGGTCTGGGTTATGATGTGAGTGCTTCCTGGGTTGTGGGCTCTTCCTGGATTTATTTCTTGTAACATCACAGAGTCCAAGTTATACTGGTCATGGTTGGGAATTTGATTCAGAAAAAAATAAATAAAATTTGACCCAGAAGTATGTATTGTCTTCTGTTGTGTTGAGGTGCTGGAACATGTCTAGAGAAGGGCGACAGAGCTGATGAAAGGTCTGGAACACAAACCCTATGAGGAGAGGCTGAGGGAGCTGGGGGTGTGCCGCCTGGAGAAGGGGAGGCTCAGGGGGGACATCACTGCTGTCTACAACTACTTGAAGGGACATTGTAGCCAGGTGGGGTTGGTCTCTTCTGCCAGACAACCAGCAACAGAACAAGGGGACACAGTCTCAAGTTGTGCCGGAGGAAGTCTAGGCTGGATGTTAGAAGGAAGTTGTTGGCAGAGAGAGTGATTGGCATTGGAATGGGCTGCCCAGGGAGGTGGTGGAGTCACCATCCCTGGAGGTGTTGAAGAAAAGCCTGGATGAGGCACTTAGTGCCATGGTCTAGTTGACTGGCTAGGGCTGGGTGCTAGGTTGGACTGGATGATCTTGGAGGTCTCTTCCAACCTGCTTGATTCCATGATTCTATGATAAGGGCATCACGTTTTGTCAATTATTCAACACATTTCCTTGCTGACACCAAAGAGCATAGCTGCAGCCATAATTTATGTCGGCTTAAATTAATTTTGATTTTGTTTATTTTATTATTATATATTTGAATTTAAATAATAAGTACCAAATAGTTGCACTAAGTGATGCATAAGCATATGCTAAGGAATTTTACCTGAGTCAGAACGAATTATCTGTATCCTTAGTGCAATCAGCATGAACATGTTACTATAATGCAAGTAAGGCTCAATGTTTTCTTGTGTCAGTCAGTATCCAACATTTTTGTAGAATGAGAGTAATTTCCTGATGAGACAAAATACTGTGAGAGATAGTATTAGGCAGCAATTTCCTTCCCCTCTACACTCTCATATAAACAAACAAACAAGTAAGGAAAGGGAGAGAGAAAGAAAGAAAAGAGAAAAGAAAAGAGGTTAAAGAAAAGAAAAGAAAGGAAAAGAAAAGAAAAGAGAAGAGAAGAGAAGAGAAGAGAAGAGAAGAGAAGAGAAGAGAAGAGAAGAGAAGAGAAGAGAAGAGAAAAGAGAAGAGAAGAAAAGAAGAGAAGAAAAGAGAAGAAAAGAGAAGAGAAGAAAAAAGAAAAAAGAAAAGTAAAGAAAAGAAAAGAGAAAAAGGAAGGAAAAGGAAGGAGGGATATATATAGGGAGGGGTATTGACAATTTCAGAGATTTTACACTCATTCAAATAAAAAAATGCCTTAGTTCTTTCACTGTTCTTCTTTCCTGTTTGTTACTGTTGGTTTTCTTTTTTTGGGGGGTGTTTTTTTTTTTTTAAATTTAAACTGGACTAATGTGAGTGATTTGCCAGAACGATTTCAGAAACTACATTTTGCAACTCCAAACTTGCTCATCCTGGGAAAGCAATGGATGTTACAAAATGTTATTTTATGATGGCTACTTAACTATATATGCACAGAGGCTTCATTTTCAAAGTTAACTATCTGTTTCTAAGTAAAATGAAGAGGCAGATATGAAAAAAAGCTTTTGATGAAGGCATAAAGAGAGATGAGATGGAAAATAGGGATGCATGAAATAAATGTTGAGGGGTGAGGACATACCAGGCAAAGTGTGACAGTTTCATGTTTGGAACAATGCACATTAGAAGTTGGTGATTTAACCAAAAAGATACTCCCTGCCCTTCTCTCTTTTCAGGAAAGTGGCATCTTGGAATGAACTGTGAAAGCAGTAATGACTTCTGTCACCACCCCCTCAATCATGGATTTGATTACTTTTATGGGCTTACCGTGACCAACTTTAGAGACTGCAAGCCTGGCCAAGGCAGTGTATTCCTCAAAGGAGTTCAGAAATCCCTTGTCATCCCAATCCAAATCGCTGCAATCACCTTGGTCTCTTTGGCAGTAGTGCAATACCTTGGTCTCCTCAGAATATCTTTCCAAGCATTGGGTTACTGCTTGTTAATAGCTGCTATGTCACTAGCCAGCTTGATTTTTTTCTTTCATCATTTTCGACACTTGAACTGCTTCTTAATGAGGGGCCATGAGATTATCCAGCAACCACTATCCTATGAGAACCTCACTGAGAGACTGACAAAGGAAGCAGTGCAGTTTATAAGAAGGTAAGTTTCTAAGTGTGCTACAAGTTAAGGCTAGCATTTCACAATGACTGCTTCTGAAAAGCTAAAAAAAAGTGGAGTGCTGGCCATAAAGGATATGCTATTATGTTATTTTTATATGATATATTAGTATGTTATTATATAATATATTATATTATTATATTATGTTGTTTTTTTTCCTTTAAAAAGCTACTAAAGTTCATTGTTTTAGTGAATCATAGAATCAACCAGGTTGGAAGAGACCTCCAAGATCATCCAGTCCAACCTAGCACCCAGCCCTAGCCAGTCAACTGGACTGTTTCATTGCTGTGGTTGTTTGGGTTTTTTTTCCTATAAGGCATGTAATTATTTTCTGTATAAAAATTGAAAATATCTGTGTATAATTACTGAATGAAGATATATATGTATATATATAATTTAATGATAATTACAATTTTATTGTTTTATTTTTATTATACCCTTTAGCTGTATTACTTCTCTAAGTTCTTCAGAGTTCAAGCAATGGAATTTCTGGCACGATTCCCTTTTCTAGGTAATGGAATTCCTGACACTATTCCCTTTTCTAGGTATTTCTCAGAAATATTGTCAAGTTTATGGCTTCTTACCATGTACATAATTACTAAATTTTGTAGTTTTGAGGTCATCTTGTAATTTCTTCTTAGCATATAGCCATATTCTTCAGTCTGAAGAAGTGGTATTGCATTTGTTCTTCTTTAGGTTAGTCTGAGTATCACTGTTTTAATTTGCTCCTAGGAGAACTGAAAAAGAGCAGATTTGAGATTCAGTACACAGAAATGGCACTGAAGAAGAATATATACAATTACAAGTGTCAGATCCAGTATAAGAAAACAAATGCTGGTTTAGTTTTCCCCTCTAATTATAAATAGGCAGGTCAGCTTAGTGTGTGCTAATTCTAATTGCCTTTTCCCAAGAGCAAGTGTGTGTACATCTTGTAAACCTATCAGAACCCTATCTGGACATTGTATTTGAAAGTCAAATGAGCACTAATTATTTTGTGTTAAGTTCAATGTGGTTGTCACTCAGATGGTCTCTTCTCCCAGGCAACCAGCAACAGAACGAGGGGACACAGTGTCAAGTTGTGCCGGGGGAAGTCTAGGCTGGATGTTAGGAGGAAGTTGTTGGCAGAGAGAGTGATTGGCATTGGAATGGGCTGCCCAGGGAGGTGGTGGAGGCACCGTGCCTGGAGGTGTTGAAGAAAGGACTGGCTGAGGCACTTAGTGCCATGGTCTAGTTGGCTGGCTAGGGCTGGGTGCTAGGTTGGTCTGGCTGATCTTGGAGGTCTCTTCCAACCTGGCTGATTCTATGATTCTATATTGAAGAGAGCCACTGGGTTGGTCGACCGCGTCGGCCAGGCGTCCCGCCGGGGAAGCTAAGCAGGGGCCGCCTTGCATCCAGAGCTGGATGGGCACTAAGAGTTCCCCTGGCAAGCTCCCCGGGTGTGTTTTTTTTTTGGGGGTACTGATAGATAGTAAGCTGAAGATGAGCCAGCAGTGTGCCCAGGTGGCCAAGAGAGCCAATGGCATCCTGGCCTGCATCAGGAATAGTGTGGCCAGCAGGACAAGGGAGGTTATTCTTCCCCTGTACTCAGCACTGGTCAGGCCACACCTTGAGTACTGTGTCCAGTTCTGGGCCCCTCAATTCAAGAAAGATGTTGAGGTACTGGAACATGTCCAGAGAAGGGCAACGAAGCTGGTGAGGGGCCTGGAACACAAATCCTATGAGGAGAGGTTGAGAGAACTGGGCCTGTTTAGCCTGGAGAAGAGGAGGCTCAGAGGTGATCTTATTACTGTCTACAACTACCTGAAGGGACATTGTAGCCAGGTGGGGGTTGGCCTCTTCTCCCAGGTAACCAGCAATAGAACAAGGGGACACAGTCTCAAGTTGTGCCAGGGTAGGTATAGGCTGGATGTTAGGAAGAAGTTTTTCACAGAGAGAGTGATTTCCCATTGGAATGGGCTGCCCAGGGAGGTGGTGGAGGCACCGTCCCTGGGGGTCTTCAAGAAAAGACTGGATGAGGCACTCAGTGCCATGGTCTAGTTGACTGGCTAGGGCTGGGTGATAGGTTGGACTGGATGATCTTTGAGGTCTCTTCCAACCTGGTTGATTCTATGATTCTATGATTCTATGATTCTACTGGATCTGCATCCATTTTGTCAGATCACTGCTTGTTTCTGTTGAAAAAAAGCAAACAGGAAGAAACTGTGAATTCATATACTTTAAGGCTGTCAGAAAACTCAAGACTATAGTAATTTAAGCATGGCTGAGGACCTAACTCATCTTGTGATGATTGACAGACTGCATTATAAATGGAACCCTCCTAAACATCATTAGGTCTTCGGGCTCCAAAGTTTTGTAAAGGAGAAGGACTTAGAAATTAATATAAAAGTTGAAGTAGATGAGAAATTTCTTTCTTTTTTTCCCCAATGCTTATGAGAATGTGCTTTTTGAAGGGCAGAAAAAAAAAGGTTATATAGAAAACTAAAAAAATAGAATGTAAGTAAAAACATAAGTGAATTATGTCCTTCTGTCCTTCTGCCATGAACTACAATGCCATAGGCATCAGAAGAGACAGGGAGAAGCTTGGCACAAGCAAATTCCAATCCAATTGGTTTATTACATTCCAAACATGTGTTTCTATACCTTTCATCAGAAGGCTACACATTGTGTTAAACTGTAATTGGTTACATGTACTTGTGTTAGAAATTACATACTAATTGGTGTAGACATTCACCATATTCTCAACAACACCTACACTGTGTCTAAGCAATCTAAGTCAGCAGAGACAGGCGAAAGCCACAGGCTCCAGCCTGACTTTTGTTTATCTCTGTTACACCATTCTCTAAGGTCATTCCAACCTTCTATTTTTTCTTACCACAGTACTTCTGAGCTCATGCACTCTCACCTGTCCATGGCATATGTTCCAATGTATAATATTCAGACATTTCTATAGAATCCCTACATTTAATGTTACTGTTCCCAACATACCTCAAGAATTTAATGGAACAAATAGGTATGGAATGAGAGACATCACCAGTATCTTGTCTTTGCATAGAAGAACCATTGCACAAATGCAGATATAGTAGTAACACATCCTACTTTTAACATCTTCGAGAAAGAGTCAAATTTTCCATATTTTTACATATTTTCACTCCATTTTCAACACTTGTCTGTTTTTGATAGGTTATTCCTGGGTGGCCTGGAGTACTCTTTTCTGATATTGAAAAAAAATTGCAAATATGAGATCTGTGTTTTAACACTTTTAAAAAGAGTGAGGCAAAAATATTCACTCCTGGGCTCCTTCATGCCAACAAGGATTTCAGCTCTGTTAGTAGTCAGAACTAAATAAAATCCAGCATCTGTGAAAGTCTGTTTAATACAGCTAAGCCAAGGTTTACCTTTTCCATCTGCAGGAACAAGAAGGCTTAATGAAGTGCATTCAGCCAGTCCTATCACGAAAAGCAGTGTCTAATTGGTAATCTAATCTGGAAGTAGAAGAGGGAGTCGTGGAGAGTAGGTATTGAATGAATTTATCCAGTGGGAGTGATATAAAAGAAACAAAATGTTTGTAGTAAATAGAGAGTTAGAGGAAAGGAGAAGTTAGATTTGCATTTGCCAGTGTCAGGACACTGTTGCTTATTTGTGCTGAATACATATCTTTAGATTCTATACCTTAGCTTTTTTGTGTGGCTTGTTTCATCTTTACTGTTACTTTTTGAAAATAGAGTATATATTAAGTACATTAATAAGCACTCAATACATCTTTGTAAATTATAAGTGTTTATTCTTACAAGAATTAATATATCTTACCTCTATATCTATTTCAAATAGTTCTTTGCAGACTGTTTTGGTCTCATGGGTGAATTACTTGAAATTTATGAAAATTTGGGGATTAAGAATTTTAACACAGCACAGCAATTTTTTCTAGGGAAAACAAAACAAAACAAACCAACCAACCAAAAAAACACACACAACCCCCCTCCCCAGACCTCCCAAATCAAACAAGTATGTTTCCTTCTATATTCAGCTGCTATGAGTCATAGTACTTTTGTTGGTATGGCATGTAATGGTCTAACACATTAAAAGTATCATAGGAAGTCAGGGGTTGGAGGAGACCCAAAGAAATCATTAAGTCCATCCCCCCTGCCAAGCAGGACCATAATCTGGATTAGGTCACAGAGGAATGCATCCAGATGGGCCTTGAAAGTCTCCAGAGAAGGAGACTCTACAAACTTTCTGGGGAGCCTGGTCCAGTGTTCTGTGACCCTTACAATAAAGAAGTTCCCTCTTGTGTTGAGGTGGAAGCTCCTGTGCTGTAGGTAGTCTCTACCCATTGCTCCTTGTCCTATCACAGGGAGCAAGTGAGGTGAGCCTGTCCCTCCCCTCCTGACATCCAGTCCTCAGTTATTTATATTTATTAAATCCCCTCTCAGTCTTCTCCAGACTAAAAAGCCCCAGGTCCCTAAGCCTCTCCTCCAGTCCTCAGGCACCTCTCTGATCTGCCACAATTTGGCAAAAAATGATGGAGAGAGGCAGAGTGATAACCTCAGGCAGTTCTCTCAGCACCTTTGGGTGCATCTCATCAAGGCCTATGGACTTGTGAATATTCAATTCGTGGAATTGATCCCTGACGCAGTTTTCACTGACCAGTGGGGAGCATTGCCTCCTCCAGGCTTTCTCTCTTTCATCCAGGGTCTGGAGTACATAGGGGAGTTCAGCCTTAGGTGTAAAGACTGAAGCAAAGAAGGCATTCAGCAAGTCTGCCTTCTCTGCATCCTCAGTTTGCAGGGCTGCCTCCTCGTTCAGCAGTGCCCCCATGCCTTCTCTGTTCTTTCTTTTCCTACTGATACATTGCAAGAAGCTTTTCTTATTCTCTTTTACTTCCTTTGCCAGTTTCAGTTCCAAGAGGGCTTTGGCTTTCCTTGTTGCCTTCCTACATGCCCTATATTCCGGTGTGAAAATGTGTATACTTTATGATGGAAACTGAGGATAATTTCACATCTAGGAAAACCAAAAGTTCTTCAGAAAGATTGGATTTGTACATCCTATTAAATATACTGTGAAAAAAGTGAAATCTGTGCTTGCCATACTGTGTTCTCATCTCATTTTCAATACAGTGCCACACCTGAAATCTCAGTTTGGTTTGACAAGTGCAGGCCAACAAATGCAGAGCTCTACCTGTCACTTTGCTGCAGCAGTCTTAGATTAATGTAAGTGCACAGAAAAGCAAACAGAATTACCCAAGGAGTTTTCAATGCAGCAAGCATATAGAGCAAGGCTGTAGGAGAAAAGTTAAAAGACCCATGTGTGAAGCACAAAGTCAGATTAGTTTAACTTGCTCTCTCACCCACTTTAAAGCTGTGTTTTACAGCTCAAGCCTGAGCTGAATCCTTGAGTAATGTACACACTCCTCACAGTAGAAAAGAATAAACTAGTACTACCGCAATGCAGAGAGGTCACCAACAACGTGATGCTTTTAGATGTTTCCAAGATCAGCTACACACAGAATGTGTTTTGTCATATGTGTGTAATCTCTGGCTAGTCAGTGAATTAAGAAGACTGTTTGATTCATGTTAGGATGAAAAAATAATGTTTGCATAAGTGAGTCTCAGATCTTTTGAAACTGAAGGGTTTTTGTATTTGAATTGTGTAAAAGATAGAGGTAGTACATGTTTGAAGGAGTTGTTTACTCAAGTGGGTCAGGAATTAAGCTGTTACTGTCAAATTTCTCTCTTGCCTCCTAGCTGATATTGTCATTCCATTTTCAAGGTCATAGTAAAGGTAGTCAGTTATGTTGCTTCTCAAAGAGTTTTGGCAAGAGATAAATAGCTGCCTGTGATCACTTACAGGGTATTAATAGGTGAGCCACTTTTCCACCTGAGAGCGAGCTGTCAATCAGAACCTGTCAATTTGGGTTACAAAGAAGAGAATTATATACTGTCTTTCCATATCAATCATTGGTTCAATGACTTTTCATGAAAGCTAGATCTTTATGTCAGCTCTGTTAAAAAAACAACAACAAACAAACAACAAAGCAAGTCTGAGTTATACCTTGAAAATAACATTTGTAGTGGAGGCTTTAGATACTTGATTTTAGCAATGCAGTTATGCATTTGGAAATGTACACTGTCTCCGTGGCACTAGAGAAAGGCAGTTTGCATAAAAAGTAAGTTGTGCCTATGCCATTTTAGGTATAAAGTCTATTTTGGTATTGATTTACCCTAGAATTTGTATATTGCTGTCAATTCAGTGAACTGTTTGAGATAAAAAACATCTGAGATGTGATGGTTTGGGTGTTCCCCACCCCTCCCCACTTTAGAAATCACCCAGACTAGACTCAGCCAGCTCTGGAAATTGAATGAAGCTTATGTTTACAGCTGGGACAATATACAAGCAGATATTTACAGTAGATTCAGTTAGAGACAGAAATAGACAAGAGAAAAGGAAATACAGAAACACAGCAGCCCTCCCAGAAACCTGAGTCCCCAGGAGGGGTCCCAACTGCCCCTTCACCTTCCCTCTGCCCCTCTCAACCTTACCCCAGTCCCAAGGAAGAATGGAGGTTTGGCCAGGGGGTTAGGAAGCAAAGTGGATTAGTCCAAAAGGGAGGCTGAGGTTAGAGAAGTGCAGCTCAGCAGTTCCCCAGCAGAAGCGAGACTCCCTTATCTGTGTTTTGATTGTTATTCTTATACATCTCAGCAAGCCTATGAGCAAAGCAGACATCACCATTGTTTTTCCTTTCACAGCCTGTAATCTAATTCTTCTCACCAAAACATTCTAGCCTGCTTCAAACTAGCACATAAAATAATCTCATGGAGTAAACAATGCAAGTTGTAAAGAAAAATCTTGTTAAAATGTAATTTAATGAAAGGTCAGGGATGCACTAATGTACCTATTGAATATTGAACTGAAAAGTAGACATCTTTTTTACCTGAAATGCTGACATTGTTTTGCAATCTTTGTAATTGAGTCAGAAATCTCATGTTATTTGTTGCTAAAGTAATGAAAGCTTCTCTCATGTCTGACCTTTCAAATAGCAACCAGTACAACTTTATGGAAGTATATATCACTTATGCAAAATATGGCCTGTATCTCTTTGAACCTGTATGCTGTAATATTACCATAACACAGGATGCTTGCACAAATATTTAGAGGGAATCCAGATTATTTTGTTTCCATTTTTCTATTTATTCTGTAATTTCTTTTTAAAAAGGCATCCCAGTCAGAACCACACTTATCAAATAACCTGGATACTTAAAAAAGGCATCTCAGTCAGAACCACACTTACCAAATAGAATCATAGAATCAACCAGGTTGGAAGAGACCTCCAAGATCATCCAGTCCAGCCTAACACCCAGCCTGGTCCAGTCAACCAGACCATGGCACTAAGTGCCTCATCCAGTCCTCTCTTGAACACCTCCAAGGATGGTGACTCCACCACCTCCCTGGGCAGCCCATTCCAATGCCAATCACTCTCTCTGGCAAGAACTTCCTCCTAACATCCAGCCTATAAAGGCCTCCCAGTCAGAATCACACTTACCAAATAACCTGGATACTTAAAAAAAGGCATCCCAGTCAGAACCACGCTTACCAGATCACCTGGATATTTAATTAAGGCATCCCAGTCAGAACTACACTTACCAAATAACCTGGATAAAGTTTCCCTATTTTTTATTTATGTGCCACTGCCTATTTTGGTTAAAAACTTTAACAATACAGCTTGTGTAAAAATAAAGCCAACCAAGAAGAGAGGAAAAATGGACCATAAATACACTAGAATAAATCTCTGTATTTTCCCTTTAGATTATTGATGTCAAATAACTCTTTTTTTTAATTAAAAGGCTTTGTTTTCAGGTTCTAAAGGTTAGGATTTATTTTTGTTTTAAATAAACAGACTCTCTGTGCATGTGTCTGTTGTTCCTCCCCTCTCTAAAGGGTGGATGGATCAACTTCCTGAGGAAATACATAGTTTCATTTCAGAGTTAGCATGAATCACAGATGTTCTCCACCGCAAATCTGGTGAGGGAAAAATATGAGAAATAGACCTCAAAATAGTCTGTAATTAGCTGTGAGCTTTAAGGTGAGATCCAAATAAGTGGGTGGTGCTTTTGTAATTCAGCTGATAGTTACAAGAATGCATAATGTACTATGAATGCTGCTAGAGCATATACCAGTAAATTTGGCTAGTACTGCACAATTTTAAGTGAAGCTCTATAAATAATGCATAAGGAAAACTTCTTTTTTTGAGCTGTGCTTTCACAGCCTGCTGGAACTTATCATAAACACTGTGTTGACAGATCACATGAACAGCAAAATTTATAGTCTATTTATTGCGCTCTTGTATCAGTTCAGGAAGTAGAATGAAGGCAATGGAGGCTGTTTATTATTGTGAGAGGAAAAGTCTTTGTGTTAGTATGTATTTGGAAAGTACTCATTCTTTGATACATGATACTTGTAGTGTTATGAACCAGTCACTAACCTACACACATAGAGCATACAAGCAAAGCCTGGCTGAGGCACTTAGTGCCATGGTCCAGTTGACTGGCTAGGGCTGGGTGCTAGGTTGGACTGGATGATCTTGGAAGTCTCTTCCAACCTGTTTGATTCTATGATTTTATGAGTAGTGATTTGATCATATCCCTTACTCCAGGATAAAGAAGGACAACTATTAGTATATTTGATTTCACATAATTAATTAGTATACTTGAGTTCACATTAGTGTGCTTGATTTCACATAGTCACTTATTCTTTTATACATGATATTTGTAGTGTTACGAACCAGTCACTAACCTACACACATAGAGCATGCAAGAAAAGCCTGGATGAGGCACTTAGTGCCATGGTCTAGTTTACTGGCCAGGGCTGGGTGCTAGGTTGGACTGGATGATCTTGGAAGTCTCTTCCAACGTGGTTGATTCTATGATTCTATGAGTAGTGATTTGATCATATCCCTTACTCCAGGATAAAGAGGGAAAACTATTAATATATTTGATTTCACATAGTTAATGGTATTACGGTATGTTTGACCCTGTTACTTGTAACAGACATAACATATTAGCTTCTATATGGCCTTGTGAGGAAGATAATTGTGTTTCATATGTGTATGTAGCTCTGAAGATAATGTTTTCAACAGAAATTGCAACTGGACTTTTAAATATGTACTTGTAAAGTGAAGAGAATTGCTCGTAGCCAGAAACAAGCTTTAAACAAGTCATCTTTCAATACATTTAGCAAACAGTAATTAGATTTTATAGTTTCATTGTATAGTATTCTTCCTTTATGTTTTTGGTGGGTTTTTTTTGGTTGTGAGATCTACTGTAGAAAGATTTCATTATAGAAAATTTGTTATAAAATACACAAAGAGTTTGGGGCTTTGTTCTGTTTTGTTTTTCTCCAGGAGCAGTGATCAACCATTTCTTCTTCTCTTGTCTTATCTTCATGTCCATACTGCTCTATATGCTTCAAAAAAATTCAGAGGAAAGAGCAAGCATGGTTTATATGGGGATGCAGTGGAAGAAATGGACTGGAGTGTAGGTATGTTACTTGTGCTTCTAACCACAATGGAGTGAATTTATGGAAGACTTACATTCATGCAGATTTCTGCAACTCAGATATCTACAGTATAGCTGACACACTTGTCCTTTATACTTTGGGAAAAGAAACAGTCATCTGAAAGGCACAATAAGCTGGTCTCATAGCATTTTTATGATCAAATGTATTGTGTCTTCTTTGACTCTGATGGTATTGTATACAGCATGGTCTCAGCAGAGATATGACAACATAGGTGTGGACATTTGAAGTAGTTCAATCCATTCTCATGACCTTCTAGGTGCCATCTGGCCTCCACAATTTGTCTTCAAAACAATATCATCATTTGAGAAGTGAGCACATGATATTGATATAAAAATATTTTCAGTGTTAAACTGTTTCCAAAAAACATTTGCCTGTTCACCAAGGGTAGTCAAAACTAAGCACTTTGCCTTGCAGAGTCTTCCATTCTCTCTGAGGCTAAAGAGTGGTTTGTCATTACATCTTTCAGAAGGCTTCCCATATTGTATTGGCTGTCTGATTCCAGAGATAATCACCAGTGAAATCAACAAACAGTTCACATATGAGGATAGCAGTACTATGAGCTTACATTCCCCCTTCCCAAATACCTCAAGTTGATTCTGTTCTCAGTACAACTCACTACAGCCTAACTTTCTTCAAGAAAATGTTGCTTTCTTACTACGTTGCTATAAGGAGAGATTGGTACATGTTTTTAAGCAATGCAAGCATGTGCAGTTCAGCATCATGTACATTTATTTGTACTGAATCAGGAAGTCCAGCTGCTGAAACTATGGGACAAAAGGCAGCACAGCTCATTTGGTGATTTGTAATGTATTTAGTGCAGTATTAGCAAAACTGGGTAAAACCCATGTGGGGAACTGTGATACACTTAGGAAAGGTTTTCGGGGTGGAAGATAACAGAACAAAAACCTCTCTTGTAAGTCATGTTTTATAAAGAGAGACTGGCTTTTATTCCAGTTGTGTAAATCTACAGTCTTTAGCACTTGTCAACAGCCACCAGCAACTGGTCAATCAAGTGCTTTCATGAGCTCAAAGTATACATGTGTTGCCATTTCTGTTTGCATCCACATCGTAGTAGGCTACTGAGCATTAGCTGGCCTTACTGTCTGTGAATGATGGTACTGTTTCTTTTCTGTTCTATGATGTACAGCTTATTCCAGCCTAATTGGTCATTTGCTGCTACTGTTGTCTTTTGCTGCCTCCTTCAGAGACTCCAGGGTTTGGACAGCAGGTTGGAAACCAAGGCAGCTGGCACGTTACGGTTTCAAGCTATGTAATGATGCAGAGGTGGTAACAGATTGAAAATCACTGCTCACTTCCAGAATGACCACAGGCTCTTAAGAGATGTGTCAAACAAACCAAACCCCAGCACAGAAGCATATTATTGAAAAAGCCTGGGATAAATCAGAAATACAAAGTTAGTGTTGTTAACATAGGAATTTAGAGCAAACTCAGAGGAGATATAGGAGCTGCCTTGTTGTTATGGTATTGTCCTTTACAGTTAATTACAGGAACACTGGGGCAGTGGAGGTAGCTTAATCAGGAAACAAGATTCTCATCTGCCATGTACTAGTATACAAGCATCAAATGTTATTTCAGCTGGGGGTCTGGTTCTTGGGTTTTTTTTATGTCTTGTAAGACTCTTCTCTTGACAGATGGCATTTTTCTTCTGGGAGGTAGAGAATGTGTTTACTTCCTTTCCTGCTTTATCCTCCAGTATTAGAACGGTGAGAGAAAGTTATGACTGACATTTTCAAAGGAGTCTCTTGTTTTCTATCATTTTTTTGTTGTTGTTTTGTTTTTCCAGTTCAAAGGAATACAAATTTCATTAACTTCCACTGAAAATTCTGGTCTTAATATGAAAAATACATCAGACAATGTAGATTTCTGTACTGCTGATGTCAGTAATCAGTATTGTCTTGGAAAATCTGAAGGAGTGAAAACTATAAGCTTTCCAGAAAGGGAAGTTTTATCATTCAGTAGACAGGAATTAGTGTTTATGCATAGATGAATACAACTTGCAAAAGCAATTAGAATAAAATAGCCTAGATATAACAATAAGTTGAAATACCTTCTAAGTAACAAGAACACAGGCATGGGAAAACCATAAATGACTGTATGGAAAACTGCATTATAATACAACATCAGAAATGTTTGGTAGCTGGTAGGAAAAGAAGCACCAACTTCTAAAATAAACTTGCCATGTGTTATCTACTGTCTGGGAAATGTGGAAAACTTTTGTGACTGCTGGAAAAAAAGAGAAAGGAGAAGAAAAGTTCCAAGTAGAAATAGAAGTTAGTACTGTCAGGTACCAATGATGAAAAAGTTATCTCAAGACTGAACCATGAAATGCGAATTAGATACTGTTCCTGATTTGAGAGATTGGTTGAAATCAGGAGGAAGACTTCAGCTGCCATTTGCAAAAGAAAAAGAGCAGACTTTCTAGTAAGATAGAAGTCCATTGAGGCTGAAAATTCTCAGGAAAAGACATTTCCCTTTTCATCTGTGTATTTTTCTAAGAGTAAATGATGTAATTGGACAATAATTCAATTTTAAGGCATGATAGGAGAAGAAAAAAACCTAAAAGGCAGAGGAATAAAATACCCCTTCAAATACTTCATTTTTAAACCCATAGTGAACTCAATGGTTACAGTCCACATCAAAATTACCAAACAGTCTCTGTTTGAGCTTTGGGACTGTGTACTTCTACTGGTCTTTTTGAAAAGCAGAATTCAACATTTGAAGCATTCACAGTTACTGTCAGTGCATGTGACATGCCTTAGAGAATTATTCTCTTGCTAATAACATTAATTTTCTTTTAATGCAGGCTAGTGTCTTATTAATGTATTAATTATAATTCATATGAGGGCAGATGAAATAATCTTACAGTCTAAAAATGGAAAAAAGAAATAATGAATAAGTGAATGCAATATTTTCCTTTTTCTTACTTCCCCTCTGCTTTTCTTCCTTCATTCCTTCATTCCTGATTGAGTCTAGGAAGAGAGATGGATACATTCACAAACTGGTTTTGATGTAAATTGCATTACACTGATTTAATTCAAACCAGATCACTGTGAAGAGTTTTGGAGCCCCCTGTAGACTTGCATGCAAGCCGTGAGAGAGCACACTGATTCAACACCACTTTTGCAAACAACTCTTTATTGTTCTTTTAACAGTAGCAAAGCTACATGTCAGTTCTTAATCCTTTGTGTAACCATCACAACTGAATGGCTTATGTTTTTGAAAAGGTCTCAGGTAGCGTAGCCTGGCAGAAGCCAAATAACCATGGAGTGGTGGCCTTGTCTGGGTATTTTTGTTATGTGATTGCCCTGTAAGCTGAAAAAACTGAAGTGATGGATAAACAGGCTCAGATTGTTTGATCTATTATGAATGTGGCATAAACCCAGTGAGGTTAGTTTTTTATCTCATTTTGTTTCAAAGGAAAACTTAAAAGTGGTGCCTGATGCTACTGGTGCTTTCAACACTGGTCAGGCCACACTTTGAGTGCTGTGTCTAGTTCTGGGCCCCTCAATTCAAGAGAGATGTTGAGGTGCTGGAAGGTGTCCAGAGAAGGGCAATGAAGCTGGTGAGCGACCTGGAGCACAAACCCTATGAGGAGAGGCTGAGGGAGCTGGGGGTGTGCAGCCTGCAGAAGAGGAGGCTCAGGGCAGAGCTCATTGCTGTCTACAACTACCTGAAGGGAGGTTGTAGCCAGGTGGGGTTGGTCTCTTCTGCCAGGCAACCAGCAATAGAACAAGGGGACACAGTCTCAAGTTGTGCCAGGGGAAGTCTAGGCTGGATGTTAGGAGGAAGTTGTTGGCAGAGAGAGTGATTGGCATTGGAATGGGCTGCCCAGGGAGGTGGTGGAGTCACCGTCCCTGGAGGTTTTGAAGCAAAGCCTGGCTGAGGCACTTAGTGCCATGGTCTAGTTGACTGGCTAGGGCTGGGTGCTAGGTTGGACTGGCTGATCTTGGAGGTCTCTTCCAACCTGGTTGATTCTATGAGTCTATGATTTCCTTGTCCTTGTTTTCCTGAATTTATACTGATATATGTCTCAAGTCTAGAAGCTTTATTTTAAAGCTGTTTTTGTTACCATAAAAGCATCACTGAGGAATAAAATCAGCCAAGACAGGTGCTCATACTGTACTAGAACAGTATTTTCCCACCCTGTTCTGCCATCCTGTTAAATCAAGACTATTTCTTCAGCTAAGATAGTACTTCAGCTCTTGAAGCACGGTCATGCTTTAGGTCAGGTCTGGGAAATTGTCAGGAAGGGTGCAGATTAAAAACATATCTGGTTCTGGGGTTTTATGACATGGATGCTTTCCAGTTACAATCTGGGCTAAAATCCAAGCTAATTTTATATGTCACTAAGCAGCAATGACTTTTAGTCACTACTGAACAAGACTGAATTTGAGTGACTAAGTGATGAAAGACTGCCATTTCCACTATGATATGCCTCCTGAGCTACCTAATCCTCCTTAAGTACAGTTTCCTTTTTCTATATTATGTCTTTGTACACAACAAAGCTCTTTTTAGAACACTGTTTAGAAGATTACAAAGCACACCTTAAGCAGCAGTTCCTATAGCATTCCTTAATCAATCAGGTTTAAATAATGTCTTAGTAACACTCACTCCATGATAGAAAACCTGTAATGCAGCTTGTGGTAGTAGTGCTGTGTTGTACAAAATTTGCAGCCAGCTGTTGAACGTATTTCATTCACATCTGATATTTCAAGAATTAGATCAGCACAAGATGTGTTAGTGCATTGTGCATTTTACTTAACAGTAATTGGTTATGAATCTCTGAAAATTTGATCAAAGAATCATGGAATCAGCAGATTGGAAGAGACCCCCAAGATCATCCAGTCCAACCTAGCACCCAGCCCTAGCCAGTCAACCAGACCATGGCACTAAGTGCCTCATCCAGGATTTTCTTCAATACCTCTAGGGACGGTGACTCCACCACCTCCCTGGGCAGCCCATTCCAATGCCAATCACTCTCTCTGCCAACAACTTCCTCCTAACATCCAGCCTAGACCTCCCCTGGCACAACTTGAGACTTTAACATTGCATTCAAAATGCTGTAATGGGTGAAAAAAAATTGCCATTGCTTTTGAGACAAAGCTATGTTCCATCAGTATGAGAAGAGTCCCATCAGTTTGAGAAGAGTCAAAGCTTGTTTTAGATAAGCAGAAGAGAATCCCAATGACTCTCAATAAAATGATAGGAAGCTGTGTAATGAAATGTACTACCAACCTTTTGTCTAACATGTGCCTCTAAATTTTCATTTCACTTATAACTGGTATGTTTGGATTTTGCTTCATGCTTAATAGGGGTGGAGAAAGTCATTATCAGTGGAATTCAGAATGTAGTAAAGGTTTAAGCCAAAATTCACCTACATTAATACACTGATTTCTATGTCTACTTGAATAAAGGTTGCAATGAGGAAACAGAATGGGGATAACTCTATCCTGGTTGTAGATAATCTCCAGAATTCAGACTAGGAAAGTAATTTAAAGGAAACTGTTAAAGATTTTGCTTATGGAGTGTCACGGCATAGCAAACTTTTGAGCACAGACACTGTGCAGCTATCGAGAGGAGGTAGATTTGACCTGTCCCAAAGACACTGTACAAGAATTTATTCAGTCAGTCACTCAGAACAAGAGATCAGATTGGCAGACTTTGCTTTCTTTGGCAAGAGTGTCCCTGTTGTGAACCCTGTCATGAATATGATTTTTCCATCTTTTTTCTTCAGTACTTGAACACTGAAAGTGCTATCAGTGGACACTGAAAGCAGTATCTGTCTAGATACTTATAGAGCTTGTAATCATTGTTTCAAAACAGGATGTGGCTGAGCTAGCAGGTGAAGGACATCGCTGGTAGAAGGTACACCCCTAGGAAAGAAGACTAAATGTGAAAGAAAGGAGCAGGGAAATTAAAATAGTTACAGATTTTTGATCTTGGCATTTAAACCTTCCCACCCACATGTCATCCTTGTACCTTCAGATAGCTTTGTGGTGAATTACCCAGTACTTTAATATAATTGATACACTCTGTGAATTCATATGAACACATGGAAAGCACAAGTGAACATTGTTAGGCTATGAAGTCAAATACTTAAAGACAGGAAAAATCAGTCTTCCTGTGCTTGTGTCTTATGGCACAGCTTCTAAGCATATGTTTACATGCCATTTCTTGTCCCGTTGGAACTCTGTCTTCTCATCACAGAGTGCATTCTTAATGAGCAACTACTCAACAGTAGGTGTGTTCCTCATTGTGAAGTGCAAATCTCATGTTTTATTTAACACACACACTATTGAAGTTCTGTTTCAAAGGCAGATTTCTTTGACATCTCTCATTTTTTTTCTGCAGTATTGCTTCACTAGAGTACATAACAGATATGCAAAGGAGCATTTTCACAAAGACTTTATAAGGTAGGGTAATCTCATTAATCTGTTACTCAGTTCTAAGGCACAGAGAGGAGGTTCACATTTTCTTCCTGCAGTACAGCTTTGCTGCCAGTGACCCACTAATCCATCTCTGGATCTATAATAAAGCATTAGACTCTTAATTCAGTAGCCTGGGAATGGAGAAGGAGAGAAAGCAAGCCATTTATCCTTCCAGATCTTGATCTTTGTTAGAGGTAGTAGATGGTTAGAATGTGCACCTGACCACAGGAACTCAAATTTCCTTCTGCGCTTGGATATTAAGTAGTATTTTTAATGGCTAATTAAGTATTTTTATCAATATATGAACTAGAACATTATGAATGGTTTCTGTAATGACTCAGGAAATATTTTCCAGCCTTGTACCATTTTTTTGATATGTGGCTGCATCACATTTAGCTGTAGAAAAAACCCTACAATTGACCATGAGTACTTTGGTTACAGTGATGATACTAAAAATCCTAGAGATCATTTAAAAATCATCTGTGCTGCTTCTTGGAGAGAGACATGAAACTTTTTCATGCTTCTTTTGAAATGTATGTTAATTACTTTGAGACCATGCTGCTAAAAAGGCGGGGGGGGGGGGAGGGGGGGGGGGAACAAATTCTCAGTGTAAACAGTAATCATTTGCAAACGAAGCTTATGGCGATATCGACTTTGTGTTTTAAACGACTGTTTATTGGCAGGCTCCTTCCCATTAGTGAACTGCTGGGCAGAAATTTCACACTGCTGAATCACAGGCCTCAAATTCCAGGTGATAATAAGTTCTTATTGATGAGGTTGGTAGAACTGTGTATTTTTCTTAATGGTCCATTTGAAACAATAAACCAACCATAGCACATAATAGGCAGGCTGGTAACACTAATAAAGGACATTACTTTTCTAGGAAAACAGTTGTGCATTTTGCATCAATGTTTGTTGCAGTCTGCACAGTAGCAAAATATAATAATGGGATAAATAATATATTTTTTAAATAAGGAAAGCACTAGAGGAATGATCACAGTATCCCAGTATCACCAAGGTTGGAAGAGACCTCATAGATCATCAAGTCCAACCCTTTACCACAGAGCTCAAGGCTAGACCATGGCACCAAGTGCCACGTCCAATCCTGCCTTGAACAGCCCCAGGGACGGCGACTCCACCACCTCCCCGGGCAGCCCATTCCAGTGTCCAATGACTCTCTCAGTGAAGAACTTTCTCCTCACCTCGAGCCTAAATTTCCCCTGGCGTAGCTTGAGGCTGTGTCCTCTTTTTCTGGTGCTGGCTGCCTGAGAGAAGAGAGCAACCTCCTCCTGGCTACAACCACCCCTCAGGGAGTTGTACACAGCAATAAGGTCTCCCCTGAGCCTCCTCTTCTCCAGGCTAAACAATCCCAGCTCCCTCGGAACCTGTCCTTAGTGAAAGACAGGCTGGAAAAGTGATAATTATGCTGTTCTCCAGCTCTTTATGATACTCCTTGATTGCAAAATAAGGTATTCAGGGTTCAATTTAGGGTGCTGTTTAGGAAAAACTGATAGCAAATCTTTATTATTCTTTCCTAATTGTTATTTTTAAATGTTTTTGGTTTGGGGTATTTTTTTTCATATTTAATTCAGTGTACTAAGATTTTTTGCATTGTTTTGAATGCTTTCTTTTTGTTTTCCCTTTTGTTCCACTTCATTCTTGTATTTTGCATACACGTTTCTCTTTTTAACTAATTTCCTCTCCTTATGTACTCTTGAAAGATTTACTCATGAGGAGCACACTGTAGTAACCCTGAGAACACCCAAGAAATTTTATGTTAGAGCAGTAAGATCAATATCCCAAAGAACACCTGACCCCTAAGGGCTAAGTTTCTGACCTGAGATGATGAAAGACATGCTCCAGGATAATCAAATCCCAGCCTGAGATGAGCACGAAGTTATATTCCACAGCTTCTTGCAACTTGCTGCTACAAGAGAAGAGGCAGTGCACCCTTCATCTCCTTACTTCTTTTTTGATAACCAACTTCCAGGGAAAGTGAAAGTCAGGTGGGAGAAAAGCATCTCCATTTTCTGACAAGTATCCTTTTAGCAAGCTACTAGATGGACTCATCTATAATATCACACTTAGTTTGCCTAAATGTGTGATTAACTTGTCCCTGAGGTACTGTGGTTTACATGCTTTTAAAGTACTGCTGCCATTTTCTCAGTGGGTGAGATATTTGTGGGTTAGAAATTGATCTTGGTTCCTTTTCTGACTTGTGCTAGAATGTGAAAAAACAAAGAAAAACCCCCAAAGAAAGAAGCAAACTGACATAGGTTAGGAACTTCACACACACTCTCCCCTACACTATCTAAATTTACCAGCCTAGGTCAGCCGGTTTGGAAGCAAGATGAAGCTATATTTACAGCAAAGCTAAATTTACAAGCATCTATAGACAATATCTACAAGTATTTACAATTATATACAAATCAGAATTAATACAGAAATCTAAACTACTCCCTGGACAAAGAAACTGCCCAGAAGGGGCTCAGAGCTACCCTCCTCTTTCTCCAGAACAAAAGCCAGCAAAACTCACATTGTCAGCTGTTAGCTGAGATTAGAGGTCAGATATTAGAGCAGAGGGAAGCAGAAATGAACAGGGCAATTTCCAGGACAGAGAAAGAAAAAGCACTGGTCAGGCCACACCTTGAGTACTGTGTCCAGTTCTGGGCCCCTCAATTCAATAGAGATGTTGAGGTGATTCTATGACTGTTCATGTGGAATGTGGATGTTTCAAACCTTTGCCTGGAATTCTCTTGTAATAGGGATGACAATTAGGATGCTACAAATCCAACACCAGACACACCAACAAATCAGTTTTGCTACAGGGCAGGTTCCCTTCAAAGGGAGCAGTCGGATGCATGAATAACAACACAATTTCCCATGGCTGTAGACCCGACACCAGGTGCCTGAACAAGCCAGTTTGCTTGTCCAGTTACATTTCAGCAGTCAGAGGCATGAATAACAGGGTTTCTTTGCACTTGCAACATATATATATACATATATACACATATATAAATTCTTTATGATTGCCAGGGACAGGAACTTAAGTGCAGAAATCCCTGTACAGATTGAAGAAAACAGTTGCAATTACATGCTTAATTACCTGGGATCAAATACATTCTTGATAAAACCCCTCTTAAGTGCATGATACATACCCCATAGCAAATGTTTAAAACCTGCTCCCAAATTCAGCAAAGATTAAAATGTTTGGCTACTGAAATGCTCAGGCTCTAATGTAAATCAATTTTATCATAGTTCCATTTTTAGTTAATAGAAGTTATAAAAATTAAACAAATACACTGACTAATGCTTTTGGAAGAGTGCAGAGGATTAAAATGTGGGGTTAAATTACTTGCCCTGTTTTAAATTCTTCATAATTCTTCATACTTTCATCTGGTATAATGCTGGCATTATGCTTCTGGATCTAAGAGCATATACATATTCAGCTTAAAATTGAGTCTGGCATTAATAAATGTTTAAACCTTTGAATATATAGAGAAGAGTTTATTTTATCACTCCACTGAATCAGTCATCATCAGTGTGTGTCGGAATGATCAAAGTATTAACTTCAGCTGAGTGTAATTCAAAAGAGAATAGCATCTTTCAGTTGTCATTACAGTTTAGCTAGGTCCTACCTAAAGAAACTCCTTCCAAAGTTCAGAAGAAAACATGTGAGGGCTCAAAGTGGAGAAGCAGACTGTTTGGTTTGCATTATGCATCTTAGTTGTACATGTGAAACAGCATCTTGTTCTCAGATGTGTGTAGAGATGCATATTCACCAAAACAGTTATCACAGCTGTCATGCAAAATGCAAATGCAATAGACCCCCCCCTAAAACTGTGTGACCAGCTCTCATATTTCAGCATTTTAAGCAGGCTAAAAATTGAGATTTACATTAGAAATACATAGCCTTATATTCCCCAAATATAAGGTCTAAAAGTGAAGGTCAACCAATATATTTATTAGCTAATTTAAATACTAATAAGGAGGTAGGCATTGAATAATTATGCTTTTGACCTTTTTTTTTGGGTGTAAATATGATAACCTTTCCATCCTGCATTGTCTATACTGCAGCTATACTTAGAGGTCCTCACAACTTGTATAACCACATCTTAACTCTGTGCTTCATTATCTGCATTTACTTAGTTATATATATATATATATATATATATATATATATGAAGTATCATTCCAACTTGCATGTTTACCAAATAATTTGTACCCTATATGAATAAGAAAATAGGAGATTTCTCTCCAGGAAAAAAAAAATATCTTGTGCATAATTATAAGTCAAAATTTGGTTGATTTATTCATAGCTGCTAAGCAGTGCATATCTAATCTGCTGTGCACTATGCTGAAAATTTATCCTGAGGGTCTGAAAGACACTTTATACTTAGAAGACTGTATGAACAGTTACAAGCCAATTACAAGGTTACAATTAAATTTCAATCCAAATCCAAACTAAGGTAAAGTCACACTGAAAGCTCAACTGACTCCACACCAAAGTTGCCCATTTGTTTTTTTTTGAAGACTGTGCTCTGAGCACTTATATTTGTTTCATCCTGAGACCAGAGGAATCCAAACAGAAGTTCTTGATGTTGTACAGACTGTCTGGACCTAACAACTACTAATATGAGTGGTAGTTATAGGTAGTTAAATCTGGGGTGATTGATTCATCTTACCTCGTTGTAAAAAGAATTCATTTTCCCCCCCAAATTAATTTACCTTAAGATAGATGAGCTGCACTAAAAATGCTTCTTTTGCTTCAATGCCTTTAACAAATGTTTATAGCAACTCTGTCAGTTGTAGATGTGTACACTGTTCATAAATCCCTTTCTCTATAGAGCTACAGTATACACAAGTGAAGCTTGACTGTCCTAGCACCAGACTTTTAGCACAGAATTCATTAATCCTACCCTGCTTTGAACTGCCAATATTGGTGGGTCTGAGCTATCTTCCAATCTGGAGAGAACCTATCATCAGACCATCAGAGACCGGACATTTGTGGTCCCATTTACTGAATGCCCATCAGTAGTACCTATGCCTTAAGTGCATTCCCAGAGTCCATCCTCGAGTTTAGTTTAATCTTTAAAGAAATCTGGGTCATGAAATCCAATGGGGCTTTCCCATGCAAACAGAAATCTATGTCCATGATTTGATTTACTTTAAATATGCAGTCCTGAGACAAATTTAAATCTTAATATAGATGTGCTTTTTGGACACAGTCTCAAGTTGTGCTGGGGGAAGTATAGGCTGGATGTGAGGAGGAAGTTGTTGCCAGAGAGAGTGATTGGCATTGGAATGGGCTGCCCAGGGAGGTGGTGGAGTCATTGTCCCTGGAGGTGTTGAAGAAAAGCCTGGATGAGGCACTTAGTGCCATGGTCTAGCTGACTGGCTAGGGCTGGGTGCTAGGTTGGACTGGATGCTCTTGGAGGTCTCTTCCAACCTGCTTGATTCTATGATTCTATGATACTTGTTCAGCAGAATATCCTGTTGACATTGAAGATCCCACTAACTTCTCATAGTGGGAAATTAGCACACTTGAGACTCCAGCTTTGTCCTTTGGAGAAGACTTCATTGCATGGGCTCTTTTAGTGGTAGCACAATAGGATAAGACTTTCCACAGAATTGATAGTCCACTTTCTTCTTGCAGGACTTATTGTACATTTTGGCATTAGCTATTTATTTTCTATTATAGTCAAACAGTTGTAACAACTAGTAGTCACTTTTGAGGTGCTCCCCTATGCAGAATCCTTCATCTTCTTATGAGGATGTGTTCTGTTGACTGGATAGATAATGTGCTGTAACATTAATCTGTTGCTTTGTCCAAATACTTCCACTTTGCAGTGACTGTGTTCTAGCTTTGAATGTTAAAGAAGATGCGTGCAGAGCTTATGTACTGTTCACCATATGCACAGCCACTTCTTGTGTTGCCCTCAATGGTTTTATTATTTTCTATTTTTACCTCAAGTATTGTGCTCAATGACTAGAACTGAAAGTGCTAATTACTTCCCCACTGCAAGACAAACTGCTTTACATATTTATCCAGGGGAAACCGGATGGCTCTGGGCATACCACACACACAAAAATTGCATATTTATAACCTGGAATATACAAAAGCTAAAAATAATGATTAAAAGAGGCAACCAAACCAAACCAACCCAACAACCAAACAAGAAAAAAAAAATTAAATGCATCTTCTAGGCAGAGATGTGATGGCCAATCTTTCCAAATCACTCCTTGCCTAATAACTGTCTCAAAATTGCTGTAACCTTTTGGGTACCGCAGAGCTGGATACCACAGTCTGCTGGACAGGAATTCACTGTAGCATCAACTGTCTTGTCCTGAGACCCATCCTTACCCCTCCTTCTGAATCCTGTTGTTTCTTCTAATCTGAGAAACTGCTTTAAACTTTTCCTCACAGAGACACTATTTTTCCCCTAATACCTGGATTACACAGAGGTGCTCTGCATTCTAGAGCTTCTATTCATCATTTCAGCAAGAGTCTAAATGATTTCAAATGAATGCTGATAACATTTCTGTCCTACTGATTTCAAATGACAGTAGGCTAATTTACAAAGCAAGTGCATTTGTTCATATGCTTGCTTGCCTGAACCTTTGACAAATGTTCCAAATCACTAACCTGTTTGTAAGTACATTATTGTTTTTCAGTGTTTGTACCTTGTTTTCAGGTGAATAGTCATTTGTTAATAAACCCTATACCATAATGTAGATGAGTACAGGAGGAGTTTTACATAATTCAAAGCCCTACAAATTGCATTCAGCATTAGTCAGTCTGGTTCAGCTCTCCTTCATGCTATGTTAGAGAAGGTGAACAGTGACATGGCACTTCCAGTTGCCTTCCAAAGAGCAGTCAGTTGCTCTTGTCTCTTTTACGTGGCTCTCTCTCCATTTAAACTGGCATTTTCTCTTTAAGAATGAAACAACTCTTTATAATTTAACACAACTTGAAGAGGGAATGGAGAGCAGTATGTAGAGAGCACTCCCCTGTATATTTTGGAAGACATATTTAGTTACTTTTTGGAACGCTGATGTGCTGATTAAAAAAAGTAACATCTTAATGTTGTCCTTAACCTATTCTGACTCTTAAAAAATACAAATGAAATGAAAGTATCCAATATTACATTGCCTTTATCTGTTACAATATTAATCACCTGCAGTGGTGCATACTTTCCTAGCATGGCAATAATAATGAGAGAAACTTGATCTGAAGGTGCATACTTTCCTAGCATGGCAATAATAATGAGAGAAGCTTGATCTGAAATTCTGGTTGCTAAATAGCTTCAGAAATTATGCAGCTCCTTCAGCGCTGGATTGATTTTGTTGTTCAGAAATGTTCCAAATCTGTTCTGTTCTAATCAGAAGAAATGTAAGTGGTATCATCCACAGAGATCAGTGCAGCTGTTAATTTTTTAGAACATGGCTTTCAAGTGAGTCTTTTCAGTCAAGAATCCTTCCATTTTTATTGATGACTCCCATGCTAGGGATACCAAGCTATTGCTGCTTGAACAGAGCTATAGTTTTCCCAGGCTTATTTCATAGAAATCACAGAATCATAGAATCAAGCAGGTTGGAAGAGACCTCCAAGATCATCCAGTCCAACCTAGCACCCAGCTTCAGCCAGTCAACCAGACCATGGCACTAAATACTTCATCCAGGCTTTTCTTGAACACCTCCAGGGACGATGACTCCACCACCTCCCTGGGCAGCCCATTCCAATGCCAATCACTCTCTCTGTGAAGAACTTCCTCCTAACATCCAGCCTATACTTCCCCCAGCACAACTTGAGACCGTGTCCCCTTGTTCTGTTGCTGGTTGCCTGGGAGAAGAGACCACCAGCTTCATATTGCAGCTTCGTATTCTGAATGAACTCTTTACATCCAAAAAGTCTTCTAAAATTTGTATTGCTTTCTTCAACCAGCAGTGGCATTTAAAGAGGATACTGAGCCAGCTAAAGCCCATTCTTTTAATTCCAGAGTGCATGACTTGCAATACTCTCACAATTTAAGGTGAAGCAATACAGTTTTACCATCTTTTCTTACTCAGATATCATTTACCTGCTCATCACACTCAAAGTGTGTTGCACATGTGGTTGCATGGCTATCACTTTGGGTAGGATTCTTCTTTCTGTCCTTGATGTCTAATAGGAGGACACTTAACTTTGAGCTTGTTGCCTGTTCTTTTTTAATCAGCAGATAAAAAAGGCCTTCTTGGGGTTGTGACACTTCTCCAAAGGCTACTTAAGTAGGCTAGGTGAAACTCCTCTTTCTTCATTAATTTATGTTGCCTACAATATGTATACATTGATTTGCACTTAATTCTAAAGTTACTGTGAAATTTGCAGAAGTAATAAGAGTGGATGACATAACAATAATAGTAAGTAATAGTAATAATGGTGTAAGAAAACAGTACATATGTATTTTGCCTACTTTATAGCATATGCTTCCAAAACTGGCATAGTATTGCATGTGAGATCTCTTTCAGCAAGATCCACAATGCATTATTAGAAATGCTAATACTGATGTAAATGCTAATAAGTGGATGTATTGCTTGTGTTAACATTAGGCACATCATTCAAATGCACTTTAATGTGACTTATCTCCTGTTAACACACACTTTATTGCTCACTTATAGTTCTCATTCTAGAAAGTGTCAATATTCAAAATGAAAATAGAAATTGAAGTTTGCTTCATTTCTACAAGTGGGTTGTGATTGCCTTTCTCTGACAAGATTATTGGTTTAATTACCACTGTTAATCCATCTGCACTGAAAAATATTGTGGCCAAAGTAAATTGTAATTCTTATTACTTGCTGATTAATCTTAATCTGGCCAATCTTCTTGGTGTGTAATAGTCCAAAGGAATGAAATGTGTATTTTTCTACTGAGTTCAACAGGCTTTGGATTTTCTATGCATTTTGGGGTGATTTTTTTTCTGAACTGTGTAACATAAGTCTATCTGAATATAATTTGTTTTTCCAAGCCAAGTCAGGGTACACATTCTTGTTAAAAAAACAAACAAACAACACAAAAACCAAACCAACAAAACAAGACAAAACAAAACAAAACCCCATGGCCCAACAAACCAGCAAAACAAATCACCCAAAACCAAAAGCAGTCTCATTTATTATTATAAAATCATAGGTTGATGAAGGTTGGAAGGGAACTCTAGAGGTCTTGTGGCTGAATAGCATTGAGCTCTGTGGTAAAAGGTTGGACTTGATGATCTGTGAGGTCTCTTCCAACCCTGATGATACTGTAATACTGTGATAATGTCTTAGCTTGACTCCACTTTTTATCATCATTGCCTGCCTTGCAAGTACATCTTCCTAACAGTCTCAGAAGCCAATGGGGAGCTGTCTCCTCTGGCACCAAATCCACCTGCTGCTTGGCTTGTCAGATGGATGGATCCACATAATTTTCTCTCAACCCACCAACTTTAAAATGTCAGCCTTAGTAACAGATTTTCCTCAGCTCTGTTGGGAAATTTCAACTCCCACAGGGTTTCAAAATTTACATAAACTAATTCCCCCTACTCTTACACGTCTTCTTTTCTCCTAGTTTACAAATAAGTTCAACAGGTATCGCTTATTTAACCTGCTGGTGTTCCCTTGTTCACAGAATCACAGAGTGGTAGAAATTGGAGATCATCCAAAACCCACTGCTAAAGCGAGTTCACCTGGAGCAGGTCATGTTCCAGTCATTTGAGCTGATGAGAAATTAAAACAGTCAGCCTTTTTAAGAAGGCTGTTTTAGAATGCTGTAACATTTAAAGCAAGAGTACTATCAGTAATTTAACTACTTCTTATCTAGAAAGAGAGCATAGCAACAGAAGTGATGATCTGAAAATCATTAAAAAAAGGCTCTCTGTTTCAGTATTCCTTTCTCATTCTCTTTGACACCCTAATGAGGCATCAGCTTATGCATTAATTTTTAGTGGACAGGTAAGCAATCAAAGTTGACATTCAAATTGGATCATTCTTGGATGTTTAAATAAAAAAGAATAAAGATAAAATGGTTGTGAAGACAGAACTATCTTTATATACTCTGAGGTCCTGAAAGAACAAGTTTAAAGCTCATTTGAAGACAGAACTATCTTTATATACTCTGAGATCCTGAAAGAACAAGTTTAAAGCTCATTTGCAGGCAGATGTGAAGAAGTATATTCTCGTAGTTTGGTCAGTTTCCAGAATGAATAATCTTATATTCCTAATCAGTAAAAAATTCACTGGAGGAAGTTACAAGAGCAGCTTCACTCTCATTCATGTAGAAACCCTGTTTAAAGAAGTCAGTCTAAATAGGTTTGAACGTGATTTCTGTACGGCAGTCCACAGTGCTGAGGTAGCATGAGAAGCTCTTTGTGAACATGAAACCTGAGTCCATTGTACCTTAGAGCTACAGAGCATATCTATGTTCCTCTTTTAAACATGTGCATGTGTGTATTACCTTGCACATTTTGAGTGTAGTTGATGTCTGTTCTTATATGATGTGACACCAGAGACTAATTAGTAGGATTGATAATGAAAACAGTGCTCCAGAGGCTCTCTTTTTTAATAGAATGTCTTATTCAAACGCTAACATTGAGCTTAGGTTGCTAAGCAGCAACACTTTTCCCCCAAACTATCAGCTCTATTCTGCATGCTGAGATTCTTTCAGACATTCCCAAGTGTTTGAAGCTTCTTGCTAAGGGGTTTCCTTGATTGAGAGCAACTGCTTCCAAAGGTCACTGTATCTCTGTGGATCAGCCCTTTTCTCTGATGTGCACAAATCTTCTCATGTTATACCTCAAGAAACCTGCAGCAGTTGAACCATGGCCCTGATTGCAACGAGCTTTGTGCAATTGTCCACTACTGTATGTTGCATGGTGCCAGTCACTATGTATGATGTTTGTGTGGAAAGGCATCTTGAAAAGAAAAAAAAATATTTGTATGTCCCAAGGATAATAAAAAGGCACTTAAAGATACTGAAGTTGTTATTTTTGTATCTTTTGCTTGCTTTATTTTCAGGACAAGTGCTCAATGCCCTAGAGAAATACAGTCTGAGCCATAAAACTCTTGTATACTTTACGTCTGACCAAGGGGCTCATATTGAAGAAATCTCCAGTTCTGGAGAAGTCCACGGAGGCTACAATGGCATTTATAAAGGTAAACATTTTCTAATGATTCTTATAAATCAGAAAATATAGTTGCAGTACAAGCATCAGCAGACCAGCAACTCCTCCCAGTTTTATATGGTCTGCAGAACTGCAAAAAGGAAGAAAGTTAAGCAAATACTGTAAGCAGTTACCAGTGAGTTTTTTGAGTGAGAAAAAGCCACTGGTTTTAGTCAGTAGGTGTCTGGGAAATTACCCTTATGTTCTAAGTGAGCTGGGAAGGAAACACCATACAAGCGCAACACCGAAGTCATAAGGTTGCAAACTATCAGATGGATCCCCTTGGGCTAGCACCAGAGTGAAAGTTAGCACATAGGCCTTACATAGTGATTTAAGTAATTAAGGAAAGTAATCAAGGAACCATATGGTTACATATCTGTAGCTGTAGGCACAGCCTGAGGTGTTTTAGAAGCTCTAGAAAATATTTGCCTTCTCCGATGCCAGACATAAGATACAGGATAAATGATGAGGAGGGAAGAAAAGACAAATACTCAGGAGAAAAAGCCTTCCTGAGGACCTTGGATTAAATAAAGGTTTTTTTCAATTATTTTTTTTTTAGCTCATGCTTGCAGAGTAGAGAATAATTTGAAATAGATGTTAGTGGAATTAATAAACCATCTGATAGACAGGGTTGCTTGAGGAGTCATGGGACTTCTTGGTTTTAAAATAAATAGTGTGGTTTGCACTTAACATCTACACTATGCTGGCAAGTCTTACAATATACTGTGGGGTGGAAAAGAGTCACTAAATAAGCAAAACAAATTATCATTGTATGGATGGCATTCTTAATAAAATACAAATAAATTAAATGACCCATGCAATCAGTTGAATATACTTTTACCATTTTGAAATACAGTATATTCTGCTTTATCTTTCACTTTCTCAATCTCCATATCATCCTTTCCAAAGGAGCAGAAGTGGAAGTGACCAGTTCATTATATAATTAGCAATTTTCATACGTAAGGATTTAGTAATATTTTCATAGAATCATAGAATCAGTCAGGGTTGGAAGGGACCACAAGGATCATCTAGTTCCAACCCCCCTGCCATGGGCAGGGACATCCTACCCTAGATGAGGCTAATTAATCTTCCTGAAAGTCTATATAATCTTTTGCCATCCTTTTCCAACACATCCTTTGTTCTCTACTTGCATTAGAAGCTGCAGGTCACAGCACTGCATAAGCACCTGGGTCGTTTGAAAAACTACACAGAAAGGAGTTGGCTCTGCAGGAAAAAAAAACTGTTTGTTTGCAAAGTCAAGTGAAGTATGACAGTACTTGAGGTCTGAACATCTCTGGCAGATTTAATGAAAAGCAGACCCATGAAGTCCTAAGTCTCAGACACTGATACAGCAATGTGCCTAAAAGAGGTCCTGATGCCACTTAGAATCATAGAATCAACCAGGTTGGAAGAGACCTCCAAGATCATCCAGGCCAACCTAGCACCCAGCCCTAGCCAGTCAACTAGACCATGGCACTAAGTGCCTCAGCCAGGCTTTGCTTGAACACCTCCAGGGATGGTGACTCCACCACCTCCCTGGGCAGCCCATTCCAATGCCAATCACTCTCTCTGACAACAACTTCCTCCTAACAACCAGCCTGTATTTCCCCTGGCACAACTTTGGACTGTGTCCCCTCGTTCTGTTGCTGGTTGTCTGGCAGAAGAGGCCACTCCCCACCTGGCTACAACCTCCCTTCAGGTAGTTGTAGACAGCAGTGAGGTACCCCCTGAGCCTCCTCCTCTTCTCCAGGCTAAACACTCCCAGCTCCCTCAGCCTCTCCTCATAGGGTTTGTGTTCCAGGCCCCTCACCAGCCTTGTTGCCATTCTCTGGACACGTTCCAGCACCTCAACATCTCTCTTGAATCGAGGAGCCCAGAACTGGACACAGCACTTCCTCATGTGTGCACATACTGGGAATTTACTTCACCTGATGAATAGTTTACAAAACTGGAACACATGCACATCCTTTCTCCCTGTCTCTGCTAGACAGTACTTATCTTCTTGTATATGAGCGGAGCATGAGTGTGAATATGAATCAAGCCACTTAACCCTCTTGTCAGGGCTGGAGCAGTGTGCTCAGCAATAATTGGCTCTGCCCTAAAATCAAAAGCTCTCAACAGATCTCCACAACTCGAACTCACTAATTTGTCTTGATATCCAGCCAAATGAGCACCAATAATAAAATTTAAGAGGAGTTTGGAGAGTTAGGCTTGTGCTGCAAGCCTGAATGCAGAAAGAGGAAATTACTGACTTGAAGGTTTTATTACTCTGGATTTTGACTGTGGAACAGTCACTGTAAATTTCTCCAACTTTTGAAATTAGAAACCAGACATAACACAGCATTAAACTGGTTGCTGTCATACACAGTCTGATTTGTATCTTCAGTATCCTTTTTTAGGAGTGATTAGATAGAAATATTGAAGTGATGGATCAAAATCATGGTCTCTCGTTCCAGTGCCTTTTTTCCTGACAATTATCAGGATCAAAATCCTTGGAGGAAGATGCAGAAGCTTTGTAGTAAATAAAGAAGATCTCTAAGAATATCTCCTATTAATCTTAGATAGTATGGCCTTGATTTTAAATGTGAATCCCAACAATTTAGATTCTACAAAGAATTTTAGCACTAATTATATGAATCTTCATCATGTCAAGACGAAATTCTACTTTGAGTCCTTCTGAATTCTTAGCATAGCCTACATCATTTGACCATAAAGTCATGGTGCTTTCTTTTACTATCTTGAAATGGGACAGTTGCAATTTTCACTGAACATCTTGAAGTTTGATACTGTTTTTCCCTACTGATTTAGCATAAAGGATGGAAAATGGTTTATAATTTCTCTAGCTTTCTTTTGTCTTGCAAACTCTTACTGTGCCTTCTTCCCTTTAATACTTCATTAAAAAAAAAAAAAGTGATTGTGGCTGCCTAGGGAGGTGGTGGAGTCACCATCCCTGGAGGTGTTCAAGAAAAGCCTGGATGAGGCACTTAGTGCCATGGTCTAGTTGACTGGCTAGGGCTAGGTGCTAGGTTGGCCTGGCTGATCTTGGAGGTCTCTTCCAACCTGCTTGATTCTATCATTCTAAGATTATTTCATCAGTCTTAACTGATGATTTTCTTTTTGGTCCCTAATTTCTTGTTACATTTTCTTTTCTATGACTGTAAAAAGGAAGGAAGGAAAGGGCAATATAGGTATGATAAAAATACTGCAAGAAAGTTATTTTAAATAGCATTCATCATCTATCATTGAAAATATTAATAATGATATACCACAGAGTTCCCCTTTATATGTCATCCTTTGTAAAAGCTCTGTCCCCAGAGTTAGGTAATAGCAGTCAGTTAAAAACCAGAGGGAAAGAAAAAAGAGATTATTTCAACTAAGATCTGAAATGAGGTTAAAATGGAAATCTGATATCGTGTTGTGGATGACTGCAGAGTTATGTCTGTACTTTACCTGCTCCTGCAGATATTTCAGGAAAGGTGAATGTAGGCTATTGTTCAATCTAACACTGAAAGCATGGATAGCTAAGCATGCAAATACAACCTAGGGTGCTTTATGCTGTTTTAAAAACCATTCTAAAAAGAATTAAAGAGAACAAAAATAATAGATAGTTAGGCTGCCTAGAGCATGGCATGTATACAAACTACTCACTTGTTACCTTTTCCCTGTTTCAGTGCTGTCAAGGCAAAGCACAATACAAAACTACTGAGTCAGACCCTGAACTATTAAGACTGTGTGTCCTGTTCTGTAGTGATTCAATAAAACTGTGCTGTGAACCTGGGATCTGTGAAAGCCATGCAGTACCTAATTTTGAGATTTGTAACATCTAGGAGTGGAATTCACCACTTACCTTGAAATTACGCTGTCTTCAGATTACACAGGAGGCAGCAGTTAAAGGAGAATTTGTTTAAACAATCCCATCTAGCTAGCACCATTACTAGATTCAAACATGTATACAGAAATAAAAGTGACCTTGCACTTAAAGTTACCTATGGCATAGATCAGCTCTTAAAGTTTTCTGCCTGTCAGTACCACGCCGAGTCAAGAAGCTGCTGTGATACGTGTGAACAGAACTGAGATCTGGCTCATGAGCTAGATCATCTCCCCAGCATAGCTGATCCCTGAAAAGAACTTGAGGATATCTGTAATTTTACATTCTTATACTTTTCTTGTGTTTTTATTCAGATTCAACTGCTGCTACTCAACACAATTTTCTGTGAGTCGTAGCTCAGGCAGGATATTAATCTTGACACTGTCCTGCTAGGTAGTACATAATCCACACCAAACTTTTAAGATCCTAGTGGCTGTTATATATGGATAGAGTCATCTTTTCTATGTAAGAGACACACGTTCTATTGACATCTACACTCTTCCTTATCCAACAGTATTAACAACTGCTCATCAAGCATTCTGTTGGGTAAACACTTCCTTTTCCTAGGTGAAAGATATTTTAAACCTCACCAATTAACTGGGCTGCCCGGGGAGGTGGTGGAGTCGCCATCCCTGGAGCTGTTCAAGGCAGGATTGGACGTGGCACTTGGTGCCATGGTCTAGCCTTGAGCTCTGTGGTAAAGGGTTGGACTTGATGATCTATGAGGTCTCTTCCAACCTTGGTGATACTGTGATGTGGAAGAATTTCTCACCAGTCGAGGACATAAAGTCATAAACATGGGTAACTTGCGCTGAGAACGTCCTTGGTTCCCCGTGAGGCTAGGAAATCGAGATGTAAACAACTGAGCACCCCACACACAGCTGCAGTGGGCAGAGACTAGATAACCAAGGGGCTGGAGTGGGTAGTCTGAGAGGCTGACCCTTAGAATGTTGTGATAAGTTAACCTATGCACACCTTACATGTAACTCTGGACCCTGTGACTGTAACCAATCTTAATCTGAGCATGCCTCTTGCTAGAACGCATATAAGTCACTGTATCACGGAAATAAAGGGGATTTGACCATCTAACCATATTGGTGAACAAAGAGTCATCTTCCCATAGCACTCCACCCAACGTGTTCTCCAACACTGTGATACTGTGATAACAACTTTGTAAAGGTAAACCTGGTTAAACTGGATGATCTTGGAGGTCTCTTCCAACCTGGTTGATTCTATGATTCTAACCTACATTTTATTTAGATTTCTGGTTTTAAAAGCCTTTTCTCCCCCTCATTTTACAAGTCTGTAAACAAAAATAAACCATGCATCTCATTCCTGAGTTTTAGAAGAGGTAGCCAAACATTTTCTAGCCTGAATGGAATTTGATTTAATGCAGTGACACCAATACATTTTTAAAACTGCTCTAAAAGGCAAACAGTCTTGTAGCAAGTTACTTCCTAATGCATTAAATTGGGTAAATCAGTAGCATACTTAGTACTTTCTTTTAGGTAAAGCCATTAAATCCTGTTATTAATAAAATATCATGCATCTTGTCTGGGTTCATAGCACAGACATCTGGGCATGCCTCCATTCTGGATTCCTGTTTTTCCTTCCCATAGCTATTTAGGACATTACCACAACAAAATCCTGTGTGATGATTCCTGCAACGTGCAAATAAAAAGTAGATAAATGCATTTAGTGAAAAGATTCAAACTAAACAGAATGTTTCCTATTTGGAAATTGGACCTCGGGCATAGTATATTTCTAAGAAGAAATTGATTTCTTAGCAAACAAAACTTCCATTTTTTAGGTGGAAAATCAATGAACTGGGAAGGAGGTATTCGTGTGCCAGGACTTCTTCGTTGGTCTGGAGTGATCCAGGCTGGTGCTTCTATCGATGAGCCAACAAGTAACATGGATATATTTCCTACCATAGTTAAACTTGCCGAGGCACAGTTACCCTCTGACAGGTATGCTTTGTGGATATTTCTGTTTAAGAGGAATGTTTTATGCATGCTGGTGATGTCTATTAAGAGAGAGGTGAGAATGAAGAGAAAAATCAGATTTTAAAAGAAAGTTTTTGTCAATGCTTACAGAATGCTTTGGTCCCTTCGCTACAAGGAGGACGCTGAGTTGCTGGAGTGTATTCAGATAAGGGCAGTAGAGCTGGTGAAGGGTCTAGAGAACAAGTTTAATGAGGAGTAGCTGAGGGAACTGAGATTGCTTGGTCTGGAGAAGAAGAGGCTGAGGGGAGACCTCATTGCTCTCTACAACTCCCTTAAAGGAGGTAATAGTGAGGTAGAGGTCAGTCTCATCTCTATCACCTCTGACAGGCTTGAAATTGTGCCAGGGAAGGTTTATAATGGATATCATGAAAAAATCCTTTCCTGAAAGAGTGGTCAGACATTTGAATAGATTACTCAGGAAGGTGATGGAGTCATCATCCCTGCAGGTGTTCAAGAAACATGTAGACTTGGAACTTCAGGATGCTGTTTAATGACCATGGTGCTAGGTTGATGGTTGGAATTGATGATCTTTTCCAACCAAAGCAATTCTATGACTCCATGAGTGAATGTGGTAGGAAAATGAACCATTTAAAACTTTTTGAGCCCAACCTTGCCCCCCCCCCCCCCCCCCCCCCCCCCCCCTTATTATGATAAAACATATCAAACTGCCAGGGAGACTTTTCTCACAGGGTTTATTGTTCTCTCTCAAGTTAACAAACACAATCCCTTACAGTTCAGAAAAGCGTGATAAAAAACAAAACCTACTGGATATCTGAAATTCATAAGATACTGTATTGGCACCTGTACATATGTAGTTTGTCTTCTTCAGGAGATACCTGGTTTCAGCAGCAAAGTGCCTCCACCTGATTCAGTTGCCATTTAAATAGAATAAGTGGAAAAATTTACTTATATGCATATGCTTTGAACACGTGTCGTACACAATCAGTTTTTAACTCAAAACTTCCAGAACCCCTGTGGGGTCGGAGTGGCTGGAGAGCAGCCAAACAGAAAGGGATCTGGGGGTGCTGATCGATACCCGCCTGAACATGAGCCAGCAGTGTGCCCAGGTGGCCAAGAGAGCCAGTGGCATCCTGGCCTGCATCAGGAATGGTGTGGTCAGCAGGAGCAGGGAGGTCATTCTGCCCCCGTACTCTGCACTGGTTAGACCACACCTTGAGTACTGTGTTCAGTTCTGGGCCCCCCCAGTTTAGGAGGGACATTGAGATGCTTGAGTGTGTCCAGAGAAGGGTGACGAGGCTGGGGAGAGGCCTTGAGCACAGCCCTACAAGGAGAGGCTGAGGGAGCTGGGATTGGTTAGCCTGGAGAAGAGGAGGCTCAGGGGAGACCTTATTGCTGTCTACAACTACCTGAGGGGAGGTTGTGGCCAGGAGGAGGTTGCTCTCTTCTCTCAGGTGGCCAGCACCAGAACAAGAGGACACAGCCTCAAGCTGCGCCAGGGGAAATTTAGGCTTGAGGTGAGGAGAAAATTCTTCACTGAGAGAGTCATTGGACACTGGAATGGGCTGCCTGGGGAGGTGGTGGAGTCGCCGTCCCTGGAGCTGTTCAAGGCAGGATTGGACATGGCACTGGCCTTGAGCTCTGTGGTAAAGGGTTGGACTTGATGATCTATGAGGTCTCTTCCAACCTTGGTGATACTATGATACTGTGAAAAACAGTGCTGAGTAGACACTCTGCTAATGATAATTCACTGAGTGCAAGAAAGTAGTGGCAGGGCAGGACATGTGTAGGACATGAAAAATGAGTCAGGCTAGTCCACTTGCAAGTTGCTCCATATGTGATTTTTCTGGGTAGCCTATATGCCATAATTACTACTTTATGGTAGGTCATGGACTAGCTTGAAGCAATTTTTGATCTACCAGCTGAATTCTTACCACTCCAATGAATTATTCCTGAGAAATATGTTATTACAATTAGAGTTCAGTCACTGGGAGAAAGCAGGTTGAAAAGGAAAGGAGGAAGTGCTCCTACTTAAAGAAATAATCAGAAAGTGAAGTCTCATGTAGCCCCCTGAAACCAGCAGTTCTGGTAATGCAAGAGTACTGGAGACATTACTGGAGACACTTTTTTCTCCATCAAAAGGCTGTAGAACAGAAAGTGTACAATAAATATTCATCTGCTGCTCTCAGCTTGAAAGTGAGCAAGCCTTCAGGGGCAAGACAAGAGTGCATTTACTCAGGGAAGAAAGCAGAGCAAACTGAAAGTGGGACAGTCTGATTCAACAGACTCCACAGGCAGGGATGAACTCAGAAAGCAGAGTTGTTGGACACCGTAGCTTTAGGAATTCCAGGATGTCTTCCTGCCCATCTTTTGAGATGTATTCTACTCAGAATGGTGCTGTTGTGTGCAACAGCAGGGAGGTGGTGGAGGCACCATCCCTGGAGGTGTTCAAGCAAAGCCTGGCAGAGGCACTTAGTGCCATGGTCTAGTTGACTGGCTAGGGCTGGGTGCTAGGTTGGACTGGATGATCTTGGAGGTCTCTTCCAACTTGATTGATTCTATGATTCTGTGATTCAATAGCTGCCAAGAATTTCACACACATATCTAGCTCATGGCTTAAAGGAGTGAAGTTAGTATCTATCTTGTAGCAGTTACACTAATGGGAAAAAAAGTTTTACACAATACTGAAATTTAACTTAGACATTTTAAAACTTTTAAGAGGTTTCAACAAAGTTTTCATGAGATGCTGCTCAAAACACTTAAAAAATAATTACCTGCTGACCTGTAAATTGGCAAAGAGTAATTTCCACTGAAACTTCATGCTAATTAGTAATTCACACCAAGGCAAAATTACAGATTGTGTTTTTTTTCCTGACATCTGATGCCAGCCATTCAAAGGCTTAATTTATGGAAACATTTAAATACTTTGCTTATTTTATAACTCCATTTTGATATATGGTCAAGATTGTGCAGTGGCATTTAAATAGTATTTATATCTATGTGAATGTGTGTGTGTAGTGTATAAACATATACTTAAACACAGTTCAATTTCAGCTTTAGAATGACAACTTCTGTCTCAAGTTCTGTTGTACATAACTTTCTGAACAGAGTTCTTCCCTTACTTCTGGGAATGTTAAGACAGCACAGCATGCATTTCTCTTGTTCTAGGGTTACTTTGAGCAGACTACTCCCAAACAGCTTGAGCAGGTATATTTGGAAGACTGTGTTGTAGCAATTATTTCATGTATGTCTTGTCAGGTTCTCAGAAAAGGAAAGAAAGATAAACATCAATTGAGGAAAGCAACCATCCCTAATGGAAAAATATGAAAACAATATTCCCTTAAATAATGTAATAATCAAAGAGGAAGAACAACAAAGGATTTTTCTCAGAACTGAACAAATGTAGGTGGCCATTGTCAAGGTCCAGAGAACAGACATTAAAAATTTCTCTGTCCAGAGGAGCAAGATCTGTTCTTATGGATTTCTGTGTGGTGAAATTAAGGAGTAAACGAGACCAGAGATGACCACAAAACTATTTCTTAAAGGATAACGTTGGACAAAACAGAGGGAGAGAGGGGGAAGAGGGAGAGAGAGATAAAGAGAACAACGGAGAAGAAGAGAAGAAGCAGGGAAGGAGAGGAGCTGGGCTCATATTGCCCGCAGTTGCAGATGCAGGGGGGAAGAGAGAGAGGTGAGTGCGTGGCCCAGGGATGATCTTTGATGGAGTTCGTCAGGGGTTCTTCTGGTGGTGGTGCAGCTCTGGTGGTCTGGTAGAAGTGCATCTAGTAGTCTGGTGGGAGTGCCACTGGTGGTCTGGTGGAGGTGCACCTGGTGGTCCGGTGGGAGTGCATCTCTCCTGCCTTTTACACAGTTTTCTGCTGGGTGTCCAGCTGCAGCTCCCCAGGATCTCCTGTGCATTCTCATGAATTAGCAGAGGTCTGGCACCACTGCGGGGAGGGCCTCTGCTCCCTCCCTGGCTGTACCTGTCCATACCCTGAATACACATCAGCCTTTTCTCTTCGGGGTAGCTGAGATAAGATGTAGGCATGCTGGGCATTCCAGCAGGCTGAGGTCCAGGAGTTTCCAAGGCGTAGTCTGTTGATTTGCATCCCTGAGCTTTAGGCCAAGCACCGAGTCTGAGTCCCAGAAGGTAACAAAGGCAATCTGTATCTTTATTGATCAGGGAGAGATGATGCAATCTTTATCTTTGTTGATGCACAAGAGAGAGGATTTAGACTCTCACAGCCATTCAGATTTATTTTCATGAGTAGTGGAAAGGAAGAATAACAGTATGTCCACAGTAAACTATGGTTTGAGTTATTCTTCTGATTGTAAAATGCTTTCTCACTCAGAGTTATTGATGGACATGATCTGATGCCCTTACTTCAAGGAAAAGTTACCCGATCCAAGCATGAATTTCTCTTCCATTACTGTAATGCATATTTAAATGCAGTGCGCTGGCATCCAGCAAACAGTAAGTAAACCTATTCACATTCTAAATATTTCATATGTTCTTTTATTGCAGCTTGAAGAGAACCAGGAAAAAGCCTCAGGCCATAGTAACAAACAAATTGTTTAACATATCTAACCTTTCTGCTTCTTTTTCTCTTTTCCTTTTGCTAGAACATGCCTGTTCACCAGTTTACTGTTTGACCTTAGTTTGTTGCCGTGCATTAATGATACAGATCAGTGTAATACTGAGATGAATCTGGCCATTTTTTGTTATTGAGATAGCAAAGCAGAGAAAAATAACTAAATATAAGCATAGAATCATAGAATCAACCAGGTTGGAAGAGACCTCTAGGATCATCCAGTCCAACCTAGCACCCAGCCCTGCCCAACCAACCAGACCATGGCACTAAGTGCCTCAATCAGTCATCGCGATGAGGAGAGAAGCAGACAGAGCTCCAGGCAAGAAGAAGAGCTGTTTTTTCTCAAATGTACACCTTTGCAAGATAGAGTACTCCTTGTCTGATGAAAGGGTCAGCTTTGTATTCACTGAAGGGAAGTTTGATGGGAAATTAAGAGGAGCAATGGTGAGGCTCTAGTCTATGGTATTTGTTTCAGGGGCAACTATGTAGATTGTGATACTCCCCTTGCACTTTCTCCAAAGCAAGCAAACAAAAAAACAAACCCAAAACAGGCAGAACCTGTCAATAACTTTTTCATCACATTGTGCTGATTTTTGTATGGAAGATTGTTGTTATTTAAACCCAGATGGCAAATAAGTGCCACTCATCTACATGTTCAGCCCTTCCCAGTGGGATGGAGGAGAGAACTGGAAAGGCAAAACTGAGACAAGTTGTGGGTTGAGATAAAGATGGTTAAATAGGTGAAGCAAAAACCATGCATGTGAACAAAGCAAAACAAGGAATTAATTCACCACTTCCTATTGGCAGGCAGATGTTCAGTCATCTCCAGGAAAGCAGGACTTCATTATGTGTACCGTTAATGCGTGAAGAATCATAGAATCAGTCAGGGTTGGAAGAGACCACAAGGATCGTCTAGTTCCAACCCCTCTGCCATGGGCAGGGACACCCTACCCTAGATCAGACTGGACATAGCCTCATCCAGTCTGGCCTAAAACACCTCCAGGCATGGGGCCTCAAACACCTCCCTGGGCAACTCATTCCAGGCTCTCACCACTCTCATGGTGAAGAACTTCCTCCTCATGTCCAGTCTGAACCCACCCATCTCCAGCTTCACTCCATTCTCCAAAGTCCTGTCACTACCTGACCTAAAAAGTCCCTCCCCAGCTTTTTTGTAGGCCCTCTTGAGATACTGGAAGGCCACAAGAAGGTCACCTGAGAGCCTTCTCTTCTCCAGACTGAACAGACCCAACTCTTTCAGTCTGTCTTCACAGGAGAGGTGCTTCAGCCTTCTTGTCATCCTTGTGGCTCTTCTCTGGACATGCTCCAGCATCTCCACATCCTTCTTGTAATAGGGGCTCCAGAACTGGATGCAGTACTCTAGGTGAGGTAGACAAACCCCACCACTCTAAACATTCCTCTCTTTCTTCTTCTTCTTCTTCTTCTTCCCCGGCTTTATATGCTGAGCATAACACCATATGATACAGAATTCTTCTTTGGTCAGTTGGGGTCAGCTGGCCTGGCTGTGCCTTCTCACAGCATTATGCATCCCCCCAGCCTGCTGGCAGGGTGATGTGAGAAGCAGAAAAAGCCTTGTTGCTGTACAAGCACTGCTCAGCAACAATGAAAGCATCCCTGTGTTATCAACACTGTTTTCAGCACAGAACCAAAACACAGGCCCAAATTTGCTACTGTGAAGAAATCAACTATCTCAGCCAAAGCCAGCACAAAGGAATTTTGATATACTACCTTGTCAGCTTACATTGCAGCGTGAGAGTACGCAATAGCCACATGCTCTTTTCTACTTTCTTTTGTACCAGACCTCTGGGAGTGCTCAACAACTTCTCCATTCTCATTTGCCCAATCTTAGATCTTCAAAAATGCCTTTTTCATGTAGACAATGCAATCATATTTGTAAAGATATTTGTTGCAGTCAGCTAAAGGTTTGCCCTGTTTATCTCTCTCCAATGTGTTATTGCTGTATAGAGATAAATGTACTTGCATTACAGCTGTGTGCACTTGATGCTATCTGCCTTGCTGTGGGTTCTCATGTGGAAAAAAAGTGTGTGATTGTTTTTTTCTCTGGCATCCCAACAGCTCTATATGAAACAACTGAGAAGTTCAAAGTGCATTATATTACTAGTTAGAGTATTATTGACTTCTAGTTTCCCACCACAGCTTCCTCTTTACAGCTAATCTCAGAGTCTGTCACAGTCACTATTTCTGCTACTATTAAGTGCTATTTTAGTACAGGAAAATAAACCCAAGTGAAACATAAATATAATGCAATGTTGGGGGTTGGTTTTTTTCTCTGAGAAGCAATTATTACAAACATTTATTTCAAAATGTTGCAGAGTGTTTGCATAGCTGCTAATAAATAAATTAGAAGTATCCTGTAGCAGCATTTCATTTTCTATACTCAGGAATCATTCCAAGAAAGTGAATGAGGCCATGTTCATGTTCAAAGACAGACTAGTAAGCCATGCAACTTTAACTTAACCTCAGTGTGCTGTTATTATCAGTTACAAGACTGTTAGTCTTCAGGGTTTGGGTGTAGACTGATCAGCATTGCTAACTCTGCAAGTATTACATGTCTAATATGCTTTATAGCCTAAAAAAGTACCACATTCCTCCATGACCACAGCCATTTTCCAGGATATAAACATGACTGTAGGGTTCCTCATCTTTTAGTTGCACCTCACTAATTACTGTAGTCCAGCAACTAGCACTTTTCACAAAAGACCACAAGAAGCAGATGCTTAATACTCTTAAGGAGAGTCTTAAAGAAGTGATTTTCTTTATCCAAGAAAAAATGCTAAATTCTTGGAGAGAAGGTCATCAAGGAACAGTTGTCTCCTGTGTATCGTAAATGGTGTTTGAGTTCTGGATCTGTGTCCCCAAGGCACTTAAGTAGGTTGACTACATCTACCTTGGAACTGTAAAAAACCATCCTAACTGCAGATTATGCCTGTACATACAGGCCAAATGCTGTACAGGCTCTGCCTCTCACTAGACCTTAGGCTTCTCAGAAGAAACTGATATGTGAAATGAATAACCCCAGCCATGTTCAGTGTCTTGTGCACTGCACTGATGGTGGGACATTATTAGACAGATGCAATTGTCCAGCTAGTTTACATCATAGACTGCTGATCCCTTCATTAAACATGTACTTGGTATTACTTTTAAGTAGGCACTTCCTGAAGAACAAAGCAACAACAGCCAGAAACTCACTGAAGATAAAGCTTACAACTCTTAAGGAAAATGTTAGTTATTTATTTATGAAAGTGCAATCTTCTCTAAATAAAGGGTATTGCATGTATGCAGCTATTGCTGAATGTATTCCTATGTTTCTTAGTGTATTTATATTCTAGAAAATCTTTGTATGTTGTAGCCAGGTGGGGTTGGTCTCTTCTCCCAGACAACCAGCAACAGAAGAAGGGGACACAGGCTCAAGTTGTGCCAGGGGAATATAGGCTGGATGTTAGGAGGAAGTTCTTCCCAGAGAGAGTGATTGGCATTGGGATGGGCTGCCCAGGGAGGTGGTGGAGTCACCATCCCTGGAGGTGTTCAAGCAAAGCCTGGATGAGGCACTTAGTGCCATGGTCTGGTTGATTGGCTAGGGCTGGTTGCTAGGTTGGACTGGATGATCTTGGATGTCTCTTCCAGCCTGGTTGATTCTATGATTCTATGTTCAGCTTGGATATTACACTTTTTTCCCCCCTCTAGACAATCAAAGTATAGGATTAGCTTTGATCCTAAGCAGAAATGCATATACCAGGAAGTGAGAGGGAAGCAAAATTGCTGCTTAGACATTTGGTCCTTTGTTGTCACTTCACAGTTCCTGTAGTGATTTTATCTTTGCCACTGTTAGGTTTCCATTTCATCCAAAAACTTGCGAACCTTTCTCTCACTTTGATGTATTTCTGACATTATTCAGGGAAGGTCAGGAAATTCAGCGTGAACAACTGCATTTTATATGTATATATTTAGAGGCTGAGCAGTCCTCTTAACCAAATCAATACACATCTTCATTAAGACATAATGATTGGGTCAGTTATTGCATTCACAATACGTTTTCTCCTTCATCAGCCTTTTGAAAGAACGTTTAGAGGGTATGTGACACACAATGCTCTTCTCAGACACTTCACAATTACAGCTTTATACTTTCTGGAGAGATGTGAGGAAAAGAATCTCTTTTCTACTTTCCCTCTCTCATTCACAGAAAATAAGCTAACACCTTTTTTTCTATGTTTTTTTTTTTATGATGCAGTAACATTTTGCCAGACTAAAAAAATAAAAACCCAAACCCATTATTTTTTCACAACCTGAGTTTAAAAAAATAGAGTGAAATATCAGCCTCTTTTCTCTGCTCAAGATTCATGTCATGCTCTCAGAGACTCATGCATGCTGACACTTGTTATCAGTGCCTTGGTAATAGCCAAGATGTACAGTCCGAACCCTTGGAGGATGATTGCCTGTTATTTTGAAACCTAATAAATATGTGTGACTTAATTTATCTGTTACCAGTACAGTGAGGAAGCCTTGCTAAAACAGCATCAGCAAAGTGCTGTGATTTCCCATTGTCAATATTTGCTTTCCTCAGCTGCCAGGTGCGCTGTATAAATGCCAGTGGGCAAAAGCAACACCTCTGGAATAAAAATCAAAAGTTTTCTTCCTGCTTAATAAAATGTGAGAGTGATTTCCCATTGGAATGGGCTGCCCAGGGAGGTGGTGGAGTCAGCATCCCTGGAGGTGTTCAAGAAAAGCCTGGCTGAGGCACTTAGTGCCATGGTCTAGTTGACTGGCTAGGGCTGGGAGATAGGTTGGTCTGGATGGTCTTGGAGGTCTCTTCCAACCTGGTTGATTCTATGATTCTATGATTCAATCATTAAACCTTTACATTTAAAACAAAGCAAGTGCAGGATCTACCTTCACTTTCTTGAGCTGAGCCACACAAAGTTTTATGTAGTTTTCTGTTAGTCACATATGTGAGAGTGTGCTCTGGACTGTTGTACCCTGATTACACACCCTTCTGCTATGGCAAAGTAGACCAGCATTTCTATAGCTACCAAAGTTATAATTTCACATAATTAATTGCTAAAAAACCTACCAAGACCTCTGTCTCTGGAACATTACTGGCATATGAAGCAGTACTATTAAAAATGCATTGCTATGACAACTTAATTATGAGGAAAGAATTCATCAGTTACAGAGCAAATCTACAGTCAAATGGAAATAGTGCATCCTTCAAACTGCTCTGATTGTGTGTAGTGTGAAATTTTCACTTGATAAGGAGGAAATACATTGTAATCTTGTGTAATGTAATGCAATGCAGTGTGTACTGTGAGGAAATAACAATCTTCACAGTATTTTGGTGCTACTAATAAAAATTATACTAATATCTCTGGCAAATGATAGAGTGACTTTACTAGCAGCAGTTCACCTTTTCTGTTTCAAAATGAGTTTCATTACTCAGTGGAAAATGTCATTCAGTAAACAAAAGAAAGAGAGACTTACTATGGCAAGTTAAATTGAAGCACACTAGATAATAGAACCAAACTAGCTTATCATGCAAATGTAGAATCATAGAATGCTTTGGGTTGGAAAGGACCCTTAAAGGTCATCTAGTCCAACACCCTGGTAAAGAGACATCTTCAACTCTATCAGGTTGCTCAGAATCCTGTTCAACCTGACCTTTAATGCTTCCAGGGTTGAGACATCTACCACCACTCTGGGCAACTTTTCCCAATGTTTCACCATCCACATTGTAAAACAAAAGAAAATTCTTTGTATCTAGTCTAAATCTAATTATTTTTTGGTTTAGACCATTAGCCTTTATTCTGATGCAACAAACCCTGCTAAAAGCACTGTGCCCATCTCTCTTCTAGATCTTCGTTAAGTATTGAAATGAAAAGATAAGGTCTTCCCATAGCCTACTCTTCTCTGAGCTGAGCAACCCCAACTGTCTCAGCCTGTCTTCATAGGAGAGGTGTTCTAACCCTCTGATTACTTTCAGGGTCTTTCTTTAGACCTGCTCATGTCCTTCTCGTGTTGAGGACTTCAGAGGTCACAGTATCACAGTATCATCAGGGTTGGATACTATGATACTGTGATACTGTGATCTCTGAAGTCCTCAACACGAGAAGGACATGTACTCAGGATTAGGTCTCACAAAAATGGTGTAGAGCATCAGAATCACCTTCTTCAGCCTGGTGACCATGCTTCTTTTGATGCAATTGACTTTCTTGGCTGCAAATGGATGTCAACTCATGTCCAGGTTGTCATCTGCCATTACTCTCAAGTCCTTCTCCATAGGATTGCTTTCAAAAAGTACAATGAACTAGAAATAGAATTTCAGAAGAAATTGGAAAATTGGAAGAGGAATACCTTGCACTGTTAATTACTTCTCAAAAAGACTATGGTATGCATTCCTTAAGGTGTAATAATGGTTACTTCATTAATTAAGAGGTCCTGTATTATTTACAGTGCCATTCTCAACTTCAGTTTTTTGTAAGATTATATTCAGTTGTAGTAGTTAAAAACTGTAAACTGAATCAATCTGCTTAAAGAATACTAACTTATGAGCACAATATTGCCGTGAGAAACTGCAGGAAAGGGAGTCTAGGCAGGTAGCTGTTACTGCTTTGTTCTGTCATTGTCCACAGTCTCCACAAGTTGCTGCTGGCAGTAATCTGACAAATTCAATGACACACTTTGGATTGAAGCAGGTGCTCTTTATTCCAGGCCAGTGCAAGCATAAGACCCATGCAGGACAAAATACCAAAAGCAAAAGACCAAAAATGTCCCTGTCACCCTCGCAGTGACTCCTTTTATCCCATCATACAAGCAATGCATCAACATAGTCCAGGCAAGTACAGCCCAGTCTTTAACATACATCATGTCCTGTTTTTCCCCTGTGTCAGGTGTCCTACTATCTTTCCTCCCCCACGGGAGGCATCCTGAAGCTATGGGAATGAAGGTCAAATGCTTATGCACTGCTCGTTATTTTTCTCTCTTACATTGTCAGTCTCTCTTCTCTCTTACATCAGTCAGTCTCACCTCTGTGCCTGGCAAGATCATGGAGCAGATCCTCCTGAAGGCTCTGCTAAGACAAATGCAAAACAAAGCTGAGGTGATTGGTGGTAACCAGCATGGCTTCACCTCATAGGGTTTGCGCTCCAGAAGAGCAATTTTCTCCTTGTGTTCTTTTCTGCGTGGTGAATGAGCGTTACAGTAGCTTCATACACAAACTGTAGGATGTGCTTGTCTTATCCTGTAGACTCGCTGGCAGAATCTGTGCCCTTGCCCTTTTATTTTTCTTTTGCTTGCTTCCCTGAGGGGCTTTTTCCATTTATGGTTGACTTGGTCTCTCTGTAGTGAACAAAGGACTTAAAGGATACTGTTACAGATTAGTATGGATTCACATTGACCCTGAGAATGCCAGCAGTTACAGTTGCTTTTGTTGCTGAACAATAAAAGGAGAGGTAAATTAAATAGAAGTTTGATTCAGGACTTTCGCACAGCATCTTCAAAGGGAGAGATAATACTACCATGTGACTGCAACTGCTGTCAAGGAAACCTTCTGTTTTCTTGCAGAGAAATGTTTTCTTTATCAAAGCTTATCACACAAACCTTTTCCCATCACACAGATGGGAAAAGATTAGAAAGAAAGGGTAAACATTTGAAGGACAAGGATTTTGCTATTGTCACAAAAAGTTTTGCTTTCTAGCTAGAAGGAATAAATGTGTTTAGTCTTAGTAAAACTGATGTAGGAACACATTGGTCTCAGAGAGCCATTCCCTCAGTGAAAGACCGTGGTGAATGTCCTTTGACAGTGACATTATACACACAGACTTTCAGTCATCATATCATAGTGCTTTTTCCTCGTATGATGTTAGCAACCATAGCACACTGGTCTATTGAATCCAAGGTATCCTGACCTAAATTAGTAATGTTCTTAGCGAACAGAGAGAGGTTGACAGGTTTTCAGTGATCATAGAAAGGCAGAGGCATTTAAAGTAGCTAATTCAGTATTATTTAAACTTCATCTTGAATGGCTTGCTGTCAGATGTTGTGTCATGCACTGTGACAGTACAAAAGGAAAATGGTACAGATTTTTTTTTCTGTGTACTACACAAATAACAGGGAAATAGAAGGAAAAATGTCTGAGTTGGGTACAACTGCCTGATAATGTTTTATTTACTTATAAAGTCAAGGAGTAGTTAAAACAAATGTAAGTAACAACTATATAAAAGAATAGGCAAAACCATACTGCAACTCTCCCAAATCAATTTCAGCTTACCAAGTAACACAAAAAGTGGGTCTTAAAAGATTTCTGGAGCATTACACTTCCAAAAATATCTTTAGTTCAGTGCTGAATTTAAGCCTGCAGCATTCTGCTTGTTACATTCAGAACACAGCGCTGATTCATCCTAGTTTTAAAATAGGATTCAAATGGCATGTGTTGTCTTAGGCAATGTTCTTCAAGGGAAGTGGTTAATGTATGCTCAACCTGCATAGAGTGCTCTGTATGCCACAGCCTCCAACATCCTATTAATTCTAGAAAATAAAGCAAACTGTTTGTTTATGAGAGAAATTCCCTGGAAACACGACTGTCAAGAGCAAGGTGGCTTCTCAGTATGCCATGAAAGAAGAGTATGTCATGAAGCCAGGAGAAATAATTCTAGATGAAAAACAGTGGGCTCTTGGAGGGTTCGTGCAAATGGGTAACATGATGGAGGCCAGTGCACAGCTGTGGATGATTTGCACTCTATACCATGTAGGTGCTGGCCTGGGATACAAACCCTATGAGGAGAGGCTGAGGGAGCTGAGGGTGTTTAGCCTAGAGAAGAGGAGGCTCAGGAGGGACCTCATTGCTGTCGACAACTACCTGAAGGGACGTTGGGGGGTGGCCTCTTCTCCCAGGCAACCAGCAACAGAACAAGGGGACACAGTCTCAAGTTGTGCCAGGGGAAGTCTAGGCTGGATGTTAGGAGGAAGTTGTTGGCAGAGAGAGTGATTGGCATTGGAATGGGCTGCCCAGGGTTGTGATGGAGTCACTGTGCCTGGAGGTGTTGAAGCAAAGCCTGGCTGAGGCACTTAGTGCCATGGTCTGGTTGACTGGCTAGGGCTGGATGCTAGGTTGGACTGGATGATCTTGGAGGTCTCTTCCAACCTGCTTGATTCTATGATTCTATGATTCTGTGGTCTCCTAGATGTGGGACTCCAAGGACTTGTGAGACTTAGTCCTCTACAATACTGCAAAATAGGTTTCTACCATTCATAGTTAAAGGGAGAAGTTAGAAATCATGGTACAGTCACAAAATTAGAAGTCAACAGGAGCATAAAACTCCCATAAAGATCATAGTAATGTAGCACTTAGAATTAACAGTAGTGCAATAAAGAAAAACTGACCTCTTTAGTATTAGGAAATGTTAGTCATCCATGAGATGATTTTGTCATTACCAGGCGTGCACTAATTTGAGAGTTACAGCCTATTACTTATCTGTTGTACATTAATTTTTAAAGGATATTATATTGCAGAAGAAAGCTTCTCAGTTATCTCACTTGCTCAGTGAGAAGAGTAGAGACTTCAAACTCAGTAAAGTCTTCAAGATTACCTTAATTGTGTTATCTGGGCTCTTTTCAACACCATAGAATGTTGCACAGGCAGGTTTTCAGTCTATAGATCTGATCCATCCATATGTTCCTGTTCAGTGACAAGTGGAGATTAAATCTAGGTCCTAAAAGCATTATAGTTAACTTAGTGTCAGTTCATATCTGTGATAACAAAACTACTTAGCCAGCAAAGCTTTATAGTCTGAGCTCAACAACGTCAATGTCTTGGCCGTGCATCTGCTGATTCCAAAGTAAATGAAATTCTCCACTCTGGGCCTTCCTTATAGAATCATTTTGGAAAGTTTTACTCAATTCACACTTTTTTTCCTTAACATATAAAGTGCTGCTCCTAATTCCACACTCCATGTATTCCAAAACTCAGAACTGTTTAATTAGTCATTTGGTGGAGCTGCTGAAACACTACCATGATACACATACACAATATTAATGAGGGGGTATAGCAAAGTATAAATGGTGTTGGAGCAGTTGCTTGGGGCAGTAGCAGGCATGGACCTCAGAAGTTTTTTTCCCCCGTGAAGACATTTACTTGCACAACTTATTTTTCTTGTATATACTTTCAGTTCTATTCATATGGCAGTCTACAGAAAGTCTTCAGATCACACCTTTCACTCCCCATGCATACTGTTTACACTGTTTAATTAAATCAGACCTACACCCTCATTCCTTTCCTTCACGCTTCCATTTATCTTATCTACTGTCTACACCTAGATGGCACAGCATTGTTTGATACTAAACTGAATTATGCCACTCCCATATAGTGTCATGAAGACTGAGTTTAGCACTATGAAAGTATGAAGTGGAAATGCTAGGCATGACTCTAGCTGAATGGAGAATTACTTATTCTCTAAGAATGGCATCTCTCTCTGGAATTTCTTTTGAATAGGTTTTTCTCCAATTCTACAACACTGGCAAACATTTAAATTAGCATTTATTAATTCCTTATGGCCACACACTCTTAGAACTGCAAGTCCTCTAGTCTCAAAAAGGTCTAGTCCTCTGCTCTTCTTACAGCTGATCTTGGAGGCATTTTCATGCACTTTGTTTAATTTCTTCTTCATCTTTCAAATTATCCCAACATTCTGCCTTGCAACTAGGGATATGCTGCATCTACATTGATGCTTGCTTTTCCTCAGCTGTTTCTTCTTTATCCTGGACATGGGTAAGCTGTATAAAGAGAATATGCAGTTACTACTTAGAGTACATAAACTGTGGATATTAAGGCATTCATATAAAAGTAGAGTTTACTGTAGCATTTCCCTCCCTGTTTCATGCATCATACCTAATTTAGAAACTAAACCAATGCTTTTTACATGAAAACATGTCCTGGTTTTGGGGGGGTGTGGGGAGAAACACCTCCCAGTTTTGGTGGCTGGGGGGGAGAATAACATAAAAATGCATAGAAGGACATACAGTAATGAATACATTAGAGAAACATTTGGGTTTTTTCCTGATACCATTACTATTGTCACATACCTTTAAAGAGTATTTTGACAAATAAACCAGCTAAAGTTGAGAGATGAAGTCTGAGTTTGAAGGAGTATGCATTAAAATTTAATGTAAGCTTCAAAAGCCAAAAAACAACTACCAGTATGCAGATGTTTGTATTTCACAGCATCCTTTGAGTGTTGTCATCACTCCTAACTGCAGTGAGGAGGAAGGGCATATATAAAATTTATATCTTGTCATGTAATGCCAAAACCACTTCAGTAGTGTTGAGGAAATACAATGTGTAACCAGATGGTTTTAGACTGTGAGCTGGTTTATGTTCTATTTATTTATATTACTTCCTAAAATAATGGGTTAAAGCCCTTAAAGTAAACAATAATCTATGGGCATATACTCTCAGACCAGTAAAATAGATGGAGAATTTCATGTTCAAGTATAAGGCTGTCTTTGTTTAACTTGTTTTTGTAACTGTCTTGTGTAACAAAGCCTGGGCTTTGTAGTACCATAATAAATAATAATGAATATAGGAATAAGTTTGTGCCATAAATGCCCTCTTCAAAAATGCTTTGAGGCATGCTAGAATTATTGCACTGAATTATATAGTTAGTTAAAAATAGGAGATCAATCCAAAGAGACAAACATTGTGTCTACCACCTCATTCCCAGTTGTAGTCTATCTACCTTCTTTCAATGGTGATTCAGAGACTGGAAGGAAAAAAATACTCAGAATTCACTTTGCCACTCATACATCATGGGGGAAAAAAACATCTTTTGTGGCCCATGAAAATGTTTGGCTAGATGGTTTAAGATAGAATCTGGAGTATAGCAAACTTTAGGAGAGAAATCAACACTGCCTGAAGTCTTAGCAGTTTTGTCTTCTTCATACATGAAAGTGTGAGGAAAAGGAAAAGGAGATGAAAAACTCAACATGAGTCAGCAGTGCACACGAGCAGCCCAGACAGGCAACCGAGTGCTGGGCTGCATCAGGAGAAGCATGGCCAGCAGGGCAAGGGAGGTGATTCTCTCTCTTTACTCTGCTCTCATCAGACACCACCTGGAGTACTGTGTGCAGTTCTGGAGTCTCCAATACAAGAAGAACCTCAAACTGGTAGAGTGAGTCCAGAGGAGGGCTAGCAAGATGATCAGAGGGCTGGAGTAGCTCTGCTATGAGGACAGGCTACAAGAGTTGGGGCTCTTCAGCCTGGAGAACAGAAGGCTTTGAGGAGACCTTTTAGTGGCCTTCAGTATCTGAAGGGGGGGCTACAGGAAGGCTGAGGAGAGACTGTTTCCAAAGTCTTGCAATGGCAGGATGAGGGGTAATGGGTTTAAACTGGCAGAGCGGAGATTCAAACTAGATGTTAAGGAAAGGTTCGTTGCAGTGAGGGTGGTGAGACACTGGCATAGGTTGCCCAGGGAGGTTGTGGATGCTCCTTCCCTGGAGGTGTTGAAGGTCAGGTTGGATCAAGCCTTGAGTGACCTGTTGTAGTGGGAGGTGTCCCTACCTATGGTGGGGGATTGGAATTGGATGATCCTTGAGGTCTCTTCCAACCTAAACCATTCTAGGATTCTATGATATAACACAGGGGTTGAAGAACAGTAGCCCTTTTCCACCTCCATTAGCCGTCCTCTAATTTGAGATTAAGTCCCTCCATGGCTGATAACACCTCAGCTGAGCACTCTGGACATTGTGTAGGACTCTGCTATGGTGGTGAATCTTAGCAGGCCTAAGAAGTGGGAAGGGCTTTGTTAAAATATGGCACCCAGGTCCATGCACTACATAGCTCAAAATTTGGATCTACTAGATATGTATATCCAGGTGTTTGCTAGACAGTGAGATTTTACTGACAGAACATTGAGCAACCAAGGGAATTTATGTCTGGAGTTAAGAGGACGTTGCTAAGCAGACGTGAGTTTAATCTCTGGAGAGGTAAGGTCTGAGTGCTGAATACTGATTGTTCTACAAGAGTTGTCCATTGATTCAGGTTTCTTCTTCCTTCCTATAGAACTTGAGACAACACTAAGTAAATGTCTCACAGAGTGTCCTTCAGTATCAGTGTAGCAAAGAAAGAAAATTGGTTTTAGTAACTGTCTTATTAAACACCACCACGGATCACTGAAAAAATAATTTCTCATTTTAATTCAAATACTTCAAAGTGAGAGATTGATGGGAGTTGAAGAGCATATGTAGATCCTTACTTAAAACAATTAGCTGAGCACACAGCAATTTCAGTCACAGAATACTTTGTACTTTGCTAGATTTATGCAAGAAGTTATTATTTGTATTCTTAAGCTAAGACAGAAATACTGTGTTGAACTGAAGGCAAACAACACAAAATCATCTCCTCAGTAAATTCACAGGGATTTTAACATGCTCCTCAGTGTGCCACAACTCTGCAAAGGGTGTAGAAATGGAATTTAAAACAGACAATGCAACAGGTAATTGAGGGTTCAGGCATCCCAGATTAATTCAGAGGAAATAATCTGCACCAAAATCTTTTTTTAAACTCCAGCAAAAGTTCATGAAGGATTAGTATTTGAGAAAGTTGGTAGATAAAACTCTATTACAGGAGTATGCCAATAAAATGTCTTTGTCTTCCACAGTAAAGGAAATGAATGATAGTAGCACAAAAGTTACAATAGAAGACACCATCCATCAAGAGAGCTCTTAAAAAATACATTGTTGAGAACAATTGTACAGTGGCAGGAGAATGAATTAGATGACAGAAGGAAAATTAATTTGAAATACCTGAAATGAGCTTTTGTACTTATTTGCTAGAACTGAAACAGAGGAAACTGCATACATTATAAGAGGATACAGGAATAGCATAAGCAGAGTCGATGCAGAGGTGCTAAAGATAGTGACTATATCTAAAAGATCATTGAATGGTAATTAAGGATGAGTGAAACTCATTAAAAGAAGCATATAGAGTTAAGGTGTATGAACAAGGAAGGCAAACTTCCCTGCATTTTCTGGTCACATCAGTTAAATATGTAGATTTCACATAAACTTGAGAAGAGGAGATGTTTAGTCCATGATCTGTGAACACTGTGGGATCTTTCATAAGCATCAGCACCTTTTAGATAGATATTTGACCTGTGAAAGCAAAACTAGAAATGGATTGGAAAATTCTGGAGAGGCAACAACTGTGATTCTCTAAAAGTGACTCCAAAAGAACTGTAAGTGACCTCAGCACTGGCAGTACCTTTGCTAACAAAGCAGTGTGATCCTGGCATCTGAGCAGAGTGAGCAGAGTTGGGTATTGATAACAGGGTCCACCAATAGTCTTAGGCTAGACAAAGTGGTGATTCAGATTCAAGGTCCACCCAGGGAATTCAGTCAACAATAGAGGACAGAAGTACAGACAGAGCTAGAAGAAAGCCTACAACTTAGGGTCATCCAGAGGCAGGGCTTGGAAATGGCACTCTTGCAGCATCATTCAGGCAAGGACTGATAGCCTCAGTCAGAGCTGAAATGGTAACCCTGGTCTGTGGACTGGGTGCACGGATGGGAGTCCACCCTAGGGCTGGACACAGCCAATGTGGCCCTTTGCTGACCTCAAGGCAAATTTAGGAAATTCTGGAAATGGTGATTATAATATATAGATGTCTACAGAGTAAATGCCTACAGCTGAGCCAACCTGAATCAAAAGAGAAACAAGAAGGATTCTCACCTTAAAGGAAACAACTAACAGAGGTAAGAGGCAGATGTGTATAGGCTGGTGACCAGCTTACTTAAACACCTCCATATTGCAGTGATCCAAAGTTAGGTGAGGTGAGCAGGTGGTCAGATTGCATACTAAGTAGCAGTGTAGTGATGAGCAGTAAAACCTATTCATTACCTTGAGTTTAAAATTAGAAATGCTTTGCCACCTTTATCACGATGTGGAAAGCAGCATTATTTTGTTAAGGGTCAGTCAGTATGGAAGTATTTTCAAACTGACTGGGAATTTTAGGATCATGTAATTTAATTAATGGCATTTGTTTTTAAAACAGTAGAGATTCAAATAAGGGCCTCTTTACAAGTCTACAATAAGTAAGGTTAGCGTGTGTAGCAAAATAGAGAGATAACTGCTTTTGTAATGCAGAGTGGCATTTTAGCCATGCATCATCCTCACGAAAGAACTGACAAGAATGGTCAGAAAAGAAACACAGAGATCAGATACAGATCCTGATTTGAGTTACACTGGCATAAAGATCTTTAAAATCTAATTAAGACAGGGCCACTTGCTTTGGATGTTCAATTTCCTTTTAACACAAGACTAAACCAGTCATTTACCTTGTCTGTTAGCTGTCAAGAAGGCATACCTTTCTGAAATGCTTGAAACACCTGAGCTGGTTATTACTGTTTCTTGCTGAAGTCCACTATAATCTTTCAATCCACTTGATTGCTCGAGACATTTTGTTTCCCCTACTTCCTAACATTGCTTTGTGAGCATCATCTTCACTCTTCGTTTGCCCTCTTGTTTTCCTTTTTTCTCTCTCCCTATCTGATCTTGCCCATTTCATAGAAATCCAAATCATCTCCCACATCTCTTGTTTGTGTTCAGTGTTTCAGCCACAGGAGCTGGAGGAAGCAGAATAAGCATCAAGTGTAATTTATCTAATCTATCTCATTAAGTATTTTCATTTACTATCTTGATCCTCAATAATAGCAGATGCAGATGAATTTGGGTGACACAATATGGGCATATTATTGGGTAACTGTAGAATAACATCATTGCCAAAGGGGAGAAGAGCATTTCTATCTTTAACAGACATCACAAAACTGTGTATATCAAGCTCAAGAAAATCGACCTAATCAATGGATACACATTTATACTAACAATATTTTAAGTAGGAGAGTGTTTCTCCTGACAAGCATGACAAATACTGTTACAGAATTTTCTTGCCTCTTCTCTGCCCTGTGACAGTGGCAGCAGAGTTATTGTTAGGCTCAGGCTGATCTATTTATACCCTGGGACTTCCAATGCTCCACTCCCTACCAGCATTCTTCTACTTTGAGAGGAAAAGACAAATAAAGGGAAGAAAAACAAATTAAACCCTGTCTGTTCAAAACCATATTTATTCCTAATCATGGTAAGAACACATACTCAATTTCCTAATCCAGTTAGTAAAGTTGAAATTAAATACAGAGGTTTGGTTTTATTTTAGGGGGTGGCCCTTGTTTTTACATCCCTTTCTCTTGGTTTGGATTCCAAAGTGAGGGGCAGGAATGCAGGAATGGCTGCATTGTGGAAGGCATAAGTCAAACGTCCTGTGCATACCATTCAGAGCAAAACAAAACAGAAACACCCAACCAAGCAAAGTAAAAACTCCCAAACAAATCTCCCCCCCCCGATTACTTTGGTTATTTCATATATGACTGAACAGAGCTTACCAGCCAAACTGATTTCATATTCAGTGACAGACCTCAACTAACATTTCATCAAAGCAATGCTGACCTCTCTATTTAAGTCCCATGTAAGGAACAGTTCAAATTTATGAATCTCATCTGCAGCCCCAGAAGACCCTTTTATGTTCTTGGTTTCAGTAGGAAGGAGATGTTAGCAGGTTACAGCACATCAAAACTCTAACTGCCGTTTTTCCTTGTGCTGCACTCATGCATTCCTTGAACTGGAATTTAGGAGGAGAGATTCAAGGTTCTTCCTCTTTTAGAATCATAGAACTGTTTGGGTTGGAAGGGACATTTAGAGCACATCCAGTCCAATATCCCTGCAGTGAAGATAGGCATCTTTAACTGGATCAGGTTGCTCAGTGTTCTGCCCAACTTGACCTTGAATGCTTCCATGCATGAGACATTTACCACCTCTCTGGGTAACCTGTTTCAGTGTTTCACAACTCACATCCTGTTGCACCAGGCCCTGTTAAAAACACTGCCCTCATTTTTCTCGTAGGTCCCCTTTGACTACTGAAATGACAAGGTCTTCCCACAGCCTTCCTTCCTCTGGGCTGAATAACCCCAACTCTCTCAGCCTGTCTTCATAGGAGAGGTGTTCCAGCCCTCTGATAATTTTCAAGGCCTTCCTCTGGATAGGTTTCTGTCCTTGTCATGCTGAGGACTCCAGAGCTGGATGAGGTCTCGCTGAAGTGGAGCAGAGTATCACAATCTCCTCTTTCAACCTGCTGACCATGCTTCTTTTGATGCAATTCAGGATATGATTTGCTTTCTGAGCTGCAAGTGCATGTCGTCAACTCATGTCCAGCTTTTCATCCATCACTTACTGTCATCTGAAGAGCAGATGAAAACCTCTGTATTCATCTTGCATGACACTGAGACAAAAGTATATTCCCGTTACTTTCCTAAAACCCTTTTCACATTCAATTATTCATGCTGACTGGAAAATTGTGAAATGAAGAGGGGGCTTTGGGGTTTTATTTTCATAGGGATACAAACTGGCAGACTGATGGATTTCTCTGAAATGCCTTAACCTTGGACAAATCCACGTGAAAACAAAACCAAAACAGCTAAGCTCCCATATATTTTCTTGGCAACAGATTTACATGGGAGTCCCTGCTGATCATGTTTGAGAGGATATCCTTTGGTATTTAGGTTTATTTCAAGATTTTGACAGATGAACATACACTTATTAATCATTTGATTCGTCATCACAAACCTTCAGTAAACTGCTTTGCATTCCCTTATAGAGAGATGTTGAGGAGCTGGAACATGTCCAGAGAAGGGTGACAAAGCTGTGAGGGGCCTGGAACACAAACCCTGTGAGGAGAGGCTGAGGGAGCTGGGGGTGTGCAGCCTGCAGAAGAGGAGGCTCAGGGCAGAGCTCATTGCTATCTACAACTACCTGAAGGGAGGTTGTAGCCAGGTGGGGGTTGGCCTTTTCTCCCAGACAACCAGGAACAGAAGAAGGGGACACAGTCTCAAGTTGTGCTGGAGGAAGTCTAGGCTGGATGTTAGGAGGAAGTTGTCGGCAGAGTGATTTGCATTGGAATGGGCTGCCCAGGGAGGTGGTGGAGTCACCATCCCTGGAGGTGTTGAAGCAAAGCCTGGCTGAGGCACTTAGTGCCATGGTCTAGTTGACTGGCTAGGGCTGGGTGCTAGGTTGGACTGGCTGAGCTTGGAGGTCTCTTCCAACCTGGTTGATTCTGTGATTCTTATTGATGAATCCTGCAGATCTGTCCTTTCACTCAGAATGCTTACACACACGTTGTGTAAGAGAGTAATGATTACCCTCTATTTTTGGTTAATAAAATGCATTTTTGAAGGACAGTAAGAATGAAAGACACAACACAGCTCTGAATAGGTTTCTCTGGGTTTTTTTTCCCCCCATCTTTGGCAAAGTGGCTATGCTTTGTTACATTCTTAAATGTGTTCCTCTCGTGGTGCTTAACTGTATGACTTACTTTCTAGTGGAAAATCAGTGCTTGAAAATCAATACTGTTTCTCTTGCAATCAATAAAGTGAGGCCTTGCTATTTCCAAGGACTTTTGAATACAAGTTGGAAATGGCCAGCAATTTTTTTTTCCTTTGTATCAACATTATATCCTGTCTTCAGACATCAACTATTGCTCAAATACATTGGAATTTACATGGACCATTCAGCAAGTAGATAGATTCTTCAAATAAACATTTATCTGGATTATATGCATTAAATTACTGGGCATGAATTTTTTATCCAGGGCAACATGTATTCTTCCATGTTGCTGTTAACTAAGATTTCCAAATGTGAGGGATAACATTCCATTCTAGCTCTTCCTATTTTAGCATTTTTAGTTTAGCTACTAATAGATTCTTCCCATTTGGGATTTTCTTCAACAAGGAAAGAAAATGCAGTCAATGGTACATCAATTCTTTTTGAAGATGATCATCAATAATTCAGTAAAATAATATTGTGTCAACTGCTACCATTCAGCAGAGAGCTTTGACTTTTGAGCAGAATTCAGTGGAGGCTTTGTGCTGGTTTGAGGCTAATTGTACTATTTTAATGAGAAAAAAATTAGGTTATAGGCTGTGGGAAGAAAACAGTGGTGATGTCTGCTTCACTCATAGGCTTGCTGAGATGTATAGAAACAAGGACACTAACATAGATAAGATAGTGTGAGAGTCTCTATCTGTCAGAGCTGGTGTCTGTGCTTTTCTCCCTGTCCTTTAACTAGTAGTGATTAAGGGTAATGCTATTATAACAGAAATTTCATCCTTATCCAAGGTGTTACTTCATCTTGGAAATATTAGTATCTTATTGAGAGATTTTTATTTAATCTCATGGCTGCTGCTTGCCTCTTGGATCTATGGATGTCTCTGTGAGTATGAGAGTCTAAATAAAAAGGTGAAGGATAGTAAAACAGAGGAGTCTTTTAGGGAGACTGAACCCTGAATAATTATGTTCACAGCAGTTTGAACTTATTCCAACACATCTAAATTTGACACTGTTTATATATACAACTATTGGTTTGGGTTTTATTAATGTGTGAAGGGAAAAGCTATTATGAATAGGTTAAATTGTTGGACAATTGAGGGAGATGGAGAATTGCAGGAAAAATGAATGCTAAATAATGTAGCTGTGAAGCACTGGCACAGGATCTTGAAAGGTGCTGCAGGCTTCTAGCTTGTCTGCTGTTTTAGGAAGGACCTAAGGATATACTTGGCTGTGGGGGAGTCCTGACAATTTTACAGCTAACTTCACTGAGGAAGAAATATTTTTTAATACAGAAAGAGAGTTTACTATCCAGATGCTTTGCAGAACAAAGGTATCATTAATTACCAAGAGGTTAATATGATCCTTGTAGTTAACCCTGTGACAAAATGAGATTTTTCTATCAGCTGAGAGAGACTGGAAGAGAGCTTGCTGCCTTTTTATATATATCAGGATTTATACAGTTCATCAGCTTTACAGATTAGAAGTCTGACAGCTCTTTATGTCTCCTAGTATAGTACAATGGCCACTCCACAGCCACAGACACTGACAGATATGTTTTAGTTTTTATACTGCTTAAGGAATCGGTGCTTAATTCTGCAGCTCTGTTTCTCTGGCACAACATGAAGTTCCAGACCCTCACTGAAACCTCACTGCAGTGTGACAGCTGATGAATATTGCACAATAACAAACTTTGCTCATCCAGAGCACGTTACAATCACGATATTTTATAGCTACATCACTGATAAATTAGCATAAGCTCTTCAAAACATTAGCAATGTGATTCAGATGTAAAGTGATGTCACACATGGCCTGTCCCCAACACTGTGAATGATTTTGCATCGTGCTGTATCCAGACAAACCTGAGCAATTCTATGTTCTATTATTGAAAAAAAAATCATGGTACAACTTCCTTGATTCTTCCTTTTCACCATGCCTTATCTCTATGAGCTCTTTGTACCAACTTGCTTTAATTCAGAGTGACCAACTTTGCTACCTGTAAGCCCTTGAACTTGCTTGCTGTGCCCAACATCAAATAAAAAGGTGACAGAAGACTTAGCAATGTCATTCAGCACAACTGTACCATCAAAGATAAATGTGTAGTAAGACTGCCTGACCACAAAGTTCTCATGTCATGGCCTTACTGGAATTTCTTTTAGTTGGCACTATAATAGTTCTCCTTCTATAAGGTGTTACAGTGCCCTGAATTAAATTCTAAAGTGGGGCAAATGTTATGTGGTCTACAAGAGCACACAGCACACTGATTAATAAAGCCCTTTGGCAAGTGGGGCAAATGTTATGTGGTCTACAAGAGCACACAGCACACTGATTAATAAAGCCCTTTGGCAAGTGGGGCAAATGCTGTGTGGTCTACAAGAGCACACAGCACACTGATTAATAAAGCCCGTTGGCTTTCTCTGTTCTTCACTGTCCATCTTGCCAATTAAACACTTTTTAAGAGTCTGAAGGAATGCTTAGTGTAGAATTCCTTCCCTTCCCAGAATGTAAATGCTAAATCTCAGTAAATGAGGGGCATGTTTCTGCCCTGGGAAATAGTCCAAGCATAAGTTCAAAGACATTTATGTGGAAATGTTAAGATATTGCTTGTTTATTTTAATTCTGAGACAACAGCAAGGAATTCAAACATCAGGCAACCTTTCAAAATGCTGTTGGAAAAGTAGATGAAGGAATGGTCCCTTTCCTGTCCTCTTCCCCATCCCCTTCCCCTGCCCCTTCCCTTTCCTATTCCTCTTCCTGTTCCACTTTTCCCTTTTAGCCAGTAGGACTATGTCAGTGTTGCTGTCACAGCCTGACCCTTTTAAAGCCTGCCACGTCCTATTGTTTGTGCCACTCAGCCTGTAAAGCTCCCTCTTTTCTGACTTCCAAGCTGCATTCAGAGGGTTCTCCCAGTCTGATGTGTATAATAACCATCACCCTTCCGACCCTGATTTAAGTGCAGACTAAGTGAACCAGAAGTCTCCAGGCTCTGTCATTGAATTGGTTCCTAAAGGTATAATCTCTAACAATGTGAAAAATGCTGTGGGATGGAATGTAAAGAATCTTAAGGTCACCTACTGTCTAAATTCATGCTATAGAGTAGAACTGCAGCCTGTGGCACTTCAGTCTGCTGAAACATTTCTTCCTTTAAACCTGCTTTTATCTTTGAAAATTGAGTGTGATGTAGTCTCAGCATGGCAAGTACTAGTTCATCTCTGCCCTTCCCAGACGTTCTAGTGCCTTCCATTCTGCTGAACCGATGAGCTGATTAATTAATATTAGCCACTCTAGAGCACATGAATCTATGCCAGTCTCTTACTACATTAACAAGCTTTCTGTGGCTTAACAAAATGCAATAAAATAATCAATTCAACAATCAGGAGTGTGGCTGCTTGCAAGGAGTTGCAGAGAAATGTAAATTACTGGTTAATATGTGTTGCTGATGTCTGTATACTCAAGTGGGTAGGTAATCTGCATCATAGAACTCTGTTGTTTAATGTCCTACTTTTATTAAGTGTAAACTACAGATTTCTTCCTCTATTCTGTTTCTTGGAAAACTGCATACTTTGCTGATTGTGGGAGGACTGGAAGGGCTTGTCTCTTCCTGCCTTCCATCTCCTCTGCAGTACTTGAGGAAAACAGTAACCATTTGTTTGCTTCTTCCTTTCTTATGAAGTATTTTCAGAATCTCCAGCGTTCCTTCTGTTCAAGAGCGTTTCTTGAAGGCACCAACAGATCTCTGCCTTTTCTTCCTCCTGGAAATAATATGTATTTTTAAAGGGTGAAAAAAAATGACTGAAATTACACTTTGTGCAGACAGTTCAGCTTCTGTACACAGCAAATCAAGCTGAGGTTATGACCAATCTGGAAACGAAGTTCTCATTTTACAGAGCAGAATGTCACCCAAAACTCACACTGCTGCAATAATTACTTGTTTTGGGAAAAAAATATCTGGAAGTCTAAGTCATTTAGCATCCATTATAACTTTTGGTGTCATCATAGAATCATAGAATCAACCAGGTTGGAAGAGACCTCCAAGATCAGCCAGTCCAACCTAGCACCCAGCCCTAGCCAGTCAACTAGACCATGGCACTAAGTGCCTCAGCCAGGCTTTGCTTGAAGACCTCCAGGGACGGTGCCTCCACCACCTCCCCGGGCAGCCCATTCCAAACAAATGAGAAACTCTTGTCTCTTGGTGTGTGCACTAAAGCATGTGTCAGGAGGAGCTGGGTTAACTTGACAAAAAGAGAAAGAAAATAAAAAGCAACAATGAAATTATTTTGATGAACAAAATAAGAAGCAGATGTGGCCCAACAGTGTCTGGACACAACACAGTGCCCAATAATGTCTGGGCAAATGTATGTTTTAATAAGACTTGGAAAAGACTTATTAAAATATGCCTTATATGTGACTTAGTAAACATTTATGCAAATCTTCTTAGCACTGTTAATGTGAAAATGCAAAGTTCTTTAATGTCTTCCATGATTTAGTTAATCAGAATTCTTCCAAGGGAAAGAAATGATCATAATTACTTCATAAATATGCTTAGCATGAAAACCTTCATGTTTTGTTCAATTTTGGTTTGTTCCATTTTGGTTTACTCTTTCAGTATGTTGCAGTTCCTTTACAGAGTGAGGTTGTACCAAAATTCTGATTTCCCATGATGTAAAGTAGAGTTTCATAAGATCAGGGAGCTTTTAGTTGGTTGTTTTGTCACCAGCTGTTTTGTGTCTGTAAATTGCAGGTGAGTCTATATGGAAAGTCTTCTTCTTCACTCCAAACTTCAGTCCTGAAGACTCCAGTGGCTGCTACGATTCCCACGTGTGCTTCTGCCATGAAGGATTCGTTACTCAGCATGATCCTCCACTGCTCTTTGATCTCTCCAGAGACCCTGAGGAGAAAGTCCCACTGACTCCAGAAACAGAGAGCCGTTTCTATGAAATCCTCAGGGTCATACATCTAGCAGTAGACAACCACACCAGATCTCTGCATGCTGTCCCTGACCAGCTGTCGTGGGACAACCTCATCTGGAAGCCGTGGCTCCAGCTGTGCTGCTCGTCCCTCTTTCAGTCTTGCTACTGTGACTATGACTCAGAAAGGAACCTAGTGGAGGTGCATTCAGAATAAACAAGCTGCAATTCCCTTGCAGAAAATGGAACAAGAGAGTGTGGGTAGCTGACTTGAACCATGCAGTTACTAACCTTCAGGTTTTGGTGTGTAGGAGGACCTGTCTTCAAACACATCATTGCAGTAGGAGAGAATTTCAGTCAAGAAAATGTGCCAAGAGGAGGGCAAGATATACCTTTTCTGGTTTTATAATACAAGAATCAGTATGAAGCACATGTTGCCATCTTCACCTACAAATGGGTAGGCTGTTGACATTTTGTAGATAACATCATTTGCTAGATCTTCTGCTTCAGTTTTTTGCTTGTACAGCAAGAGATTTACCTCCAGTTTCTGCCAATTACACTAAATGGACATTTGTCCTTTCTTCTAAGTGCTACTTACCATTTGTAGAGCACACCACCAAGTGATTAAAATAGAGAGTTAATAGCAAAGAGGTCTACCTGTGTCTGTAATTTGTTAACTGATAGATAGGTAAAGGACAGACCTGCAGTAGCGTCTGTAGGAACAAGCATCGTGGATATGAAATACTAAACAAGTTACCAACAATCTAACACTGCATGTGCCATAAAAATGTAGAGAGCTTTGTAGTGAATATAAGAAGTTTGTGTGTGTGTGTGTGTGTATATATATATATATATATATATATATAAACCAAATTCTGAACCCTCAAAACCCCCACAAATCCTCAGACCCTGATACAGACAACCTTATAGTTATAGCTCAGTTGCTAACATGCAAGACTTGGAACCTTATAGTTATAGCTCAGTTGCTAACATGCAAGACTTGGAACCTTATAGTTACAGCTCAGTTGCTAACATGCAAGACTTGGAACCTTATAGTTACGGCTCAGTTGCTAACATGCAAGACTTGGAACCTTATAGTTACAGCTCAGTTGCTAAAACGTGAGACTTGGAACCTTATAGTTACAGCTCAGTTGCTAACATGCAAGACTTGGGACCTTATAGTTATAGCTCAGTTGCTAACATGCAAGACTTGGAACCTTATAGTTACAGCTCAGTTGCTAAAACGTGAGACTTGGAACCTTATAGTTACAGCTCAGTTGCTAACATGCAAGACTTGGAACCTTATAGTTATAGCTCAGTTGCTAACATGCAAGACTTGGGACCTTATAGTTACAGCTCAGTTGCTAACATGCAAGACTTGGGACCTTATAGCTCAGTTGCTAACATGCAAGACTTGGGACCTTATAGTTATAGCTCAGTTGCTAACATGCAAGACTTGGGACCTTATAGCTCAGTTGCTAACATGCAAGACTTGGAACCTTATAGTTATAGCTCAGTTGCTAAAACGTGAGACTTGCTCATATCTGAGTTCACAAGATACTACAAATAGATTTTTATCCATCTACCCTACCTGTTCTTCTCCAGATGAATGTAGTATGCATCATAATTTTTAAAAGAAATTGGTCTTCCTTTAAATATCTTCACCATTGTCTAAATTTTTTTTAATAGGATCTTTCATTTTATGAGAAGAAACTTGAGCTTGAGCACCTAAAGCCAAATATAACTGTATCTGAGTTCTTATCAAGGCCTTGGAAAATCTACTCTGGGGCTAATCTTTATGCCCATTTTTATCTGCATCTTATCCAGACACATTTTCTTTCCACTCTACAGGCAATCAAACTATATTCTTTGGCAGATTGTACCAAAGGAGAACATATCAGCAAAACACTGCAATGATTTTCTGCCTGATAATAGAAGATGACTTGCTACTTATCAGACAAGACTGGTTAATTCCAATAGTAGAATGCATTAAAATCTGTTTGCTGCAAAAGTGATCTGTGATCATAGTAGCATAATACCTTCATCGAGCCAACATTAAGGTTGTGACATGGTTCTTGGGAGCTATTGAAGTTGCTCTGCAAAAGTATATTGTGATATATGGTCTATTTCTCTGCCTGTGAAACCTGGACCTAATTTGATTTCTTTTTCCTACTGCAGTTTCATTCAAAATTTCCTTTGCCACAATATCTAGATGCCTGTCCTGGGAAATGTACTTTTTCCTTGAACTCCTATTTTTATAGGTGTTGTACCTTGTATTTGAGATTGTGTACCTCACATATGTGCTCTGCAAGCTCTCTGTAGGGAGCAAAGTCCTAAAGTTTGTTCAGGCATTTCCCTGATAGCCACTCAGCACTGTATGTTGTGACTGAAAAGCTGTCAGAGGGCCATTCATGTGGCATAATTCCCTCTTTGCTTAATTTCATCACTTAGTGTACTACATAAACTTAGGAAGAAAGATGCCTGCAGTTCGAATGCAAGTACTTTTCTGCAGTGACAGTGGCTGCCACTGGACATCACGACAGGATCCATACACCCTGCATTTTTAGTCCTCACCATGTGGCTCAAGAACCCTTTGGGGGCATGACACTTGTGCCTATGCGTGTGCTGCTGCAGCTACATCCCCCAGCTCTCACAGCTCTGATGCAGCTTACTCAAAACTCTTTATGCAAATATTTCTGCTGAAGCATATGAGAGGACTTTCACATCTACTTCTTTCCATCAGGAAGATGCTGTGCTGCTATCATTTCTTTTCTTCTTACAGGTACCAGAATTGTTTGTTCTCTTAGGGTGTTTTGTGCTGCGTGGCTGAGGTATTATAGTGATAATTTTTCTACTGCTCTAATTCCTTCTCTCCTGAATATGACCTTTCTGTCATACCCTCCTTGACTTTTGGTGCCATCTCTCTAATCTATGTTCAAAAAACAGCCATGCCTCTCCACTACTTCTCCACCTATTTTTTGCCACACAATTTCCTTGTCATATTGATCACAATGTCTGTTTTGCTTCCATCCATCAGAAAATGAAAAATAAATCTTTTTGAAAAGATCTGATTTCTAAGGCCTCTTGTCTCTGCTAATCTTTAAGGTCTAGCAAGGACTAGCTTTGCATTATGAAACCTAAGAAATCAAAGTATTCTAAGAACAAGGGGACACAGTCTCAAGTTGTGCAAGGGGAAGTCTAGGCTGGATGTGAGGAGGAAGTTGTTGGCAGAGAGAGTGATTGGCATTGGAATGGGCTGCCCAGGGAGGTGGTGGAGTCACCATCCCTGGAGGTGTTCAAGCAAAGCCTGGCTGAGGTGCTTAGTGCCATGGTCTAGTTGACTGGCTAGGGCTGGGTGCTAGGTTGGACTGGATGATCTTGGAGGTCTCTTCCAACCTGGTTGATGACTCTATGATTCTATGAAAGCACACCCAGAGCACCCCGCATAACAAGAGCTATTTCTTTTTTGTGGCACAAGCTTCATATTTTTCAAAGCATAATTTAATGCAACATTTAATATTTTGGCAGAAGCTCTAAAATGTGAAATGCATTTTCACAATTGTCCCTTTGAGAAAGATTCTCTTAGAACCAGGACAGTATTTTTCATACTCCATGTTAATGCTGTTTGATTGAATGCCTAAAATAAACCTTGCCTGTATTGCAATTGTATTATACCTTTCGGTACTATATCTCCTCTTGTGGAGATGGCATGTTAGATCTTGGTCATTAATTATTTGCAAAATAAAATGAGGAGCATAATATACCACTTTTGTCATGGAACTGCCTGATCTAACAAGGATAAGTTTTGTTTTTCACAACAGGTTACTGATGGGATATGTGTAACTCACAATTTATTTACAAGGAAAGCTCAAGGAGAATGTGCTGCTCTGGTACTTGGAGGCTGACTTTCAATCTATCATTTAACAAGCATTGGTATTGTAGCAAGGTGCCTGTTTGTAGAATATGTCATTTTCAAATGGGAGTTAAGCTTCAGATGGAAATGTATTCCTCTACAGTATTATTTAACAATAGCACATCCTAGTTTGTCACAGAGTCCCTGTATGGCCCAGAGCAAGTAATTTTACTCTGCTTCTCAGTTCCTTTTCTCTGCCTGCATTTCCCTGTCAGGAATAGTGAAGGGACAAAAAATGCTGAAAGTGGTAAGCTAGGAAAAGTGCACTTTGTAGTCAATAAGGTTCAGTTTAAGAGATGGAAAACTATGGTGCAGAGACCCCTCTGTACTAGGAGGTGTAAGATACCTTTCAGGTTCACAGGTAGGTTCTGTGCTTACAGTTTTAGCACATGTGGGATTGAGACCTGGAGGAGAGAGAACAGGTGGCTAAAAAAGATGCACACTGGGGATTCAAAGATATTAGTCACATTTTCTAATGATATTTATTCCCTCTTATGAGGCTCCATGGAATTATTTAGGTAATATTCCCCCCTCAAGGGACTGGATGTCACAGGTTCCTGCCTCTTTAAACATAGTTGTCCTAACTTGTCTCAAATTACTGTCAGGGGGGAAAAAAGGGCAAAACAAAAGTTGTACCTTTGCAGATAGGTGTCAGCTCACTGAAATCTGACTGGAAATTGCAGAAACCGAGGGAACATGGTCTGTATCCTTCACATCACAGTGGGAAGCATCACTTGCCAGCAGTAGTTTCACGTTGTGGCAGTGTGAGATCTGGGTGTTCAGACATGTGGACAATGTTGAACATTCTACAGATGTCACCTGATGTTGCATCAAGTGAAAAAAAGAAAGCAAAAGTGGGTAAGCATAGCTACAAAAGGCTGTATTCTAATAGAGATCTTAAAATATAGGTGGTTTTGGCTGACATTAGGACGTGATAGTTCTTTGCGTGGGACAGGTCTTTGCATCTTCTCTGTCGTTTCTGTGTCTTCTAGCATTGCCTGGGAAGTGTATAAAATAAGGTGTGAGAAGGCAGCTTTCAGGAAGAGCTGTCCCTGCTCAAGTGCTCTGCAGACACAGTGGCCTACTCTGTGTGCCTGAGGGAAGACTGGCTCAGCAAAATGTCCAGGAGTACCCCTCAGAACTGCACTGGGAACCCCTCAGGGGGCAAATGGTTTCTTGTTGTTTCCAACCTGAAGAGAAAGCCTATGAACTGCTGGTTCCTCTGAGTCTGCCACAAACTTGCAGATGAGGAGGAGGAGGAATGAAATCACCTTTCCAGCCAGCTGTTCAGCTGTGTATTCTGCAGCAATATCCTGCATTGTCAGGCTGTCAGGTGGGAGTTTGCTGGAGGCTCCCCAAATAGAGGACCCCTTGCCTCTGAGTGAACACACCAAGCTGACTAGTCACAAATCATCATTCAGGTGTTGACAGATCTTAACTGGAAGCTCTGGATCTAAGCAACAGTCCCAGGTTTTGTTCTCTGGAAGACCAGAATACCTGAGCCAGGTTCTGGGGACTCCCAATACATGGATGCTAAAACTGCAAATTCAGGGAATCCTGGAAACATCACATTGCTTTTAAAAATTTACATCAAATAAGACTCTGCCTAAAACTTCACCTGTACAGAAAAAGGAGGATGTTGCAAATTGTTAAGACTGCTTTAACCTGCTAGTTCAGCGCTGTGAGAAGTGGGATTGAGCCAGTAAAAGGTTCAGCAGCAACTGAAGATTTCTTATGCATATGGAAAGATAGGGAGCTGCAGAGTCCCACTGAAGATTACATTGTGCTGGCTAGTAAGATAAAAACTGTCTTGATAATCCTTACATCTCTAATTTTACTGTCAAGGTTGTGAAATGTTGCAGACCTTGCAGGAAGTGGATTATAGACTTTGCAATGCTTAGACAGCAGCTCCTGAATGCTTAAAAAACCCCACTTTTTAATATAAATCATGGTAGGTTCACTATCTAGATTAAGGTTAGTCTTATCCATAAAAGAATGGTGACACAGGTATTTTCCTTGAAATATAAACCTGAATTTGAAGAATTGAATAGAATAGAATCAAGCAGGCTGGAAGAGACCTCCAAGATCATCCAGGCCAACCTAGCACCCAGCCCTAGCCAGTCAACCAGACCATGGCACTAAGTGCCTCATCAAGGCTTTGCTTCAACACCTCTAGGGATGGTGACTCCACCACCTCCCTGGGCAGGCCATTCCAGTGAGAAGAGTTTCAGCCTGTATGGTCATCTCAGTTACAAAAAACCCTCCACTGTTATTCTAGAGTTATCAAATAGAAAAGTCTTTTTATGCCAATAATATTTTATTGAACCTGATCTATGTGAAAAAATACTGTGAAGCAGTTAAAATTATAAGGCAGAGCTCTTCTCTGTGACACTCACTTTAAGACAATTTGATATAAAGTTGCTTTGGGTAACAATATTTATTCCAAGTTTATTAGACACAAGGAATCTCAAAAGCCTTATGGACAGAAGTTGGAATGCGAGAGAATAACTTTGTTTTAATATGATCTTCATTGCACACAAACAGAAAAAAATCAAGCTATGAAAAAAAAAACACCCCTAAACTAAACCCAAAACTTTAAAAATGATTTGCCAGTACAAGCCCTATGAGGAGAGGCTGAGGGAGCTGGGGGTGTTTAGCCTGGAGAAAAGGAGGCTCAGGGGTGACCTCATTGCTGTCTACAACTACCTGAAGGGAGGTTGTAGCCAGGTGGGGTTGGTCTCTTCCGCCAGGCAACCAGCAATAGAACAAGGGGACACAGTCTCAAGCTGTGCCAGGGAAGGTCAAGGCTGGATGTTAGGAGGAAGTTGTTGGCAGAGAGAGTGATTGGCATTGGAATGGGCTGCCCAGGGAGGTGGTGGAGGCACCGTCCCTGGAGGTGTTGAAGCAAAGCCTGGCTGAGGCACTTAGTGCCATGGTCTAGTTGACTGGCTAGGGCTGGGTGCTAGGTTGGACTGGCTGAGCTTGGAGGTCTCTTCCAACCTGCTTGATCCTATGATTCTATGATTCTGTGATAGTGATAAAAAGAATAACAGAAGTCTGTACTCTCTGATAGAACTTCTTTCATCTCTTAGTTTTATCTTTTCTGTTACACGTCCTCCTGCCAAGCAGACAAAATGTTCAGGTTTAGGAAAATGTGCTGTTTGTTTTGTAATTGTCAATGTTACACTGTCACATGTAAGGCATTGGGGAGTAACTGATTAATGCCACTGTCTAGATAATTGTTTAAGCTCCAGGGAGATTGTTAAAATAGGAATTGTAGGTCCTAACACCTCCCTGTCTGATACACATGAAAAGCACCGTCAGCCAGTGACAAGTCATCACTCAGCCAGCTTTTAAAGAGCATGTTATTCTGCAAAAGGAGCTGCTTTATGTTCTGTCTTTCTCCCCTGTGGTACTTGCTAAAAATAAAGAGACATCCTCTCTGATTCTAAAATTTAGGCTACTGAATGACAAACCTCTTTGGTTATCTTTCAACAAATTCAGTCAGGAGAAACCATCCCTAGCAGCAAAATGGCATTCTGCCCTTTCTGGAAATTAATGACAATGATAAAAGTCTTTTGCTAGAGCTCAGGGAGCTGCATTAATGTGCGCTATATGAATGCTGCAGACACTTAATTTTGCTCATCAGTTTTAAAGCACTTAGTGGCAGACAATGCAGAGGAATGCCTTCTTCACATTTTAAACCTCTGCTCAGTTTTAAGTGTCTCCTGTGGTTTTGATCTATAGGTCTATGATGGGAAATGTAATTCTGCTCTAAGAAGTTGGCTTGGCAGGTTTGTTTTATGAAAGTGTGAACCCTTTCTTTGCATGAAAGGTTGTTAACACCATAAGGTGAAAAGAGGTGACCATCCATTGAGATCCAGACTCTGACCTTCACAGATCAAAGACAGGGATCACATCTTAATGGGCAATTATCTTGATCCAGTGGTTTAAGACCTGCTTTTCATGCAAACCCCTCCCCCCCAGTTTGTATCCATTAAACTGTCTTAAACAAACCAGTCAAAATGCAGCAGTGTTGTAGCAGCCCTTTGAGGAATTGTTTCTGATTAGCCAAAGTTATATCTTGAAAGCAGTGCAAACCAGGGGATATTGTTTGCTATTCATTGAAATGTTGCTGCTATTAAATCATAAACCTCTGCTGATCAGAGACTCATAAGGCACTAATCCTCAGGTGTGAAGTGGGGCTTAAACTTTATATTCAACTTTCCTGAAACAAACCTGTGTAGTTACACGAGACAGTGGAATATGTAACCAGGAAAGAGGTAGAGTAAGGAAGCCTTTTAGTGGTTGAATAGTGTATTTACAGACAGCCCTTGAGCATGCTTTCTGTCTTCTGATACTGGCTATTGAGCTCAGCCACCATCTCATTCTTTACTGTTGGGAGAGAAAGTAGAGTTTGTAGACAAAATGGGCATGGGCAACCCCTCCTGGTGCCTAATTTTCAATTGCTTTGTTTTGTTCTGTTTTGCCTTGTTTAAAGAAGACTCTGAAATCCATCCATCTACAAACCAGTTTAAAGAAGGTGTTCCAGAGTACTCCAAATTCCTTTCTTCTCACCTCCCACTTCCAAGGGTTTGATGAGGAGGAGAAGGCAGTATGAAAATTGCTTTCTCCCCCAGCCCTGCAGGCTTGGAGGGGAACAGCAAAAGGAACCTTTCCACACACGTGTTGACCTGTTTAGAAGCCCACGCTGGAATCAGGCTGCTGATTGGCTGAGTTTTCCCACCCAGTATAAAATGTGAAATGGACACTTTGTCTAGAAAAGCACAAATAGAGCAAGGGGAGAAGGAGAAGGGCTTCCTGCCTTGAAGGGGTTCCTGCCTTGAAAGGGTTCCCACCTTAAAAAGGTTCCTGCCTTGACAGAGTGCCTGACAGGACAGGTTCCTGCCAGGACAAAATTCCTGGTTTGGACCATCCCCACTTTTGGATGGCTCCTGCCTTTCTACATTGCTCTTGGTTTTACCCTGTCCCAGGCTTTGGGCAGTTCTCCCCATTTTTGCATCATTCTGCACAAACGTGCAAGCTTGGCAAGTCCTGGGATTCTTTAAGAGAGCTGCTGGCGGCACCCAGACCCAGCTACTCTTGGACCATATCAGCAGCCAACCTCCTGGCTGCCTTCCAGACTGGGGGACCCCAGCGGCTTGGCTCTCCCCTGCCGCTGCTGAGGCAGCGCCGCTTCCACGCATCCCTGTCTTGTGGCAGCTGTGTCTCAAGACATTTCTGAGTTTGGTGGCTTTGCCACTTGCCTTTGGCTTGTGCTGTGTGAACACAGACTCTTGGACATTGCTTGCAGCATCAGAATCAGCCGAGCTGCAGAGAAATCCAGCAAGGGATCATCGTCGAATACTCATCTCACCTCCGTGAGTAAACCTCACTGTTCCCTTAATTCTCTGCTCAGCCTGACTGACAGTGGGGTAAAGCTGTGTTTATAGCTTAGCCTTTCCCATTTCCTGACTTCCTAAATCTCTAAATTTGTCCATAACATCCTTTTGAAGAATTCCCAATCGAGTTAGAATCTGCAAATAAACCTAAGCTGGTTCTGTGTACAGTTTGGGGTTGGGGTTTTCAGGTAAATAAAGTAATTCTATTTTTATAATTCCTAACTCAGCCACATTATTCCCTGCCTCCACGACAGGAGGCAAGAATGTCATCAGGAGGTTGAGACATGTAATCAAGATCTAGGAAAGTATAAAAGCTGAGAATAAAAAAAAAATCACTCTTGTGGTTGAAACTGTGCCACTAAGTCATAAACATTTTTAAACCCAGGGAATCAAGAAGAGGATAATATTCCCTAGCAGTAAGGGCACTCACCTGGGTTGTGATGGCAGCATTGCTATGAAACTTCAAGACTGATTAAGTATTTTTAATCACACAGGGTACACAGATTGCCTCTGGAGTAGAGAGGGACAAACCTTACAGCTACTAAGTCACTTTCTGTTGCTGTTACTCGCTCCATGACCCAGTGAGTCCAGGACTCTTTCCTGCAGAGACATAGAAGTTGTATAGGAAAGGCAGAAAGTGCTTTTCCATGCACACCCTCTTCTCACACCCAGCCAGTTGCTCAGGGATACTTTGTTTTAACTTCCTGCCCCATCTAGAAAAATGTGGAAGAGGAAAAGCTCAAACAAATTATCTGTCTTCTTTGACTTCAGAACTTGAAAGAAAACTCTGCTTGCACAGGAAAATCCTCATTCTTACGTTGCTAGGAGTGCTCCTAAAGTAGAACCAGAGTCCTTAGATGTTGTATGGAGGATGTATTTCTAGATTCCAGAAGGATTTAGAAATCATAGAATCAACCAGGTTGGAAGAACATCCACTCCAACCTAGCACCCAATCCCTATTCAGTCAACTAGACCATGGCACTAAGTGCCTTAGGTAGAGGTGTAGTAGCAGGTCTGTGATTTCTCTTATTTGAGTTCATACATCTAAAATGTGGATATCTTGAGATGAGCTTGCCTCCATTTCCACCTAAAGGCAAGAAAACTGAGATGTGTCTAGATTACCTAGTATGTCTAGATGAAGATTCTATTAGCCTAGATTAGCTTGTATGTCCAGATGAATATTCTATTAGCCTAGGTTAGCTTGTATGTCTAGATGAAGATTCTATTAGTCTAGGTTAGCTTGTATGTCTAGATGAAGATTCTATTAGCCTAGGTTAGCTTGTATGTCTAGATGAAGATTCTATTAGTCTAGGTTAGCTTGTATGTCTAGATGAAGATTCTATTAGCCTAGGTTAGCTTGTATGTCTAGATGAAGATTCTATTAGCCTAAGTTAGCTTGTATGTCTAGATGAAGATTCTATTAGCCTAGATTAGCTTGTATGTCTAGATGAAGATTCTATTAGCTTAGATCAGCTTGTATGTCTAGATGAAGATTCTATTAGCCTAGGTTAGCTTGTATGTCTAGATGAAGATTCTATTAGCCTAGATTAGCTTGTATGTCTAGATGAAGATTCTATTAGCTTAGATCAGCTTGTATGTCTAGATGAAGATTCTATTAGCCTAGGTTAGCTTGTATGTCTAGATGAAGATTCTATTAGCCTAGGTTAGCTTGTATGTCTAGATGAAGATTCTATTAGCTTAGATCAGCTTGTATGTCTAGATGAAGATTCTGTTAGTCTAGATTAGTTTGTATGTCCAGATGAAGATTCTATTAGCCTAGGTTAGCTTGTATGTCTAGATGAAGATTCTATTAGCCTAGGTTAGCTTGTATGTCTAGATGAAGATTCTATTAGCCTAGGTTAGCTTGTATGTCTAGATGAAGATTCTATTAGTCTAGATTAGTTTGTATGTCCAGATGAAGATTCTATTAGCCTAGGTTAGCTTGTATGTCTAGATGAAGATTCTGTTAGCCTAGATTAGCTTGTATGCCTTGATGATGATTCTATTAGCCTAGGTTATCTTCTATGTCTAGATGAAGATTCTATTAGTCAGGTCTAAGAATCTTCTTTTGTTTTCTTTATTCATAGATTGCAAATTAGGTATAGGATAACCAGTATAAACATCATAAATCTCAAGATATATGTGTCCAGGCAGTTGAATCTCACTTCTGTGTCCTGGAATCTGTTAAATATATATATTTACTTAAAATGAGGCATGTATAAAATTTAGATTCTTTCCACAGCACCCAAAGGGAGATGTGCAGTGTCAGAATTTTGCAACTAATTTATTTTATCACTTCAAGAACATTTTTAAGGCTAAGCTTCTTTGTTTGCTTGTTTGTTTTTTTTCTTCACTCTGACCTTCATTTCTTTTTGTCTCTACTATGCTGTGCAAATCAGTGAGGGAATATCCTATTAGTAGAACTTAAAAGAAGTGGCATTATTCTACAGGCCAAGCAATTTGTTTTAAGGTCATATTAGCAATTTTTTCTGCCAGCATTTTAATTATTTTACTAGCATGGCATATTTCAATTAGAATAGAATTTTAGCAACAGTAAATTAAGATCGTTTCCAAATCACTTTTTGTTTTCTTTTCTTTTGCTAGCATCAATTTTGATTGTGTTGAAAGAACTTGACTTGAAAAATACTGCTGAACTTCTGGGAAAAAAAAGTCATGACATTTAGTGTACAGCTGCCAGTCCCTATTATAATGAATGTTTACCTGCCATGCTAACGAGTTTGCATTGTTATATGCATATCATACATTTCCCATCTCCTTGTATCTTTAGAAATGCTTCTCAGCCAACCAAACAAATAAACTACTCTGAATTATGCATGAAAAAGTATTTTAGGGCTCCATCTGCTAAACATTTGTTAGAGTTTGTATCTTTAGTTAAAAATGAAACTAACTGCAACACCTTAATGGATTTTGTTTCTTAATATTCTGTGTTACTGCAGGATTAGAATCATAGAATCACAGAATCAACCAGGTTGGAAGAGACCTCCAAGATCATCCAGGCCAACCTAGCACCCAGCCCTAGCCAGTCAACTAGACCATGGCTCTAAGTGTCTCATCCAGACTTTGCTTGAACACCTCCAGGGACGGTGACTCCACCACCTCCCTGGGCAGCCCATTCCAATGCCAATCACTTTCTCTGCCAACAACTTCCTCCTAACATCTCTAATGCAATCCTTCGGTTGCCAAACCCCCAATAAGTTGTTTTCACTTGGGGTCGCAATGCAACTATTTCTGCAATCAATAACAAGTGCTGAAGCATGCAGAGGCCAATGCAAAAAGCAGCACTGTACAGGCATTATGGTTCTGCTTAACAATTTCCCTCTTTCTGCAGTACAGTCAACAGTACTCTAAATGTTAATGAAGCAGCTGGCAGAAATATCCAGTCCCAGAGTAGTGATCCCAGAAGTATTTTCGAGATATTCAGTCAGTTCTGCAAACTTCATTCTTCAAATTCAGCAATTATTTTGTTTTCCCACCCCAAGAACCCTGAAGTTCTACTGAGGGCTAACACTAATCCAGAAACAGTTTTCAAGTCCGTATCTCCCATGTCCAGATTCTTAACCAGCCATGAAGAATGTAGATGATGCATCAAGAAACAAAGAGCTGTTTTGTCATTGTCAGTTTGATTGGCCAGAAATGACTCCTAAGTGCAGTGTATGAAAGGACTCTCAGCCTTCAAAGGAATGTGTGGGAGGGAAGGAGAATGATGTGACAGAAAAATTTCTGCATTTTAAAAGTATCCATCAAGTTTTTATCCTCTTGATGCCACTGCAGTTTTGCTCATTTTCACATGCAATGAGAAGCAGCATTTTCCAAGGAAAAGATAAACATTGTTAGCAATTGCAAGAAGCTATTAATGGCAGCCATTCAGAGTGGATAATCAGGAAAGCAGGGAATAAGGTTCCAGAGTAAGGTTTAATAACTCCTCTTCCCTTCCCATTGCTAGAGAGGTAGCATGCAAACTGAGTGAGAATCATAGAATGATAGAAGCAACCAGGCTGGAAGAGATCTCCAAGATCATCCAGTCCAACCTAGCACCCAGCCCTAGCCAGTCAACCAGACCATGGCACTAAGTGCCTCAGCCAGGCTTTGCTTGAACACCTCCAGGGATGGTGACTCCACCACCTCCCTGGGCAGCCCATTCCAATGCCAATCACTCTCTCTGCCAACAACTTCCTCCTAACATCCAGCCTAGACTTCCCCTGGCACAACTTGAGACTGTGTCCCCTTGTTCTGATTCTGCTTGTCTGGGAGAATAGACCAACCTCCACCTGGCTACAGCCTCCCTTCAGGTAGTTGTAGACAGCAATGAGGTCCCCCCTGAGCCTCCTCTTCTCCAGGCTAAACAACTCCAACTCCCTCAGCCTCAGATCTACCACCTAAAATGTCAAAGGTGATGAGAAGAAAGACCTGAAGGTATGAGCAAAGCACCAGAACAAAATAACAAATATATCAACCATAGCTATAGTATCAACAAATCATGAAAGTAGAAAAAAAAGGGTAATATCTTAGCCCTAAAAAGTAAAGTGAAGGTTTTCATCAGTCCTTTGAATGTGACTTATTTTATAAATAGACTTGGACTGCATGGTTGCCCTGGCTACATAGGATTCTTATCATTCAAGTGTATATAAAGAGAATGTATGCTACTTCAAAATGGATGCATTCAATGACAGCCACTAAACAGCAAAAAATTTGGAGATAAAGCTCTAGAGTGTTCCCCACAAGAAGGACTGTCTGGTTTATTTAAGCTAATGTATGATTAGGAGTCCTTTTAGAGGAGGTACTGAAGTCATTGTGCGATGCTGCCTCTTCAACTCTATTGTCTGTTCTGATCTTCTTCTCAGTGTCCTTGCATCAGCAAGATTAAATCATACTGACAGTTAAAAAGCCTTGGTTTAGCTTGCATAGATATATCTGGAGATCCATGCCAGAGTTGAGTTCATTTAAGATGTTACTTGACAACCTGATCCTTTGAACTCAGTCTGTACTTGATCTTGCACCTCTGTGTTGCCATGGCTCCCAGATAAAATAAGATAACTATTTTACCCTAAAGGCACACCAACAACTAAGGCATTGCAAAGTCTCCTTGGCTGTGGTTTTGGTTGCAGCACACTGATGCACAAACTTTCTTCACACACAAGCATGGACATCATTACATTTCCTTTTGTCCCAGGTTGAGGCTATGGGGTTAAAATTTTTTTCTGGGGACTAGAAGATTGTTATTCAATGCCATAAATCTGCTCTCTCTTTATAGACTCACAACAAGGTCAGTTTGCTCTCCTTTCCCCCTCCTCCTGCCATGTGTGTGTGGCAGCAGCCACTTTATTGGGAAGAACATGTAAGCAGTAGGCCTCTTTGGATGGCAGAGGTGTTGGGGGAGGGGAGAATTGGAGCCCTGGGGAGTGTTGATTTAGTTTTTTTTGGGATGGGGAAAAATTCAAGGGGGTTTGCCATGGATGGGGTAATCACTTTATAATGTCTAACTCTGTGTTTTCTCTCTCTATAATTCTGTATTTTCTCTCCATTTTGATTTGAGAGTTTAATTTCTGTTGGCTCTCTTTAAAAAACCACAACACCTTTATAAACCTTCAGAGTATCCTTTGTGAAAGAAAAAAAAAACAACAAAAGAAAAGAAAACAAAACCAATGAAAAGGATATAACTTCAACCCCTAACACGATTGTTATGATCCCCCCCCCCATTAACACGATTGTTATGATCTCTCCCCTGTTAACCTTTACAATCTCATTTTCCACAGTTGCTGTTACACTTCTTCCCACTGAGTGCCAGAACAGGTGACACATGTTCTTCATTTTACCCCTGGGATCAAAGGCTAAACATTATTCTAATAAGACTTCATCAATAATCATTATGATTCTTCAAGAAAATATTGCATCTATATATTGCATCCTGGCCTGGATCAGGAACAGTGTGGCCAGTAGGATGAGGGAGGTTATTCTGCCCCTGGACTCAGCACTGCTCAGACCACACCTTGAGTGCTGTGTCCAGTTCTGGGCCCCTCAATTCAAGAGAGATGTTGAGGTGCTGGAAGGTGTCCAGAGAAGGGCAGCAAGGCTGGTGAGGGGCCTGGAACACAAACCCTGTGAGGAGAGGCTGAGGGAGCTGGGGGTGATTAGCCTGGAGAAAAGGAGGCTCAGGGGGTACCTCATTGCTGTCTACAACTGCCTGAAGGGAAGTTGTAGCCAGGTGGGGGTTGGTCTATTCTCCCACACAAGCAGCAACAGAACAATGGGACACAGTCTCAAGTTGTGCTGGGGGAAGCCTAGGCTGGATGTGAGGAGGAAGTTGTTGTCAGAGAGAGTGATTGGCATTGGAATGGGCTGCCCAGGGAGGTGGTGGAGTCACCATCCCTAGAGGTGTTGAAGCAAATCCTGGCTGGGGCACTTAGTGCCATGGTCTAGTTGACTGCATAGGGCTGCGTACTTGTAAATCAGTATTGTCATTCCTCTGTTTTCTGTAAGGCACTGCTCTTGTGTGTGCCCTGAAAACATTTTTGTATGTTAAAAGGAAGGTTGTACATCTGTTGTCTACAATCAGGGAAACAAATTTCATGTATCAAATCTAAGTGGAGGGGATAATTTTTCAACTACTAAATACTCCAAGCTATCTGGGACTTAACTCTGAGAGCTAAATACCATATGTTTTGCAAACCAATAGAGGATTTTGTTGTAGCAACATTGCTAGAAAGACATTTCTCAGTTTAGATATTTCTTCTCCAAGGAGTACAAAATTTTGTCTTAACTAAAGGGTGAGGGCATTTTTGTGATATTTAATTAATGAATTAATTGGTTTTTAAGCAGGTTCTGCAATTTGGCCACAACAACCCCAAGCAGCATTACAGGCTGGGAAGAGAGTGGCTGGAGAGCAGCCAGAAGCACGGGGAGCTGGGGGTGTTGGTGGACAGTAGGCTGAAGATGAGCCAGCAGTGTGCATATCTCTCTGGAATTTCTTTTGAATAGGTTTTTCTCCAATTCTACAATACTGTGGAAAACATTAAAAATAGCATTTATTAGTTCTTTATGGCCACACTCTCTTAGAACTGCAATCCTACAGCAGGCTGAAGATGAGGCAGCAGTGTGCCCAGGTGGCCAAGAGAGCCAATGGCGTCCTGGCCTGCATCAGGAGCAGTGTGGCCAGTAGGACAAGGGAGGTTATTCTTGCCCTGTACTCAGCACTGCTCAGGCCACACCTTGAGTGCTGTGTCCAGTTCTGGGCTCCTCAATTCAAGAGAGATGTTGAGATGCTGGAAGGTGTCCAGAGAAGGGCAACAAAGCTGTTGAGGGTCCTGGAACACAAACCCTATGAGGAGAGTCTGAGGGAGCTGGGGGTGTGCAGCCTGCAGAAGAGGAGGCTCAGGGCAGAGCTCATTGCTGTCTACAACTACCTGAAGGGAGGTTGTAGCCAGGTGGGGTTGGTCTCTTCTGCCATGCAACCAGCAACAGAACAAGGGGACACAGTCTCAAGTTCTGCCAGGGGAGGTATAGGCTGGATGTTAGGAGGAAGCTGTTGGCAGAGAGAGTGATTGGCATTGGAATGGGCTGCCCAGGGAGGTGGTGGAGTCACCATCCCTGGAGATGTTCAAGCAAAGGACTGGATGAGGCACTTAGTGCCATGGTCTAGTTGACTGGCTAGGGCTGGGTGCTAGGTTGGACTGGCTGATCTTGGATGTCTCTTCCAACCTGGTGGAGGAAGAACAAATATATTTCATTGGATAACTATCACCTACAAACTAGAGAGAGACCAAAATATTTCTCACTGGCAGGATCTTAAAGTAGCAGTGATTGTTGTTTTCCCATAAGCAGGAACCCATTAGCAGAAGGTAGATAAATTTCATTATCCCTTGTAATCATATCCCAAGAATTAGTGACTCTGAAGTGTCATGTTATATCAAGCAGGTCTGATATATATTCTAGGAGCTATTTGTTTGTCTTTATAAAGTTTTCATCCTGTGTTTGAAGGGAGATCAACCAAGCTAACCAAACCATGAAATAAATATAAAATTAAGGCCAAGAGAAACAAGAATTGGCTTAAATATAACCAAGAGGGGCTAAAGAAAGAGTGCTTGCTGAAGAAGATAACAGAGTGCTTCCCGAAACATAAGAGTTTAAAATGCCAACTGCAATTTCTTCCTAAATGAACAAAATTAATTCAGACAGTAAGGAAGGCAACCTCTGGCCCAGTGGGTCAGGAGCCCTATACAGCAGCAAGGGGTTGTGCTTGACTCCTCAGAATGACAGTGTGGAACAGAATCTGTGAGAATGAGAAGTTTAATTACTAACTGTCTCTTATTTCAGTGTGATGTGCTTGGCCTATCACACTGGGATGATTGTGTTGTGACAGTCATGATGGCTCTGATGGGAAGCTCAACATGGTTGGTGGGGGGGATAGGGATATTCTGGTGAAAGATGCCAGGCAAAGAATAGTTTTCCAGTTGCCTGAGGGAAGACTGTCACCTAGCAAAGTGTAATCTCAGTGGGCACTGTGCACTTGTATGACAAGCGGAGGAAGTGGTAAGGAAAGAGGATTTAATGTATACAGAATATTAAGACAAGTTCTTTCAAAGAAATGAAGGCATGGAGCTTTGTCATTCTGTTGGGTGGTTTGTCACTGGGAGTACTCAAACTACACAGTGCAGAACAGCTACTAGGAATCTGCATGCACAAGATGCTAGTTTGCAGATAAAAACAGTGCAAAATGAGAAGAGTCTAAATAAAAACAGACTCTTGGATGGGGGTCTAGAAGTGGATGGCAGGTTGCAGATGGAGAATGTGCTGAAACACAGTGCAAGCATTGTTGCTAGTTTTTTCCCCACACTTTTGTCCTATTTAAACACCTGTGTTATCTGTTTGTTCAACAGTAAGTTCTGCCTGTGATGTTGCATGATTATATTCAGAGAATGATGAACTGTATGGACCCACATACATGCTTCTGAAGTGATACTGTCAGTCAGCAATCAAAAATACTCCATCAGGGACTGCAGCCTGCTGCTTCTGGAACTGAAGCTAACCAGAGGTCACTCCAGAGACCTGGCTTTTCTGCGTTGCCCCATTTTCTTTGCACTGTAAAATAATTTGCCTTTTCACACACACACACACACACACACAAAGCTTGTAAGAAAAAGCCCAGATCTTTCTAACAGTGAAATCACTCATCTGAGTGATTGAAAGAAACCCCAACAATTGATGCCATATGGTATTGCCTGCCACAGCCTGACACTGGGAAGTAAAAGCTCCTATGAGAAATGGTTGAATTAATGCAGTGGTGGCTCTGCCTATCACTCTATTATCAAAAACAAAGCAAACAAACAAAAAATAGAGAACAAAACCCTGGGTTTAGTATTCTTCAGAACAAAATGTAGCATACTTTGACTTCCCTCCATCAGTTTCCTTCCACTCTGTATGAGAAAAGCAGATTTTCTAGGGGGCATTGGTTTGGCATCATTGCTGTTCTGCAAAGCAAAGGAGCAACCCTCCACAATGAATGTAATTTTTGGCTATGTGCTTGGACTGCAAATTATAAAACTCAGATTTTGAGATTGCCCTTGGTTTTTCTAGGAGAGGAGTGAATTTTTGTTTGGTTTCACTGGAATGGACTGCCCAGGGAAGTGGTGGAGTAGCCATCCCTGGAGATCATAGAATCATAGAATCATAGAATCAACCAGGTTGGAAGAGACCTCCAAGATCATCCAGGCCAACCTAGCACCCAGCCCTAGCCAGTCAACCAGACCATGGCACTAAGTGCCTCAGCCAGGCTTTGCTTGAAGACCCCCAGGGACGGTGCCTCCACCACCTCCCTGGGCAGCCCATTCCAATGGCAAATCACTCTCTCTGGGAAGAACTTCTTCCTAATATCCAGCCTATACCTACCCTGGCACAACTTGAGACTGTGTCCCCCTGTTCTACTGCTGGTTGCCTGGGAGAAGAGGCCACCCCCCACCTGGCTACAATGCCCCTTCAGGTAGTTGTAGACAGTAATAAGATCACCCCTGAGCCTCCTCTTCTGCAGGCTAAACAGGCCCAGCTCCCTCAACCTGTCCTCATAGGATTTGTGCTCCAGGCCCCTCACCAGCTTTGTTGCCCTTCTCTGGACATGTTCCAGCACCTCAACATCTTTCTTGAATTGAGGGGCCCAGAACTGGACATAGCACTCAAGGTGTGGCCTGACCAGTGCTGATGTTTAAGGAAAGACTGGACGTGAAACTTAGTGACATGGTCTAGTCAATGCAGTTGTGTTAGGTCATAGCCTGGACCTGATGATCTCAGAGGTCTATTCCAATCTCTGGTCTTGTGTCTGGGAACTACTGAAATGAGCCTGGCTTCTATCTGCTTATGCACATGTACTTTCACCTACATATGTGCCCAGTTAAAAACAGACCTATATAACACAATCATTAGCCTCAGGTTTATGCCTCTTGCTTCGTTTCTTGTTTGGTTTATCACTCTAATTGATGCAATTGTCTTAGCTGGATATTTTAGTGTTTGGTTTTTTTTATTATAGCAGATATAAATGAAAAATAGTTGTGTCTTTATTCTTATATGCTTCATGTTTCCTGTTCTATGTGGTTTTTCCCAGTATAATATTAATTCTGGTTCTGGAGGTGCACGCTGGAATTTCATTCCCCCCTCCCCCCATTGAAGAAGATATATGCTTCCATTCTGCACTTCAGTTTGCCTAAATAGGTGCCAGCTGAAGTAATCCATCACCTCTACTCTAGGACCTCATGGATAAGAAAGAACAATTCAGACTGGCTCATTTAATACATCTTCCATGTTCCCTGTATAGATAGTGAAATGAGAGACAGAGGCCTCTAAGGGACTACACATAAATTCTTTCCTTTCCTTGACATACCAAAACTGTAACATTTTGTTTATCACTAGATCCAATCTCTGTAATTTTTTTTTTAACCTCTTTTTCATGTAGCTATAACAATTTGATTCCTACCAGGAAATAACCATAGCTATTTTTTTCCTGTATCTTGATATGCCCTGATCTCTATAGGCATTTGTACCTCTGTTTACTGTAATAGCTGCTGTGTGCACTTTGGGCTGCTTTGGATTTAATGGAACAAAGTGTTGGTTGAAAAATGCACAGTGGAATTTCCATGCAGTGAAAATGCACACTGTTGGTTGGAAAATGCACAGTGGAATTTCCATGCAGTGACAATGCACACTGTTGGTTGGAAAATGCACAGTGGAATTTCTATGCAGTGACAATATACACTGTTGGTTGGAAAATGCACAGTGGAATTTCCATGCAGTGACAATATACACTGTAGGTTGGAAAATGCACAGTGGAATTTCCATGCAGTGACAATGTACACTGTTGGTTGGAAAATGCACAGTGGAATTTCCATGCAGTGACAATGCACACTGTTGGTTGGAAAATGCACAGTGGAATTTCCATGCAGTGACAATGCACTGTGTTGGTTGGAAAATGCACAGTGGAATTTCCATGCAGTGACAATGTACACTGTTGGTTGGAAAATGCACAGTGGAATTTCCATGAAGTGACAATGCACACTGTTGGCTGGAAAATGCACAGTGGAATTTCCATGCAGTGACAATGCACACTGTTAGTTGGAAAATGCACAGTGGAATTTCCACGCAGTGACAATGCACACTGTTGGTTGGAAAATGCACAGTGGAATTTCCATGCAGTGACAATGTACACTGTTGGTTGGAAAATGCACAGTGGAATTTCCATGCAGTGACAATGCACACTGTTGGTTGGAAAATGCACAGTGGAATTTCCATGCAGTGACAATGCACTGTGTTGGTTGGAAAATGCACAGTGGAATTTCCATGCAGTGACAATGCACACTGTTGGTTGGAAAATGCACAGTGGAATTTCCATGCAGTGACAATGCACACTGTTGGTTGGAAAATGTACAGTGGAATTTCCTTGCAGTGACAATGTACACTTACATCTTTGTCATAAGCATCACTCATCCCAAGGATTAATTTGTACATTGCACTTTATGATATTTTTTGTTCCTGAAATTGTCTCTCAGATTGCCCTTCTGATTCTCACAGGTCATGCTTTTAGAAGAAAGGACTGTAGCTCGTAGTAAACAGCAACACCTGCAATGGCAACAGCAGCAGCAACAACAGTGCCATTTTACTACCTATGTCTATAATAATATATAAGATTGACACAGATGTGTTACTTACAAAGTGCCAGGTGCTGGCACTTCTCCTGTTGTTGACTCTAAGCAAACAAAAAAGCTATGAAACAGGCTATTTCTGTGACACACCGCTTACTTCAGAGACATTTCAGCAAATATAAGGGCACCTTTAATAGCTGAATTTATTTTACACTTGGATACATTCAATTTGTATTCATCTTAGAATTTACTCTGCTAATTAGAAAAGGTTCTAAGATTAATAAGTAGTCATGGCTAACGTATGCAATGGACTATAAGCTTCAGCTGATGTTTGTTCCCAAAGAGGCATTAGAGATTAATTCATACAAATCATAGTGAGCAGTATATCCTATCTTTCAAAGCTGATCTTTAGGTTGCTTTGTAATCTCTGAATCATTTCTGAAATCCTTGCTGGAAAAGCCAAAAACAACTCAGCAAACCCTACCCTTATCAACGTAAAATGATACATTGCAATTTCAACCACTTCTATAGAGGAATTGATTTTCAAGCAATCCTTTGTAGGTGTAAAATGAGATAGCTTAGAAACACACAGACAACTGCAGCTTGTGAAAACACCCTTACTTGTTAAGGAAATGCAGCATAGACTATCGGGTATCAGTGGGCAGTCTATTTTTTCTGGTTTCCAGGGCATGAGGCTGACCCTGGGCAGATTCTGCAGTCTTAGCCTACATATTTTTTTGAGATTCATGATTATGGCCCAGGAGGGCAAGGTCCTCCTCTCTACAGCTGAGCAAAATCACAGTACCCAAACTCTGGCTGACAAAAAGGAAAGGTCAGACAGTGTTCTTTTCTTTGCAGTTGCCCAGAGTAGGGATTCATTGCAGTGTCATCTCACTGTGAACTCTAGATAGGTGGTTAGTGAAGAGAGTTGTGCCAGGGAAGGTCTAGGCTGGATGTTAGGAGGAAGTTCTTGCCAGAGAGAGTGATTGGCATTGGAATGGGCTGCCCAGGGAGGTGGTGGAGTCACCATCCCTGGAGATGTTCAAGCAAAGACTAGATGAGGCACTTAGTGCCATGGTCTGGTCGATTGGCCAGGGCTGGGTGCTAGGTTGGACTGGATGATCTTGGAGGTCTCTTCCAATCTGGTTGATTCTATGATTCTAGCTGCTTTAAATAATACTAGTAAATACATGGAATACTGAAAGCAAGGGAAAAAACTCTAAAGCAGTTGAAGGATTCTGTGGCACCATAATTGAATTAAACTCAGAAACAATTTTATTTGCCCATTCACCCATCCTTCAGTTTGTTTATTGTCTTTTTGTACCGATAATAAAAGCTGTATTGATTCCTGTCCTTTTCTGTGCAAGCAACTGTGGTGAAATATAAGCATGGAACTGTATGAGTGTATTTTTAGAAACTCAGACAATGACCCACATATATTTGTATGTGCCTTTGAAACAAAACACACTCCATCTTTTGAAGGTAAGAAAATCTATGTGCATTGTGATCCCTTAAGTGTATCCACAGCTTCATAGCCTATATTGCAAGCATGTCATAGTTCTTTATTACACTGTAACATCTTACTGCTCTATATAAATACAGAGCATAAAGCTGCTATATTAGAAATTAAATATTAATACACCACACACATTCAAAACACAAGCTTCAAAATGCAATTTGTATTTCACTTTCAGTGCAAAACTGAAAATCCCCATGACTTTAAAAATGTATCTGAACAGCTACTAGACAGTTTTGTTTGGGACTCAAGTCTATCCATTTTAGTCCTTACTGGCATAACAGTTAACAGAAAGGTTTAACCATATAGTTCTCATGCATCCAAAACTGTTGTGGTATGGTTTATCCCTCTGCAGTGCTGGGAATATTTAATGAACAAGGACAAGGATCTTTTTAGCTATGGTCCAAACTTCTGCAGATTTCAATGGAAGTGTATGAAAATGATCAGTTAGAAGAGGTTTTATGCAATGCTAGAAGAGGAACAGAGTTCCTGGGCTCCCACTGGAAAGAACAGTATTGATTCTAAGATTTAGAGGTAGAATTAGCTGTTGGGTGAAGAATGACCAGATTTCTCTCTTTTGTTGACTTACACATACATACATTTTCAGCTTTGATATCAATTGTTTCTATTTTCTATTTCTGTTTTGCTCTTGTCCCACCACTTGTTTAAGATTATAAAACTTCAGATTACAAACTCTTCTTTTTAGAAGAGCTCTCTGGGTCTTAATGTCTTAATTTTTCATGTGATTACAAAAAAGTTGAGCTCAAAGAAAATATGTCTCTGGGAAAGATATAAAAAGTAAAAAAAGGGCTTTACCTGTTCTCATAAAACAAAAAAACAAAAAAAAACCCAACAACTGTGTATATATTTACATGCATAAAATGATTCTACCAGACACATTTGAAATTATAGTTGTTCTTCTCTTTAGTTTCATAAAAGCTTTCCCTTTCCAGCACCCTATGGGCTTGTAGGTAGAGGCTGACAATGAAGCCTTGGCCCACCACGAGGCAGTATGCTCTCTGGTTCTTGACTTAACTATTTCACTGTCCATCAAAGCATGTCAGAAAAGAACTTGAGCTCTGAAGAGGTGCTCAGTCAGCTGTAAATGACAGCTCCTTTTCCTGCCATAAAAGTATGGGTTTGGGAAGTGTGCTTTATTTACTTGTTTTTTCCCCAGAGTGCAGGAGCTCATCAGTGCTCTTCAAGGCACTTAGCAGGATATGCTTTTATCATCATGAGGGCAGGTCTCAGACACCCTTGCTCAGGCTGTTGCCCACCTAATTTTAAACACATACATGTGCTACCCCTCAGAAGACACATATCTGGAGCTGAACAACTGTTCATCAATCCAAATCTGGCTGTGGTGCTCAGGTCCACCCTTGCAGTTTTGTTCTGGGGGAAGCCCTCCTGAGTGGGGAGCATAATAAGCAACACAGTTTTCTAGTATCAGTATTTCAACTTAAGACAAGTCGAGACTGAAGAGCCAACACAGAGTGTATAGACATGTTTCAGATACTGCTGTAGTCCTCATCCAGCCATTTCTGACAAGGGTGATCTGTGAACAATTCCTGCGTACTGCCCTCATTTAATAACCCTATTAAACCAAAGTGCTAAGGTCCGAAAATTGTGATGGCTAAGTGGTTTGAAAATGTGATTCTTAAGTAGCTGAAGATCAGTTTAAGAAGCAAGTTTTGTAGTTTGTCTAAGGACTACTAAAACTCTACCCAAGCTTCGTGTGATGCTTTATGAAGGAAAATGTCCAAATGAGCCATTAAAATATACATAATGTGTACTGAATAGAGTGCTACCACCAGCTGCTGCTTATGCACACATTCAGCATACAAATAGCATCACTGACTAATTAAAAAATGCATTTGAGAAGATGACAACCAGTGGAAAATTAATAGTGTACTGCAAAGGGACTGCTCACTTGGGTGAAGTGGAATTGTAGCTTTGATTTTCCATATTGGAGTGCTGACCATAAAGATCCAGTTTTGTACTATTTCATCTCAGTACAATGTACAAGTTTGTTAGCTCTCCCAGATAAAGAAATCTGACAAAAGCAATGTCAGACTGGTCAGACAATAAATGAATGTGCTCACTTAAGAATACACAGTTAGTGTACCCTGGACCAGACAGCTGTGGACAGAGGACAAGCATCTGCATCTGACATGACATGACAAGCTGGGGGCAGATGTGACTGAGTTGGAAGGCAGAAGGGCTCTGCAGCGGGACCTTGACCACCTGGACAGATGGGCAGAGTCCAATGGGATGGGGTTCAATAGCTCCAAGTGCTGGTGCTGCACTTTGGCTACAACAACCCCATGCAGAGATACAGGCTGGGGTCGGAGTGGCTGAGAGCAGCCAGACAGAGAGGGATCTGGGGGTGCTGATTGATACCTGCCTGAACATGAGCCAGCAGTGTGCCCAGGTGGCCAAGAGAGCCAGTGGCATCCTGGCTTGCATCAGGAATGGTGTGGTCAGCAGGAGCAGGGAGGTCATTCTGCCCCTGTACTCTGCACTGGTTAGACCACACCTTGAGTACTGTGTTCAGTTCTGGGCCCCCCAGTTTAGGAGGGACATTGAGATGCTTGAGCGTGTCCAGAGAAGGGCGACGAGGCTGGGGAGAGGCCTTGAGCACAGCCCTACGAGGAGAGGCTGAGGGAGCTGGGATTGGTTAGCCTGGAGAAGAGGAGGCTCAGGGGTGACCTTATTGCTGTCTACAACTACCTGAGGGGTGGTTGTGGCCAGGAGGAGGTTGCTCTCTTCTCTCAGGTGGCCAGCACCAGAACGAGAGGACACAGCCTCAGGCTGTGCCAGGGGAAATTTAGGCTTGAGGTGAGGAGAAAGTTCTCCACTGAGAGAGTCATTGGACACTGGAATGGGCTGCCCGGGGAGGTGGTGGAGTCACCGTCCCTGGAGCTGTTCAAGGCAGGATTGGACGTGGCACTTGGTGCCATGGTCTGGCCTTGAGCTCTGTGGTAAAGGGTTGGACTTGATCTGTGAGGTCTCTTCCAACCCTGATGATACTGTGATGAGTAGGACAGAGCTGCTGCTATGTCCTGTAGAACTGATAGTGAGCAGTGGACAGACCAACCAGTAGCTGGTAGGAAAATGGGACCCTGTAAGAAATGACAAATCATAACAATTAACATACAATTTCTGTTTCTTTATTTGTTCTTAAGTGGTTTGATACTTGACTGACAGTTCTTTTTCATGTGAGCAAACAAGGCATCTTTTCTACCAAGATGCTTGAGCTGTAGCCACAGATGAGCTGATGCACTGACCTGCTGGAGCAAAGTGAAGTCATTCTGGTTTCATGTGTACTCCTACAGGTGCTGTGTTCTTCCTTCCAGCAGTGTACCAGGAAATTGCATCATCCAGTTCTAAACAGTCCAAATGCTCACACTTCCCTTTGGAGGGTGCTGCACAGCTGTCTAGGAGCTCTGGGAGCTTTCACAGTAGCCAGCATTCCTGCCCTCACAATAATTCCTGAACCAGACCTTTTGCATACTACCACCCAGGCAAAGCAGTCTCCTTAGACAATTGAAAGTATTGTTTCATCTTTAGTTTCTTTCTTTGCCAGAGGCCATGAGAGGATATTAGAAACAGGTGGCAGTAACCAAAGTCTTAGATTTAGCTTTATTATTTGTGTGCATTTACAGCCTTTCTATGTGACAGTCTCATTTAGTCGGTGCTACAGGCAATCTCTGTCTGTACCTAAAAATATCTTTAACAGCTGCACATTGGGAACAATCACAGGGGAAGGAAAAGAAGCATACAAAAGCAAAAGGGAACTTAAAAAGGAACTGAAGGCAGAGAAATTCAACAGTGGGGTTCTTTATTACCTGAAAGGACACTTATTTTGAGGATCGTGCAGAGTTTGCTTTTACTGATTCTATTTCTGTTGATATTTTGTCTGTTCCCATTGTTAGCTTAAAATAATGTCTCAGGAGATACCTGGTGGCTCCAGGCAGGAAATTTTAGCAAAGTAGCTCTGAAAGTGAAAAATTGGATTATTTTCTCCAGAAGACAACTCCTTTATACAAGCACAAAGAAATATCTGTGAATCTTGGCGTTATACATTGGGATGTGTGACAAGTTCCTATAAACTCACATACACAACCAAGGAGTGCAAAGGAAATATTTTTCTCTCTCTTCAAACATTCAGCCAGAAAGACTAGAAGGCAATATTTTTTCATCTGTTTTTCCTGGTGCTCACTGGAACATTCACATTTCAAAGGGGTTCTTTTTTTCTGTCTTTTCTTCACAAAGTCCTTGTAGCATGGATTGCCTCACAAACTTTGCTTTATCCTGTTCCTGCCACCCTTCATTGCTTCAAAAATTGTTAAACCAGGACTGAGATAAATCGTTCTCTCTTTGATATCCTGAAGTGGAGACCCTAAACTGTCAAACAGAAACCAATTTAGAACCCCTTCACAAATTACCCTTCTCTTTTCTTCCTTTGCTTCCTTCTTTGGTTTTTAACATCCCGGTAAGTGTGATTAGACAGAAAAGGCAGCATAGACCAGACTGTCACTGAACACCCCATCAGAGCTGCCTGATATTCCAGGTCAGCCTGTCCATTTCAGACACTTGTCTGAATCCTGATTAATTCTCTTCTTCCCCTCACCCATCCTCAGTTGTGAGATCATAACAGGATCAGGTTTCAGGATGCCCTAGTTTCCTGAGGGATAAAATTAAGTACTTTCCTCATTCTAGAACAGTGTAGGATGGTGAGTAGGTTATAAGATTCATGTTGTCTCTGCTTGCGAGGTGCTTTTATTTGTTCAGCATTTTGGCTCCCTGAGGTACTCTAACCGAAAGTGTATTAGAAAGAAATATCTACCCAGGGATGCAGTAAATGATGTGATGTTGCCCATAAGAAAAAATTATTTGGTGGTATCCAATGTACAAACAGATGAACACTATTTTGTCTTTTTAGTCTCCTGTTTAAAGGGAAGAACAGCAGAAATCTGTGTGCCCCTGATAGCAGTGCAAGAGTGCCCACAAATGCTCACACATTTTTCTGATCTTTTAAGGATGTATCTTATTTCAATTGTAATTGATAGAATCATAGAATCAAGCAGGTTGGAAGAGACCTCCAAGATCATCCAGGCCAACCTAGCACCCAGCCCTAGCCACTCAACCAGACCATGGCACTAAGTGCCTCATCCAGGCTTTGCTTGAACACCTCTAGGGATGGTGACTCCACCACCTCCCTGGGCAGCCCATTCCAGTGCCAATCACTCTCTCTGACAACAACTTCCTCCTCACATCCAGCCTAGACCTGCCCTGGCACAGCTTGAGACTGTGTCCCCTTCTTCTGTTGCTGGTTGCCTGGGAGAAGAGACCAAATCCCACCTGGCTACAATGTCCCTTCAGGTAGTTGTAGATAGCAATGAGGTCTGCCCTGAGCCTCCTCTTCTCCAGGCTAAACACCCCCAGCTCCCTCAGCCTCCCCTCATAGGGTTTGTGCTCCAGGCCCCTCACCAGCTTTGTTGCCCTTCTCTGGACACCTTCCAGCACCTCAATATCTCTCTTGAATTGAGGAGCCCAGAACTGGACACAGCACTCAAGGTGTGTCCTGACCAGTGCTGAGTCCAGGGGCAGAATAACCTCCCTCGTCCTACTGGCCACACTGCTCCTGATGCAGGCCAGGATGCCATTGGCTCTCTCACCTGTAATTTCAATATATTCTAGACAAATAGTGGTAAATCTAAAGTTGAAAAGCAGCAATCAAGCCAGAGACAATGACAGGTGATTGCAAAAAAAAAAAAAATCCCCATCCATCTGATCTAGGCTAACTACAAATGCTACTTCATTTTTGTGAACCCTGGATTCTTACAGCTTCACATTGGTGACATTTGATTCAAACAGCTGGCACTGGATTTGAGTCAAAGAGGTTTGAGGAGCACTGAATGAGATTAATTTTCCTTGTAAAACCATACAAATAGAAACCTGAAAATGTAAACCAACCAAAAGAAAGGACAAAACAGTGAATACAAAATACACTTTTTGCAGTGCTGGCTTCATGTTCCCCCCTCTTGTTGCACGGCTGAAAATGGACCCTTTTAAAGTGAAACTCTGGCTGCATATTTCTGTAGCTCTCAGTGCTGGGAGGCACTGCGAGTTCTAGAGCACAAAAATAGCTAGGAGAAGCATAAATTTGATTAACAAAAATCAACACCTCAGTAACTTCTGAACTACGAATCAACAAATGAGCACTACTTAGCTGTAAAAAAAAATGAGTTCTAAAGGAAAAAAAAACATTTGCTGAATTTCTGATGGCCCAAGAGAAATTTGCATTGCAGACAAGCGACACTTTGAAAGGGTCGTATCACTTTTTGCATGGGTTTTAACACTGCTGAAGCTTAATTTATGTGCTGTCAGTGAGGAGAGTGAAGTGTAATGGGTTTTTAATTATTCCAAGATCCAAGGAGCAAATGGAAGGTGGTCTAGCTTTTAGACAAGGCAGGGAGACAGTTATAAAGATGGTATTACACAGTTGTGCCCCATTAAAGTTTTCTTGGGAATTGATCACTCCTGCATTTCAGATAGCATACACTTTATTTCTTGATGCATTGCCAAGGTACACTGCTTTATCACATTTATTAAATGGTTAACAAGGTTGCATGAACTAAATTAACTTTGGGTTATTTACATTTGCACATGCATTGTTGCTTTGGAGTAAACAGGCTGATGTACCCTAAAAAGGCAAAAAACCCTCCTGATAAACAATTTTCTTGGCTTTTACCTTGAGTAAAGAAAGTGGAAACTTATTCACACCCTTTCAGAAAGTTCATTATTCTCAACTGTAAATTACACCACTTAGCAGACTTTCAAGCTTAAGATATTTCAGTAACTGTTAGCACTTAGGATGATAAATCAAAGGGCTAAACTATCTGATAAGCTGGTTTTGGCAACTGTTTTGATTGGTTGCATTTTTTGGGTCTTAAACACTTCTGTTCAGCGACAGCTGACTACAAGAGAAGGGCAACAGGGCTGGGGAAGGGCCTGGAACACAAACCCTATGAGGAGAGGCTGAGGGAGCTGGGGGTGTGCAGCCTAGAGAAGAGGAGGCTCAGGGGAGACCTCATTGCTGTCTACAACTACCTGAAGGGAGGTTGTAGCCAGGTGGGGTTGGTCTCTTCTCCCAGGCACCCAGCAACAGAACAAGGGGACACAGTCTCAAGTTGTGCCAGGGGAGGTCTAGGCTGGATGTTAGGAGGAAGTTGTTGTCAGAGAGAGTGATTGGCATTGGAATGGGCTGCCCAGGGAGGTGGTGGAGTCACCATCCCCGGGGGTGTTCAAGAAAAGCCTGGATGAGGCACTTAGTGCCATGGTCTAGTTGAGTGGCTAGGGCTGGGTGCTAGGTTGGTCTGGATGATCTTGGAGGTCTCTTCCAAAGTGGTTGATTCTATGATTCTATGACTACTTTCTGTGCCCCTTTCTATTCCTTCCTGTTGGCCAAGAGCATGATCCAGTACTTATTAAAGTCACTAAAGGTCTTCATAATTTTGATGTGGGTTTAAACAACCACCACAAACAAAGAACTTTACCACTGACATGAAGTTTCAGTATTGTCAGATCTCCAATCCCACACTTTTTCAAATCTTCTGTGTCTTCTTTTTTTTTTTACTGTTCATCCTGGTTTGCACTGAAAACACACTTGGCATGGCTTTTTGAGTACTTAATATTATATATATTCTTTGTTTATGTTGCATTCATCTAAATGCAGTCAATGAGCAGACAGAGTTCAGCTGAACTCTCTGAATAGTTTATGTTTCAGGATCAATCTGGAGATTTTACAAGGAGAGATAATAATGAGAAATTTAGAACTGTTCTGCTTTTGGTTTGAAATACTGCAACAAACCCTCTTGGTCTTTTATCATTTGCAGTTCCATCTGGAACCCATCAGGAAAATTTACATGCATAAAGAATAAAATGTTATCTGAACATTTCAGACCCTCATTAAAAGTTTGGTCTAATTTCTGGTCTAATCACAGATGAAACTCAAGTGGTGTTAGGGGGACACTTAGGTTTGGACTGCTTTATACCTAATTTTCATCACCAGGATAGCTGCCTTCTCCTGGGAAAATACAATAATTAATAACTCTGCTGCTTTTAGTCAAGATTATGTGAGAGCGATGCAAGAAGCAAATGGATTGGATTCAAACATCTGTGAGGTCTTTCTATAGGCTTTGAAAGGCTACAAGGAATGAAAGGTAAGAATTCCATGTAAAAAAAAAGTTTGCATTACCTACTGTAAGTAATTTAGATGATTTAGTGTGGAAAATTCCCAAGTAGAAAGGTAAGAATTCCATGTAAAAAAAAGTTTGTATTACCTACTGTAAATAATTTAGATGATTTAATGTGGAAAATTCCCAAGTAGAAAGGTAAGAATTCCATGTAAAAAAAAGTTTGCATTACCTACTGTAAATAATTTAGATGATTTAATGTGGAAAATTCCCAAGTAGAAAGATAAGAATTCCATGTAAAAAAAAGTTTGCATTACCTACTGTAAGTAATTTAGATGATTTAATGTGGAAAATTCCCAAGTAGAAAGATAAGAATTCCATGTAAAAAAAGTTTGCATTACCTACTGTAAATAATTTAGATGATTTAGTGTGGAAAATTCCCAAGTAGAAAGATAAGAATTCCATGTAAAAAAAGTTTATATTACCTACTGTAAATAATTTAGATGATTTAGTGTGGAAAATTCCCAAGTAGAAAGATAAGAATTCCATGTAAAAAAAAGTTTGCATTCCCTACTGTAAATAATTTAGATGATTTAATGTGGAAAATTCCCAAGTAGAAACATAAGAATTCCATGTAAGAAAAAAGTTTGCATTACCTACTGTAAATAATTTAGATGATTTAATGTGGAAAATTCCCAAGTAGAAACATAAGAATTCCATGTAAGAAAAAAGTTTGCATTACCTACTGTAAATAATTTAGATGATTTAATGTGGAAAATTCCCAAGTGGAAAGATAAGAATTCCATGTAAAAAAAAGTTTGCATTCCCTACTGTAAACAATTTAGATGATTTAGTGTGGAAAATTCCCAAGTGGAAAGGTAAGAATTCCATGTAAAAAAAAGTTTGCATTACCTACTGTAAATAATTTAGTTGATTTAGTGTGGAAAATTCCCAAGTGGAAAGGGAAGAATTCCATGTAAAAAAAAGTTTCCATTACCTACTGTAAATAATTTAGATGATTTAGTGTGGAAAATTCCCAAGTGGAAAGGGAAGAATTCCATGTAAAAAAAAGTTTGCATTACCTACTGTAAATAATTTAGATGATTTAGTGTGGAAAATTCCCAAGTAGAAAGGGAAGAATTCCATGTAAAAAAAAGTTTCCATTACCTACTGTAAATAATTTAGTTGATTTAGTGTGGAAAATTCCCAAGTGGAAAGGTAAGAATTCCATGTAAAAAAAAGTTTGCATTACCTACTGTAAATAATTCAGATTATTTAGTGTGGAAAATTCCCAAGTGGAAAGGGAAGAATTCCATGTTAAAAAAAGTTTGCATTACCTACTGTAAATAATTTAGATGATTTAGTGTGGAAAAATTCCCAAGTAGAATGGTAAGAATTCAATGTAAAAAAAAGTTTGCATTACCTACTGTAAATAATTTAGATGATTTAGTGTGGAAAATTCCCAAGGAGAACATAAGACTGCTTATGGACTGAGTCTCTTTATGGCAGTGACAGCTATACTTGAACCATAAAGGAAATGAAATGTATTTTTATTGCTGTGTTAAAAATTTCCAAAGAGATTGGTTTCATTGTTTTTTATAACATTACTTTATTGTGTTTCACAGCAGGGGAAAGAAAAAGCAAACACCATGGGACCTTTTGAAGATCTCTGCTATCTGGAGAGCTTGGGCACAGTTTAGAGGTTTGCAAGTGAGCAGTCTGTGATCCCTCAGAAGGAAATCTACTCCTTCCATTATTTTGAGTTATTAGTCTTTGGTTGCTTTCTTTTTGTGATGCATACACAATGTGTGGTGTAGCTGGTTTCTTTTCTCTAATTAGATTTAAGGGCAAACAAGAGCAGTTGCATGAGAAACGTCCCATACACCAAAAAGACTACGATCACATCTGCTATCAATAACATAAAGTAACACTTGAGACACTCCAGGCGCTACTAAAAGAAGAAACAATCTCTACAGTATCAAGTTCTGAAAGCAGAAAACTCTAAAATGGCAATGTCATAAAATCTACTTCTGTGAGAAATGAAGGACAAGGATACAAGAGTCAGGCCAAGCCTTAAATGTAATGCATTACTTCTGTTCCTCCTACTCCCTAGTGACTGCCACTCTCAGTGGGCTAGAACATGCAATCTAGCAAAACTTGTATTTGCTACAGCTGACAGACTGTCTGCAAGAGCAATAGATAGAGGGAAAAAGCAGGCATGGCCCATCCATTCCTGTGGGGGTTTTCCAGGAGGTATGTCAACCTGACAACACTGATTCTCTGCCCTGAGAGAAAAGTGTGGGAAGATATTTGCCTGTGTAGGAATTAGTATTGGCTGTTGGGTCTGGTGAGGTCTGTTGTGGATAAAGAAAGAAAAGTAAATGAGTTTCTTCTCAGGTTAAAGGTGATAGCTGATAGGTGTGGAGAGGAGAAATTGTTGAGAACATTTATGGACATCAGTGAAAATCATAGAATCATAGAATCAACCAGGTTGGAAGAGACCTCCAAGCTCATCCAGTCCAACCTAGCACCCAGCCCTAGCCAGTCAACCAGACCATGGCACTAAGTGCCTCAGCCAGGCTTTACTTCAACACCTCCAGGGATGGCAACTCCACCACCTCCCTGGGCAGCCCATTCCAATGGCATTTTAATCTAAATGAATATTTTTCACAGATTGTTTCAAGCAAAATGCTTTGTGATGATACTTTTAATACTCCCAAATTGTAGTATCTTCTGGAATAATATTGCCATTATATTATATTCTTGTTAACTGAAGCCCTACTGTTACTAAATGTGACAACCCTTTACCTTGCAGGTGCATAGAGACTAGATTAACAAGGATTAGATTAATGCAGTCAGTATGGACTATTAAAAGCAGTAGCACCTCCTACATATGTTGAATCCAGCTTCATAGAGGTGCAAATTGTTTTTCCTTATGCAGATATTTGTTGCTATGGAAATAAAGCTGGAAAATATCTATGACTTCGATTGCCATCATTCACAAGACATTGGAAGTGCTGAATACTACTGGAAGTGCAGACAGTTGACTTGCAAATATTTGGCAAAGCTACTTGCAAAGGACTAGCCAGTGACAATCAGACACATGTAATCCAGATGAAGCAAATTTTGTAGCAATACTTAAGTGTGGTGGACACTTATTGTCACCTGATTCCAATTTTGTGTTTTTCTGACATGGTGTTTCCCAGGGGTATGTGATGCCTTGGTTTTGTTTATTCAGGAGTGTGATGGTTTGGGTGTTCCCCACCCCCACACACTTTGGAAATCACCCAGACTAGACTCAGCCAGCTCTGTAAATATGAATGAAGCTTATATTTACAGCTGGCACAATATACAAGCAGATATTTACAGTAGATACAGTTATAGACAGAAATAGACAAGGTAAAAGGTAATACAGAAACACAACTCCCCTCCCAGAAACCTGAGTCTCCAGGAGGGGCTCTCAACCACCTTCACACCTTCTCCCACCCCTCTACCTTACCCCCGACGTTGCCTTGTGCCCCAAGGAAGAATGGGAGGTCAGCCAGGGGGGTTAGGAAGCAAATGGATTAAACAGAGAGACAGAAGTTGAGGTTAGAAAGAAAATTGCAGCCCAGAGCTCAGGTAGTGCCCAAATACCTGAATGCCTTATCTATGTTTATACTCTTGTTCTTATACAGCTCAGCAAGCCTATGAGTGAAGTAGATGTCACCATTGTTTCTCTTTCACAGCCTGTGATCTAATCCTTCTCACCAAAACATTCTAGCTAGCTTCAAACTGGCACATCTACACACCCATTATTTTTCATTTGTAGCTCTGTGTGTGTGTAAATGACTAAATCAAGTCAACACTTACCCACACGACCATGGAATCATAGAGTGGATTAGGTTGAAAGGGACTTTAGACATTGTCTCCTCCAATATCTCCATCATGGGCATGGACATCTCTCAGTTAGACTTTGCTGCTCAAAGCCTCATCCAACCTGGGCTTAGAACACCCCCCAGGGAGGAATCATCTACAGCCTCCCTGGGCAGTCTATTTCAGAGTCAAACTGCCCTCATATTGTAGAACTTCTTCCTAAAATCCAGTCTAGATCTACTGCCCCTCAGCTTAAAAAAGCGAAAACAATTCCACTTGTCTTATCCCTAGGCACCCTTATGAAAAGTCCCTCTCTAGCCATCCTGTAGGATCCCTTCAGGTATTGTAAGGCAGCTATAAGGTTTATAAGACTGTGCACACTCTCTATTGGCACCTTGAAAACAGAACAATGTTATTAGTAAGAAGCAGGATTGGAATTAGATATTTTTGTGAATGTTCATGTTGCTGTAAGTGTCTGTTAGCATAAGACATTTTGTTTGAATATCAGCAAACAAGATTTAGCAAGATTTCTCCTTCTTATGGAGTAAAACTATGTCTGCTCAGTGAAGATGTGCTATACTTGCTGACAGTGTCATGCAAAACAGCTAACAAAAAGCATAATTTCAACCCATCAGTGAAAAATAAGATCTTACCTTCTAAGCAGCTTAAAAAACAACAACAGGGAAAAGCAGCAATTAAGCACTTAGAATCATTTAAAATTGCATGCCTGAGAACTACTACTTCATCAAAACCAAAATGATAAATAATTTATTTCCAACTAAGCAGGTTACAAAGTGGATTGGTTTCACTAAATATTGTGGCATTGCCTTGCACAGAAATGTCAGAGTAAATAGTTAAAGACATACTCCTTGTGAATAAAGATCCTAACTGCTGACCCACTGAGCTAATGTGTCTACAAAGAGCTGATAACTTTTGACATTGAAATTTTGGCTGTGATATTCAAGATTGACACCACCTCACTTACTTTAAGGTGTCTCCAGTGTTGGTGCAATGTGTCTAGACCTACATAGCCTTATCCCGTTGAGACCGCTCAAAGACATCCGTGGCCTCTTGAGGTTTATTCATTTCATTGTGATGCAGAACATACATTTGATCAGGTAATTGCATCCTAACCTCATTTCACTAGCTAATCTGCTCTGATAGAGACTTAGATGTGTGACTGACAGGTAGAGGTTGATTCTGTAAACGTCTAAAGCTAATGGACCTATCATCCTTAATGTAGGTATCACAAAATCGTCCAGAAAGGGAGAAGGGGAATACAGAGGAGACCAGATTTTTTTTCTGTGGGATGGTAATCATGCCTCATTACATACTATTAGCCAACATGAGACTGACAATTGAACAAAAATAAACATACAAGTGTCATTTTGTTTTAGAGAGAGTATACATCAACATATTAAAGTAGGTCAACACCAACATTCAGGCTTCAGACTGATGAAAGTAATGAAGAGAGTAAAATTAACTCTGCGTCCTGGCAGAAAAACTTCTTCACCAGAGAGACCACAAGGAGAAGTTTCAGTGCAATGCTGCATAAAATAATTATTATCTAAAACTCTTTTGAGATATTTTTTTTCTTGGAGAGCTTTGAATGGTGAACTTTGTTCCCTTTTATGCAGTGACAATGTTAAATTTAGGCTAATACTTCACATCTCAGACGAAACACCGCCAATCTTGTCAGCTGAAACAATATGATGCCAGGAGTATAAAGGTTGCAGCAGGAAGAGCAAGCAATTGGCTTTTGTGTTTGTTGCATTGTGTTTAAAATAAAGAACAGTGCTAGACTGCAGCATTTAATTTTTAAACAAGTACAAAAAAGTGATCCAACATAAAAGGAGAGCAGGTACAATGGATTAGGATCATATCAAACATACAGTTATCAAGTAGGAAATATTATGCTGAAAATTTCACAGTGTTTCTCTCTCTAAATATCTTTGTTCTGAGAAGATCTATAGCTCTAAATATAAACAAATCTGTAACAAAGAAAGGAGTGCATGAAGAAAAGAAGCCTTATATAAAACAAACAAGCAAACAGAAACCAACCAACCAAAACCCAAAAATTATGAGTAACCTCTTTAGGAGGTGGTGGAGGCACCGTCCCTGGAGGTGTTCAAGAAAAGACTGGGTGAGGCATTTAGTGCCATGGTCTAGTTGACTGGCTAGGGCTGGGTGCTAGGTTGGACTGGATGACCTCTTCTAACCTGGTTGATTCTATGATTCTATTTAATATTGAGACACAACCACATGTTACATGTATTTGGTGTGGAAGAAAACGTATGTGTGTGTGTTTATGTACGTGCATACTTAGACTTGTTTGGATTAAACCAAAAAGCTTCATCTTTTCCTTTAAATTGTGTGAAATGGAAACAAGAAAGGAAATGTTTTTCTCTGTATTCATAGAAGGACATAGAAGAAAATATACACATTCATGGAAGTAAATTAAGCAACCACTAGAACATACCAAGTCATGCTTCTATTTTTTGCTGAGACAATAGTTTTCCCAGTGGAGAAAAAATATCTGGTACTAAATACCAAGGTTCTTGATGTCAGCATACTTCTTCACACACACAATGGACAGAAGTGATAGGCTATTCAGGATGAATATGTACTATACACAATGAAAACTAACAGAAGTTAAATAGAAGCACCCCTGCTACAGAGAAACCAAAGAAAACTGGATTGAAGAAGTTATTGTTGGCTTTAATGTTTTCAGTTATACAAAATATTCTCTTGGCATCCCAGATGGTCCCACCCTGAGCTACTTCTGTGTTCACACGAGTCCAGAGAAAAAAAATGCTTCACCTCACCATGTGTGAAAACAGCTAAGATCTATTAGTTATTTGATGTAATTTCATGTTTCATCATATTTTATAGCATGGCTAGCAAGGATGAACCTTACTGGAAACCTTTGTCTTGAGAGATCATTGGAAAAAAAAAAAAGCCATCTAAATAATGTGGATCTCTGAGCAAACCTAACAAACTGGGTCCTTCAGCAGTCCAAAGAGAAAAAAAAAAGCTGGAGGCAGGCTATTACATCAGATCATCTGCAGGCAGAGGAATGATGAGCATGCCATAGTTGCAGCTCTTGTCTGAATCGTCACATGCTCTAATCAGATTTTCCTGAGATGGTCTGTGAGGTTGCTAAATCACTCCTAACTGGACCTTTGTGATCCTCAGTAGCCATTGGAATGGGCTGCCCAGGGAGGTGGTGGAGTCACCGTCACTGGAGGTGTTCAAGAGCAGACTGAATGAGGCACTTAGTGCCATGATATCATTGACTGTCTAGGGCTGGGTGCTAGGTTGGACTGGATGATCTTGGAGGTCTCTTCCAACCCGGTTGATTCTATGATTCTATGCAGTCATAGTACTGTGGTGCAACAAATATAGAACCAATGCCCACAGTCAGTAGCAAAGCACAAGGTAAAGTATCTGGTTTAGGAATTCAGTAATTTTCTCAATCCTAGATCTTAGTTGTGGACTTATCTACCAGCCTGATTCATCAGCATCTTAGTTTTAAAGTTCAGTAGATTTTGCTCTGTGTTTAAACTAGTTGGTCTGCCATTTAATGATACGGACTTAATGTGAGTTGGAAATGGGAGAGGAGAAAATCAACAATCAAATTTTCAATAGAGCTCAATCATATTATACAAGTGAACCTAAACTACACTGGGGATGCTGATGAAATGCAGTCATTTTTGCTCTGCCTTGAACAAAAAATGAAAGCAGAAAATGAAAATGTGTTCTTCAAGTGATATAGAATAATTTGCATGCAGTGGCATGGTTTATCTTATTCCCATAAGCCCATCTGGGCAAGAAAAAAATATAAGACATACAGAAATTAGAAGGGAAGAGGGGAAAGGTATCTGTCTAGCATATAAAAGTTCATATAGTAGACCAAGTACAATAGCATGTGAGCAATATAAAATTCTGCCTACTAGCTGTCTGGAAGGTACTGATTGATTTACATGAGTGGCCAAAGTTTCATTATTCTCCTCAACAGTGTTGTGAGTGCAGATGAGCAAGTCCTGTGCCTTGTCTGGTATCCTTCTGTGTTGGTTTAGAAATGATGCTGCAGTTGTTTGATGGTCTTGTTTAAGCTGTACTGTAATCTGGGCCTCTGGTGTCTTTAACACAACTTCACAGTATCACAGTATCACCAAGGTTGGAAGAGACCTCATAGATCATCAAGTCCAACCCTTTACCACAGAGCTCAAGGCTAGACCATGGCACCAAGTGCCACGTCCAATCCTGCCTTGAACAGCTCCAGGGATGGCGACTCCACCACCTCCCCGGGCAGCCCATTCCAGTGTCCAATGACTCTCTCAGTGAAGAACTTTCTCCTCACCTCCAGCCTAAATTTCCCCTGGCATAGCTTGAGGCTGTGTCCTCTTGTTCTGGTGCTGGCCACCTGAAAGAGGAGAGCAACCTCCTCCTGGCTACAACCTCCCCTCAGGTAGTTGTAGACAGCAATAAGGTCTCCCCTGAGCCTCCTCTTCTCCAGGCTAAATAATCCCAGCTCCCAATTTATCTCATAGTATGCCAATATGGATAGTGGAAAATCATATTAGAGGGGATGCTCTAAATCAGCCTTCTTCAACTAATTGAAATTACTTTCTAAAAAGCTATAAGCAATGTACCTACTGAGATTCCTATGGTCCAGACTGGCACCATACTGTGGTGTTTGTGATTATCCAGGTGCATATTCTTAGAGAAAGCTGCAAGAACTCTTCTTGTTAAAACACAAAAGTGTGTGGTATTTTCTAGCAAACTCTGTAAATCCAATACTTCTCTTTCCTTTCATATTTGCCTACACAATCCATTAAGGGAGCAATCTCAATTTCATCCACTGTAGAACTAGCATGTGGGTTCCTTTCCTACATAATCTCCAGATGACTGAAATGAGAGAAAGCAGACCAAAAGGTAAATTTACATAAAAGCTTTTGGCTCTAATTATTCAGCTTGGATTGGAAGGTCACAGTTTTTTGCTGTGTGTTACACAGTGTTCTCTGACTGCTAGGGTACTTGTAACTGCATTCCCAGAGGCAGTGTGTGATAGCAACCAGTCGCCAGTTCATAGCAAAGGACATAGCTAGAGTTGCTGGCTCTGTTTCTCAATGTTTTTTCATCACATACACAATATGTATGACCATATCTTAACTGTTTAGAAACTCATATGAAAGATTGCTGAAGGTATAGGGTCCTCCACTATTCTTGAGTTTGAAAACTGAATCAAAAGTTGTGTTGTTTTTTTTCCTTTCACTATTCTTGAGTTTGAAAACTGAATCAAAAGTTGTGTTGTTTTTTTTCCTTTCACTATTCTTGTGTTTGAAAACTCAATCAGAAGTTGTGTTGTTTTCCTCCTTTCACTATTCTTGTGTTTGAAAACTCAATCAAAAGCTGTGTTGTTTTTTTTTCCTTTCACTATTCTTGAGTTTGAAAACTGAAACAAAAGTTGTGTTGTTTTTTTTCCTTTCACTATTCTTGAGTTTGGAAACTCCATCAAAAGTTGTGTTGTTTTTTTTCCTTTCACTATTCTTGAGTTTGAAAACTGAATCAAAATTTGTGTTGTTTTTTTTTCTTTCACTATTCTTGAGTTTGAAAACTGAATCAAAAGTTGTGTTGTTTTTTAACTTTCACTATTCTTGAATTTGAAAACTGAATCAAAAATTGTGTAGTTTTTTCCTTTCACTATTCTTGAGTTTGAAAACTGAATCAAAAGTTGTGTTGTTTTTTTTTTCCTTTCACTATTCTTGAGTTTGAATCAAAAGCTGTGTTGTTTTTTCCTTTCCCTGCTGTGAATAGTTACCATGCCAAGCATCTATCTCAATCCCCTGTTCTCTACTCTGACACCAATTGGAGATCCTACCTCTAAACAACCTGATTTCCTGAGGAACTTGTTTTATCTCTTTTAAATCCCCATGAAAGATCTACTTTTTGTACAATTTAGATTTCTGAAGAGTCTTGTGACCTTGAGGCAGATTGGCATTGCTATGTGTTGTACTGCAGGCAACTTTGCAATAACAAACTATAAAGAACAAAAATAGATTACATTTTTTTCCTAAGGCTTTTATATATGTAGCTTTAAATATAAACCAAACAGATTCATTTTTTTTCCTCAGGTAACTGAACATTTGTTTGTTTAACTTAAATGTTACCTTCATCAACTCTCTTTTAAGATGTGCTAGTTTGAAGCAAGCTGGAATGTTTTGGTAACAGAACTAGATAATGGGCAGTGAAATTAAAACAATTGATGTCAACTTCTCTCACAGTCACGCTGAGAACTCTGGGAAGAAGAAGAAAACCTTCTCCATTTTGTTCTCTCACTCTTGCTTTTGCCTTAGACCTGGTCACATCTCATTAACCCTGCTCCTACTAACCTTGCTCCCTAACCTCTTGGCTGCACCTCTTTTCTTCCTGAGAACTGGGGTAAGGTTGAGAGGGCCGGGGGGAGGTGTTGGGGTGGTTTGAGAGCCCCTCCTGGGGACTCAGGTTTCTGGGAGGGGAGTTGTGCTTTTTGTATTGTTTATCCATTGTATATTTCTGTATATAATTGTATATAACTGTATATATTGTAAATAGCTGCTTGTAAATTCTGCTAGCTGTAAATAAATTGCTTCATCTATATTCCCAGAGGCCGTCTGAGTTAGCTGGGGCAAATTCAAAAGTGTGGGGGGGCGGGGTAACCCCCAAACCATCACATTTTTAATTGGCGCCCAACGTGGGGCTAGATATTTCAGTGAGTGGAAATTAGCTCTGGGAATTAAGATGAAGCTAATCAAGCAGCTATTGTATTTGGTTGGTGCATTGCTCTGGTCTGGTTTTGTTTTCTTGGTATTTAGTTGGTTAAAAGGTCAAATTGTTGCTTATTTCATTGATCTGGCTTATAATAAGGCTAAAGCTAAGGTTTCAGATATGTTCTGGAGCTGGGGTGATTTTATTCTTGGTTATGCTGGTTTTAATATCTCTGAGAATATTACCAAGGACATTACAGGAGCTCTGGTCAATAATGTGACAATCAATGGAAATTCTGCTTTAAATATGGCTCTAATGAGAGTTATTCAGCCTAAGACAGGAATTCCAACTGTTTGCCTAGGTACATGCTCGTGTAAAACTGTTTTTCTTCTCACAATTTTTAATATTTGCCTCATGATTTTAATATTCATATTAATTTTGGCATTATGTGTGAAAAATTCAAAACCAGCTTCTGTAAGAGCTAGGAAAAATTCTGTGTCTCAGAAGCAGTCTCTTTCACAGCAAAACAAGGGAACACAGTTATCGGCTTCCCCCATGCCAGCCTCTCCACCCTCCTCTATAGGTTCTGGGAACACAGCCAGTGTTCCCACCACTAACATAAACACTGATAACAAAAACAACAACAATCCACAGAGTTCGGTAGGAGCCTCAGGAGCACAGGCAGGTACCCAAAATCAGAATGTTCCTAGCAACAATCAAAACACGTCAGGGTTGGCAGGCATCCCAGGAGGACAGGCAAATAATAACACTGCTAGTGCTGGTAACGCTAGCCCAGTCAGTCCAAATCCTAATGACACCAGCTCAGCCAATTCGAACCCCCAGCCAGCAGACCAGAACCAAAATCCTCCTGTTAAAAGCAAGGCAGATTTGAACTCACAAGCTCCAAGTCAGACCTCCAATAATTCAAATGCTCCAGGTCAGACCCCTAAGGATTCAAACCCTCCAAGTCAGACCCCTAATGATTCAAATCCTCCAGCAGACACATCCAAGTCTGTTGCTGCTCAGGCCTTTCTGGCACCTGCTAAGGCAAAAGCTAAGACAAAGAGTGGTTCACAGGAGGATGTAAGACAGGGGACCTCTGGTGATCAGCAGCAAGAGGAGGAAGAGGAGGCAGTTAGTCTGCGAGACCTTGTAGATGTTCTGAGACAACAATACTCAAGTGAGAGGAGTGCTGTGAGGTTAGCTGCTAAGAGAGAGGATGGTTCCCATGAGTTTAGGAATGCTATGAGGAAGATTGTGTTAGGCCCGGCACCACCAGATCAACAACAGGAGGAGGAGGAGGAAGATGACATCCAAGGCTCCAAGGATCCACTCAGAGAGGTCAGGGAAGTTAGGAAGGAATACACAAGGGAATCAGGTGAGCCAATCCTAAGCTGGCTAGTGAGATGCCGTGGCATTGGTGCTAATGCTCTGCAGGTAGGAGACAAGTCTGCCAAGCAGCTGGGACCACTCACTAAGGAGAGTGGAGTGGACAAACACCTAGCAAGTCCTCTTGGTAGGGTTAGCTTGTGGACACGCCTTCTGTTGGCTGTGGCTATGAGATATCCTTCCCGAGATGATTTGCCATGGGCTGCCAAGAAATGGAACACTGTTGAGCAGGGAATTAAGCTTCTGAAGGAGTTTGCTGTGAAGGAAGTGCTTTATGGAGATCATGGCACTCATGAGCCTGATGATATTCCTTTGGGAACAGGTCTCATGAAGAAGCTTATTAAGCTTGCTCCTTCATCCTATGCTAACATCTTGGCCAGTAAGTTCCTAGCAAGGAGTGATAATGGAAGATCTTTCACTGTTGGTGAATTCACTGACCAGCTCAGGCAGATTGAGGACAGCTTGTCACATTCTGGTATAATCTGTGCCATAAAAACTATGACTTCTGAAATAAAGGGCATGAAAGATGGTTTTGAGAATACCATGAAAGAACTGAAGGAGGACCTTACAACCTCAATTTCCAATCTGGTAAAGGATACCGTTCCTGCATCACCTGAATGGGTGCATGTTTCTGCAGTCAGGAACAGACGCCCACCTCCTGCAAGGCAATTCCAGCCCAGGAGGAGACAAATTCCACCCAGACAGCAGCAATCACGTGCGTCACTGTGGATACTTCTGCGTGACACATACGGGGAGAACATGAACAAATGGGATGGTAAACCTACTTCAGCTCTTTCAAAGAGGGTCAAGGATCTGCAGAGTGGCAGAAACAGAGGCAGCAATGCCCGAAAAGTAGCTGTCACTTCTTCAGCTCCCGAGAGCAACTGCAATTGTTCCAACAGTTGCAATTCCTCTCGCAACAACACCAATCATTGTGTACACCCCACATGCCATGTTCAGCATTAGGGGTGCCCTGCCTCCAGCCAGGAGGAGGAAAGGGATAGTGGAGAGAACCGAATCTATTGGAATGTATTCATTAGGTGGCCTGGCAGTTCAAGAGTTCGGAAATACAGGGCTTTAGTTGACACAGGTGCTCAGTGTACTTTATTGCCATCTAATTGTAAGGGGACAGAGTCCATTTCTATCTTTGGAATTACTGGTGGATCTCAAGAGTTAACTAAGATACAGGCTGAGATCAGTTTAACTGGTAAAGAGTGGAAGACACATACTATTGTAACTGGTCCTGATGCGCCTTGCATTCTGGGAATTGACTTTTTGAGACAAAAGAAATTCAGTTTCTGGGAGTGCGGTGGCAGGATGGTCGCCGTTACATTCCTCAGGATGTGATCAACAAAGTCTCTACCATGGCAGTTCCCACCAGTAAGGAGGACACACTTTCTTTTCTTGGTGTGGTGGGATTTTGGAGACTACACATTCCTGGTTTCAGTCAGATTGTCAAACCTCTGCATGATGTGACTCGTAAGAGAAACAATTTCGAGTGGGGACCTGAACAACAAGCAGCCTTTGATCAGATCAAGCGAGAAGTAGTCCATGCAGTGGGCTTGGGTCCTGTGAGATCTGGTCCAGACATTAAAAACATTCTGTACACGGCTGCCAGTGACAATGGTCCAACTTGGAGTCTTTGGCAGAGAGCTCCAAATGAGACACGTGGTCGTCCACTTGGTTTCTGGGGACGTTGTTACAGAGGTTCAGAGACAAATTACACTGCAACTGAGAAAGAGATTCTAGCAGCCTATGAAGGAGTGAAAGCAGCTTCTGAAGTGATTGGAACTGAGTCACAATTGCTTTTAGCTCCTAGACTGCCAGTTCTAAACTGGATGTTCAAGGGCAAAGGTTCATCACCACATCATGCCACAGATGCAACCTGGTCCAAATGGATGGCTTTGATAACCCAACGAGCACGAATGGGTAATCTTGACCAACCTGGTCTGGTGGAGGTGATCACCAACTGGCCGGAAGGCACAGACTGTCCCAAACCTCCAGAGGAGAAAATAACTCGTGCTGAGGAAGCTCCTCCCTATGGTGATCTCTCTGATGAGGAAAAGAACTATGCTTTGTTCACAGACGGTTCCTGTCGTCTTGTTGGAAACAAGCGAATATGGAAGTCAGCGGTTTGGAGTCCAACCAGGAGAGTTACCGAAACAAAAGATGGTGAAGGAGAATCCAGTCAGTTCGCTGAGGTAAAAGCTGTTCAACTTGCTCTTGATGTGGCTGAACGTGAGAATTGGCCTATCCTTTACCTCTACACCGACTCGTGGATGGTAGCCAATGCTCTATGGGGTTGGCTAAAGGACTGGAAGAAGAATGGTTGGCAGAGGAAAGGAAAGCCTATTTGGTGTGCTGATCTATGGCAGGACATTGATGCACGGCTGGAGAAAACTCCAGTGAAGGTGCGGCACGTAGACGCACACATGCCTAAGAGCAGAGCCACTGAGGAACATCAACATAACCAGAAGGCAGATCAAGCTGCTAAGATTGCTCAAGTTGATACCAACTCTGAACTTGACATTGACCTTGATTGGAAACACCGAGGTGAGCTGTTCTTAGCTCGGTGGGCCCATGACTCATCTGGACATCAAGGCAGAGATGGAACATACCGATGGGCTCGCGATAGGTCAATTGACTTGTCCATGGACGCTATCACCCAAGTCATCCATGACTGTGACATTTGTGCTGCTATTAAGCAGGCTAAGCGAATCAAGCCCTTATGGTATGGTGAGAGATGGTCAAAGTACAGGTATGGTGAAGCCTGGCAGATTGACTACATCACTTTACCTCGATCTCGTTCTGGCAAGCAGTATGTGCTGACGATGGTAGAAGCCAGCACTGGATGGTTGGAAACCTATCCAGTTCCACATGCTACTGCACGTAACACCATTGTTGGTTTGGAGAGACAGATCTTGTGGAGACATGGAACTCCAGAGAGAATCGAATCAGACAATGGTACTCATTTCAAGAACAATCTTGTAAAAAATTGGGCCAAAGAGCATGGTATTGAATGGATCTATCACATACCCTACTATGCACCAGCTTCAGGGAAGATTGAGCGCTACAACGGTTTGCTGAAAACCACCCTAAAAGCCATGGGGGGTGGAACTCTAAAAAACTGGGACAAACATTTAGCAGAAGCTACCTGGTTGGTAAATAGTAGAGGTTCAGTAAACAGAGCAGGACCTGCACAATCAGATTTGGTCCAAACAGTAGACGGTGATAAAGTTCCTGTTGTACGTGAGAAGAATCTGTTAGGGAAAACTGTTTGGGTATTTTCTCCTTCGGGCGAAGGGAAACCTGTCCGAGGGGTGGTTTCTGCTGAAGGTCCTGGTCATACATACTGGGTAATGCAGGAGAATGGTGAAATCCAGTGTATTCCACAGAGAAATCTAACATTAGCTGAGAGAGTTTAAATTCAAGCTGTTAGGAGTTTTCTGTTCTAGGTAACATCGGCGCCCAACACTGAGAGAATCTACGATAGAATCTACAGTACGTGAGCACGAAACCCAACATCACCTGGGAGTCCCTATTCTGAGCTTTTGAATCACCTACATCTGATTGAAGTGTGAACTGAACTTGTATATATTATTTTAGTGTAAATAATTGGTTTAGATTAGATTGGATAATTCTCAGCGATACTCTGAGCGAAGTAGACAGGGGTGGATTGTGCTAGTTTGAAGCAAGCTGGAATGTTTTGGTAACAGAACTAGATAATGGGCAGTGAAATTAAAACAATTGATGTCAACTTCTCTCACAGTCACGCTGAGAACTCTGGGAAGAAGAAGAAAACCTTCTCCATTTTGTTCTCTCACTCTTGCTTTTGCCTTAGACCTGGTCACATCTCATTAACCCTGCTCCTACTAACCTTGCTCCCTAACCTCTTGGCTGCACCTCTTTTCTTCCTGAGAACTGGGGTAAGGTTGAGAGGGCCGGGGGGAGGTGTTGGGGTGGTTTGAGAGCCCCTCCTGGGGACTCAGGTTTCTGGGAGGGGAGTTGTGCTTTTTGTATTGTTTATCCATTGTATATTTCTGTATATAATTGTATATAACTGTATATATTGTAAATAGCTGCTTGTAAATTCTGCTAGCTGTAAATAAATTGCTTCATCTATATTCCCAGAGGCCGTCTGAGTTAGCTGGGGCAAATTCAAAAGTGTGGGGGGGCGGGGTAACCCCCAAACCATCACATAAGAAAATAAATTAAACCTGTTAACTGAACCAAACAACAGTGAGGCAATAATATTGACTTTGTTGTTTTGTAATTAATTGCATTCTTCAGTACAAGAACAATATTATCTATAAATAATAGAATATTATCTTTCTTGTAAAAACTTAGAATCACAGAATCATAAAATCACAATTAACCAGGTTGAAAGAGACCTCCAAGATCATCCAGTTCAACCTAGCACCCAGCCCTAGCCACTCAACTAGACCATGGCACTAAGTGCCTCAGCCAGGCTTTTCTTGAACACCTCCAGGGATGGTGCCTCCACCACCTCCCTGGGCAGCCCATTCCAATGCCAATCACTCTCTCTGCCAACAGCCTCCTCCTAACATCCAGCCTATACCTCACCTGGCACAACTTGTGTCCCCTTTTTCCGTTGCTGGTTGCCTGGGCTACAACCTCCCTTCAGGTAGTTACAGACAGTAATGAGATCACCCCTGAGCCTTCTCTTCTGATCATCCAGAAATTTAATGTTCACTATCAAACCCTTGCATTTGGCTTATGTGTATGCTTGTATTTCATCCTTTTTTGGCTTTGTTTTTGGAAAGTAATAACATATAAAATAACATTGAGTAATGCCTTGTACCTGAGAAATGCATCTCTTAGTTTATATATGAGTGGGTGCACATATTGATGACTTATTCAGTTACATCCTTAATTATCACCACCATCATCATCACCATTACCTGTTTAAATCATTGTAAAATAATTATAATCAAATTAATAATATCATCCTCAAAAACAGAGAAATATGGTTCTGTATGATTGCCTACAGATCTCAGGAAAAACAAGGACCATGTTTACTCTGAAATAATTTTGGATGTAGGATTTCAGAACCTGAAGAAACTTCTCCCAGATGGGAGCTTCTCATAAAATATCTTGCTTTGATCCAATTTCTCACTCTGAACATTGACTTGGGACCAATTATTTCAGGTTACCAAAAAATCAGTTTTATATGCTTGCAAGAAAGAAGCAAACACAGTTCCCTAGATATATGTTTCAATGTTAAGAGCATCTCTTAACAACAGCATATTCATGAAGTTAATCATAGATGCTTCAACTAAGACAGTTATTCAGTTAGTTGCAAGGGTATACAAGCCTGAAGAAGTGGGCTCTGCTTCAGGGCTTTCAAAGCTTTCCTTTTGCTTCATAAAACACTTCATAAAGTCTTGAGAACTGAAAGGACTGTTCCAGCAACATTGCTTTAAATCACTCTTCATGCGTGACATAAAAGTTAGATAGAAAAGTTTGGGGCAGTCATGTCTTTTAGAGATATAGGTTAAAAAAAAAATCACCATCCAAAGAGGTACCCTTTACATATATGTAAATATATGTAAATAGGATGAGATTTAGCAAGGCCAAGTGCAGGGTTCTGCACTTTGGCCACAACAACCCCAAGCAGCACTACAGGCTGGGGATAGAGTGGCTGAGAGCAACCAGGAGGAAAGGGACCTGGGGGTACTGATAGATAGTAGGCTGAAGATGAGCCAGCAGTGTGCCCAGGTGGCCAAGAGAGGCAATGGCATCCTGGGCTGCATGAGGAACAGTGTGGCCAGTAGGATGAGGGAGGTTATTCTGCCCCTGGACTCAGCACTGGTCAGGCCACACCTTGAGTGCTGTGTCCAGTTCTGAGTACCGCAGTTCAAGAGAGATGTTGAGGTGCTGGAAGGTGTTGAGAGAAGGGCAACAAGGCTGGTGAGGGGCCTGGAACACAAACTCTATGAGGAGAGGCTGAGGGAGCTGGGGGTGTGCAGCCTGGAGAAGAGGAGGCTCAGGGGGGACCTCATTGCTGTCTACAACTACCTGAAGGGAGGTTGTAGCCAGGGGGAGTTGGTCTCTTCTCCCAGACAAACAGCAACAGAACAAGGGGACACAGTCTCAAGTTGTGCTGGGGGAATACAGGCTGGATGTTAGGAGGAAGTTGTTGTCAGAGAGAGTGATTGGCATTGGAATGGGCTGCCCAGGGAGGTGGTGGAGGCACTGTCACTGGCGGTGTTGAAGCAAAGTCTGGCTGAGGCACTTGGTGCCATGGTCTGATTGACTGGCTAGGGCTGGGTGCTAGGTTGGTCTGGATGATCTTGGAGGTCTCTTCCAACCTGCTTGATTTTGTGATTCTATGATTCTATGTGAAAATCACTCATTTACTGGAAAAAAAAAGAATCCAAGAAGGACAATTGCTACTCAATGTTTTTAGTAACATTTAGATTTTTAGAAGAGTTTTTATTTGGAGAAACTTTTTATTTAAAGAAAAAAATAGATGTTGGGGTTTTTTATTACCTCTGTTTGCAGTCAAATGGTATCCATAACTGCTCCTTTAAGAACTACTTCTTTTCCACTTTGAACACTTTTTGATCTCTTGAGGTGTCAAATTTTTATTGTCTTATGTAGTCTCATGCTAACAACTTAACACCTAAGCTTATCAGACTCCCTAAGGAAGACAGGTACAAGCAGCTTGCCACTTGGGCTTTAGGACATGTTCATGTATTGTTTTGATGGCAAAACTCTGACTGAATCATCAGCTGCCCACAGTCTACAGTTACCCAAAACACCTAGAGCTTCAGAAATCTTATGGTGCTCACTCAGGATGAACTCAGCAAAAGATTTCAGCTGAATTTGAGTCTCTCTGTAGAGATGGCACTTGATGACATATTATTTTGGTAGTCATTTCTTGATGGTATAAGCTGCATGTTCTGTAAGGCTTCTGCTGTCTGAATATCAGTACCAACTCTTATGAGACAAGCAAACATGCCTACTTGTTCTGCAGAGGAAAAGAAAGGTCTACAGAATTTTTCCTTCAAATATCCTCTTCATGCTAAGAATTTGGCTTGCCTCTTTGATTGGTCTTTTAAAAATAATATTTCTTATTTCATTATGACTGCAAAAATGAAATAGTAGGGAACTTTATCTAGCTAAGAGATAGATGAACAGCAGAATAGGTATCACAAGACACAGGGGAAAAAGAACCCTCAATTTAACAGGAAGAATGCTGCTGGCCAGGATTCTTCACAGAGTGTTTTCAGTACTCAGTTATCCCTGTGGGCATTCTTTACATTAAAATCTAGAGCATAATGGGCTTTACCTCCTAAATACTGCAACAACCTTTGTTTGAGTACAGTTTGCAGTACTCTTGACTTACCAAAGAACTGGAAATCTTTTTTATGTGTCTTTCTGTGTAAGCCTCCACTGAATTTTGTTGATGTTAAGTGGATATGTGGAAAAGATAGTCTAGTTCTAGACCTATGGTGAAGGGACTGGAGCACAAACCCTATGAGGAGAGGCTGAGGGAGCTGGGGGTGTGCAGCCTGCAGAAGAGGAGGCTTGGGAGGGACCTCATTGCTGTCCACAACTACCTGAAGGGAGGTTGTAGCCAGGTGGGGTTGGTCTCTTCTGCCAGGCAACCAGCAACAGAACAAGGGGACACAGTCTCAAGTTGTGCCAGGGCAGGTCTAGGATGGATGTTAGGAAGTTGTTGGCAGAGAGTGATTGGCATTGGAATGGGCTGCCCAGGGAGGTGATGGAGTCACCGTCACTGGAGGTGTTCAAGCAAAGCCTGGATGAGGCACTTAGTGCCATGGTCTGGTTGACTGGCTAGGGCTGGGTGCTAGGTTGGCCTGGATGATCTTGGAGGTCTCTTCCAACCTGGTTGATTCTATGATTCTATGATTCTATGATTCTATGATTCTATGATGGGGATTAGTTTTTGGAATGTAGATGGGTGTCCTTGTTCAAGGAAAGACAAACTTTGCCAGAAAAAAAATTGTAGCTTCTTATCAGAATTAAGGAATGGGATTGAAAGGCATATGAAAGTCAAAATTTGGTTATAATTAAGCTCTTAAATATAAATTTGTCCTGCTAAAACTCAGCCTTTTATAGCGAAATGGATGCAACTGAACCAGAACCAACATTTCTTTGAGGACAGGTCTCACCTAAAAGTCACTTTATTTTCTTTTGTTGAAGTCACTAAATGAGGCAAACATTGAAAAGCTGTAATAAACTCTGGTAGAGTTAGGAATACATTACAGAAAAAAATGTTGAGTGACAGAATGCATTACTTCAACTGGTCAAAGTGCTATTTAGTTCAATAAAATTTGACTGTCTGGGGAAAATATATTGAGAAATCAACAAAGTTCCTGAAAGTGAAAAAGGGATGGTTTGTCTAATAAAGTTTTATGTGATTATAAATATACTTAGATTTATGTGTAGTCAGATTTAGCTTTTGTTAAGAAATAACTTTTTGTTGGAGAGAGTAAACAATCATGCATTGTTTTGAACTACAAATTTGGACTACATTAAAAAAAGGAGCTAAAATAAGAGCTAATGTTCAGACCTACTTATGTCTCTATCTGTAATTTATGTTGGTAAATTGTGTCTTATTTTAATCCTTGATTCAGGGTTGGAAGGGCACATGACCATCTATTGAAAACACTTGAAATCATCATTTAGTGCAAATAACTCTGCTCTACAGTGTTGATGGGTTTCTGGCTAACAGAAGGAGATGAATTGACAAACATGAGCAACTCGTCATAGAATCATAGAATCAACCAGGTTGGAAGAGACCTCCAAGCTCAGCCAGTCCAACCTAGCACCCAGCCCTAACCAATCAACTAGACCATGGCACTAAGTGCCTCATCCAGGCTTTTCTTGAAGACCCCCAAGGACGGTGCCTCCACCACCTCCCTGGGCAGCCCATTCCAATGCCAATCACTCTCTCTGTGAAGAACTTCTTCCTAACATCCAGCCTATACCTACCCTGGCACAACTTGAGACTGTGTCCCCTTGCTCTATTGCTGGTTGCCTGGGAGAAGAGGCCACCCCCCCCACCTGCCTACAATGTCCCTTCAGGTAGTTGTAGACAGTAATAAGATCACCCCTGAGCCTCCTTTTCTCCAGGCAGTGTCCTCTTCCATCCCAGAGGCAGGAAACTGAGACAGTGAAAACAATCCCCAACATGCAGCTGCAGGAGGCAGGGTCTGCTGGCTGCAGAAGGCTGACCCTACAAGTTGTTTATATAAGTTTAACCTATCTGTACCTCACACATAGCCTTAAGTCTATCTGTGCCTTCCACAGGTACCAATCTTAACTAAGCTAGCTGTGCATGCCTCTTCCAGGTTGGCATATAAGTCGCTGCATCACTGCAATAAGGAGACCATTGGAGAACAATTATTTAACCCCATTGGTGTTTGAATTGTTACTCTGGGGTGCAACGCTGGCACTACAGTACCTTGCTTTTTCTAAGTGTAAATATCTTCCCCTGTGTGCACATACCTTCTGAATTATGTCTTTACATCAAATGTTCCATATTCTCTGTATATAACTTTAGCCTTCATAACTCAAATTCTGTGTTTGTTCAGTGTATTAAAACAAATTCAAAGCACCATTATATTCCCCTTTAAAATATCAACTAGAACTATGCTTATTGAAAAATAATGGAGGGAAATATCATTGGGAGAATATTCTAAAGCTCCTCTCCGCTCAGTTGCCATCATTGATTGTATTAATGGAAAAGATGTCCTGATGGAAAAACTGGCTTCAGTGGAGTCAACAGCAATCATCCTCTGGACAGGAATACAACCAAGATTTCCACAGAGTAAACTATATGGAGGTAAGATGAGATTTTCTTGAAGCAGTCTTGACCTCTGAACCACATGCTTTTCACTAGTCACCAAGATAAATCCTATCCATAAATCACAACTGCAACACAAACTCAACAAACTCATGTAAGCACATTTAAGTGACTGTCTCCAAGTGAAGGCTGTTAAAAAGACATAAAAAACCTATCAGGGATTAATAATGTCTAACTTTTAGGCTCACTTCCTAGCACTAAGGTCTAGGCTTCACTAGTAGTTCTTATAAAAACTAGTCCTGGGAACAGTATCAAGAGTCTGCTAAGGGAGCTAACTCTAAAATATTGTGTTATAAATGCTCCCTGCCCTTGCATCTCAGCACTTTATTGACTCTCAAAAAGGATACTTCATGCTCAGGTTTATAGCCTAGAGTTTCTCAAAAGTGTTCTTTGTAAAATGGAAGCAGATGAAGCTTAGGAATCTCCTATGCTTTATTATTCAACACATATAGGTCAAAGATACTAGGTCTGCATACAGAGAAACCACATTCACTTCCCTTATTTGCCCACATCTCAGCTTCTCCTTCACTGGATGGTACCAAAAATCACAAGCTAGAATCCAGTCAGAGTGAATGATGTTATTAATTCCACATCCTTCCTTTGAAACTATTTCACTCTGCAAAAAAAAAAAACAGCACAAAACATTGAATGTGTCAAGAGCATGTGCAAGATTGACTAGACCAACAATTAGGGCATTTATCTGTCAAGGGAAATTCAAAGGTTCCGCTTTATGGGCTTGGACTTTTATCGTTTAGCTGTGCAGTCTTTCAGAATCAGAAATAATGTGACAGGACTTGCTTAACCCAGGAGAAATTATAGCAATTTTACAGTCTCCAGCAAGTTAACATTAGCAAAGTGGGAGTACAACAAATATTTATGCAGTTAAATACATTGTTCAGGTAATGATCTTTGTTGGCAGCAAACCCAGAGTGAAGATTGCTTAATGGCTATAGGTAACTCCTGCTGACTAGTTCCTTGAAAGATGCATGGTGATGACAGTCCTTAAACACAAACAGGCATATGCACAAATTCCAGAGTATAAAATGCCTAATGGTGAGTTACACCAAAGAGGATAATTCTCATAATTATGAACTTGATATGTGAAACTTACATAAGCAAACCTCAGGGACATAAAATCACTTATTGGTAATACTCTGTGAATAAACAGTAGCAAGGACTATGGCTAGAAGTCCTTATTTGTTGGGTTTTTTTACTTTCTTGTTATTGTTTGTTCATTGGATTGGCTTTTTTTTTTTTGTTTGTTTGTTTGGTTTTTTTTTGTTTGGGTTTTTTGTGTGTGTGTGTGCTTATTTTCCCCAGACCCCCCTTTCCTTTTTCTGGCAGGAGCTCTCTTAATGACATGGGTTTATGTTTTATTAAAACACTTCACAGTATAATTGCTAGTCTATGTTTCAACATCACAATAATTGGCATCACTCTTTAATTCAGTGTCCTTTATAGTGCCCTAAATGTCCTACTATTGAAAATGTCATACTAAGTCTATCTCTTAAAATAAAAAACATAAAATCATGTTTTGGACTAGGAAGGACCTTTGAAGATCATCTAGTTCAACTCCTCTGACATGGGCAGGGACATCTTTCACTAGATCAAGTTCAAATCCTCATGCAACCTGGCCTTCACCACTTCCAAGAAGGGAACATCCACAACCATACAGGGCAACCCATTCCACTGTCTCACCAGCCTCACTGTAAAGCATTTTTCCTTATGTCCACTATAAACCTACTTTCTTTCATGTTAAAACCATTTCTTCTTGTTTGTTTTCTCTAGAAGGAATCTCATCCTTCAAGCATGTCAACTGTAGCAGTCAGCTTGGTCTCTTCTGCAAATGTGCTGAGGGTGCACACAGTCCCACTGCCTATATCATAAATAAAGATAGCAAACAGTATCAACTCCACAGCACCTCCCTGAGGGGCATCACTTATTACCTGGATGCTGTTATATTGTTTGGACTCTGAACCACTGACTGAGACTCTTTGGATGTGGCCATTTTTTTATCCTTAAGCTCTATTTCTCTTCAATCTTTTGAGTAACTTTAACACCTAGGTAGAGAGAGAGAAATCTAAGTCACCAAGTTTAATTGACCTACCTGATTCAGCACTGGAGTGAGTAAGAAAAGCCAACTAGTTAACCCAGTTAAGTGTTTGGAATATTTTAACCACAAACATGCAAATGTGTGTTTCCTTGAAAATATATTTATAAATAGTCACGTTGTACACACACAATAGTGTGTGTGGTTGTGAGAAATATATGTACAGAGATAGGGTTGCAGAAGAAGAATTACATTCAGCTATTTTGTTTTCTATCATCACTTAATCTACTGAAACACAGAATCATAGAATCAAGCAGGTTGGAGGAGACCTCCAAGATCATCCAGTCCAACCTAGCACCCAGCCCTAGCCACTCAACTACACCATGGCACTAAGTGCCTCAGCCAGGCTTTGCTTCAACACCTCCAGGGACGGTGCCTCCACCACCTCCCTGGGCAGCCCATTCCAATGCCAATCACTCTCTCTGCCAACAACTTCCTCCTAACATCCAGCCTAGACTTCCTCTGGCACAACTTGAGACTGTGTCCCCTTGTTCTATTGCTGGTTGCCTGGCAGAAGAGACCAACCCCCACCTGGCTACAACCTCCCTTCAGGCAGTTGTAGACAGCAATGAGGTCTGCCCTGAGCCTCCTCTTCTGCAGGCTGCACACCCCCAGCTCCCTCAGCCTCTCCTCATAGGGTTTGTGTCCCAGGCCCCTCACCAGCTTTGTCGCCCTCCTGTGGACACTTTGCAGTACTTCAACATCTCTCTTGAATGGAGGAGCCCAGAACTGGACACAGCACTCAAGGTGTGGCCTGAGCAGTGCTGAGTCCAGGGGCAGAATAACCTCCCTTGTCCTACTGGCCACACTGTTCCTGATGCAGGCCAGGATGCCATTGGCTCTCTTGGCCACCTGGGCACACTGCTGGCTCATCTTCAGCCTACTATCTATCAGTACCCCCAGGTCCCTTTCTTCCTGGCTGCTAGAGGTCAACTACTTACTGAATTGGTTTTGTGAGAAGATGAGGATAAGGAAAATTAGAGAACCTGTAATCTTATTCTATCTGTCCAATTCAGGGACAGACATACCTCTTCTGAGCAAAGAACTTGAGTATTCGAGCTCAAGATGTCATTGATGCTGAAATATAGGCAGAGAATTAGTGTGAAATAAAGTCATAAACATATATGTGGCATTTTGAAAGCCTGTGTGGGAATGGTTTTGTCAGCTTCATCGTTCAAACAAATATCTTAGTTAAATTGGCTTTAGTTTGCTTTTATCTATGCCTGCATTTTACATTTTTCATACCTGTGTGCAGTGGCCAAGAGCTAATAAAACAGGACCTCGATGCCAGCATGCAAAATGTGCGGTTAGGCTCTTAAGAATGAGTCTTGGTTTCCAAGAAACTGTTATTGCACAGAAAGCAGTAAGAGATACTGGCTACTCACACTAACTGTGTAACAGTCTAAGGAGTGCTTGATGTGAAGCATCTACAAATCATTTTATGGGAAGTAAATTTCAGAACATTTAGAACTACAAAAGAAGTTGCATATTGAAATCAGTCCTCTGTGGTTAGATTAAACTGCTCAAAGCCACTTACCTGAGAAAATCAAAGCTAGCCAATGCTTATAAAAAGGTGCTTTCTGCACTGTGAAAAGGTGGTAATAGTATAATCATAAGAGAGGAGGTCTTAATTTTCCAGCTGCTACATTCAACACTGGTCAGGCCACGTCTTGAGTGCTGTGTCCAGTTCTGAGCCACTCAGTTCAAGAGAGATGTTGAAATGCTGGAAGGTGTCCAGAGAAGGGCAACAAAGCTGGTGAGGGGCCTGGAACACAAACCCTATGAGGAGAGGCTGAGGGAGCTGGGGGTGTGCAGCCTGGAGAAGAGGAGGTTCAAGGGTGACCTCACTGCTGTCTACAACTACCTGAAGGGAGGCTGTAGCCAGGTGGGGGTTGGTCTCTTCTCCCAGACAACCAGCAATAGAACAAGGGGACACAGTCTCAAGCTGTGCCCAGGAAATACTGGCTGGATGTTAGGAGGAAGTTTTTGTCAGAGAGAGTGATTGGCATTGGAATGGGCTGCCCAGGGAGGTGGTGGAGTCACCATCCCTGGAGGTGTTCAAGAGAGGACTGGATGAGGCACTTAGTGCCGTGGTCTGGTTGATTGGCTAGGGCTGGGTGCTAGGTTGGACTGGATGCTCTTGGAGGTCTCTTCCAACCTGGTTGATTCTATTATTCTATGATTCAATTTACCTTTCCATACCTTATTTTATGATACCTTAATCAAAGTTTTCTCCTGGATTTTCCTTCAGCATCCATCACTACTGGATTTGGGTGGCGAAAAAAATTACATATTTTTAATATGATTCTACCCTAACTTTTATGTCAGGAAAGGAGTTCCATTTTGCCACTAGAAGACAAGAAAACGTAAGACATGCATGAGAAGGGTCTTGAAGATTGGGTTGTTAATTTAACATTTCTAGCACCTGTTATTTGCAGAATAATTAGCACTGAATGACACTTCTTATGTCCAGACTGCAGCTTCCACTCAATGCCATTTGTTACCGTGAGTGAGTAGCATGTTCATCAATTAGATATCAGGTCATCAAGCTGAGCATTCAGAAAATAAGAAACACATAATAGTGGCCATCTGTGAAGAGACAGATTAACTGACTTGACATAAGAATTTTCCATAGAAGCATTCGATTGCTTTGACTAATGAGACCTTTTCTCCCTGCTTGCAATCACATTAGTCACTCAGTATGCTCTTTCTAAATTCAGCAACAAGCAAGAGTCTTGCAATCACCAGCTTGCTTCACAATATAACACTGACTTTTTAACATAGGAAAGCTATGCTGCCTATCCAATGAGGAAAAATGAAAAGGGTAGGGAAAAATCCTATGCAATCATGTAAAGGAAACCTCAATCCTGTCACATTTTAATAGAGTGTAATGACTTGTCAGGTTTTAACAGGAAGGTGGCTGCAAATATCTGCTTTTATGTACTTTGCATGGGGATAAACATAATTTCTGAGTCCTCCTTAAAATCAAGCTGAATCTAGTTGATACTTGTGTAGGCACAAAATGCAGGAGATATGAATCACCTTTCACAAGCTTCTGTAGATTCTTTCTCTCTCTCTTACTTTGGCCAGATTGGAGAAGTTGGCTTCAACTTAAGTGTCTTGGGTTAGTCGCCAAAGGAAAACAAAACCCAACAACCACATCTGACTTACATGTTGCTGATGCCAGTTATTCTTTGTAATATAGACATTATATTATGCATAAAATACAGAATGTGTTATATAATAATATACATGTAACATGTATATTATATTATACAGTACATTTAATGTATTTTAATTGTTTGCTTATGCTGTTGTTTCTGCTGTTTGTGGGGCAAAATGATACAGCTTCAGTAAGCTGCCAATTGTGGGGGGTGGCCTCTTCTCCCAGGTAACCAGCAATAGAACAAGGGGACACAGTCTCAAGTTGTGCCAGGGTAGGTATAGGCTGGATATTAGGAAGAAGTTCTTCACAGAGAGAATGATTGGCATTGGAATGGGCTGCCCAGGGAGGTGGTGGAGGCACCATCCCTGGAGGTCTTCAAGCAAAGCCTGGATGAGGCACTTAGTGCCATGGTCTAGTTGATTGGATAGGGCTGGGTGCTATGTTGGACTGGCTGATCTTGGAGGTCTCTTCCAACCTGCTTGATTCTATGATTCTATGATTCTATGATGACAATTTGTCATGAGTCTTACTTTTCTTAGACATATATTTCACATTGCAAAATAATTCACAGGCTTTTTCTGGTACTCTGAATTTTCCTAAAGTTGATACACCTGCACACTTTTCTGTCAGGACATATCTGAAAATGAGGTGTCTAAATAATATGCTCTGTTCAAACATGTACTTGTCTTCCATAGAGCCCCACTAATCTTATTTGCCAAAAGATTTCATACTTTTCTCCAAGCAAGGAGCACTGCCTCAGAGCTTTATCTCACCTGGTAAAGATACAATGCAGAGAATAAAAAGAAAACTAGTCTGATATGAAACAGAAGGATATTAGGAAGAGGACAGTCCAGCAATGAGGTCTTGGTAACCCATGGCAAATATCTCATGGAAAAAGATCTCACAATGCATTGTATAAATCATTCTCTTCTTTGAGCCTATATGATCCCAGGGGGGAACAATTCTTACCAGAGCTCTCATTATACAGTCTCAGCACAGGCTATACTAAGATGAATGTATCTGACTCTAAGAACAGATGGAGGCAAATATAAGTGTAAGATAATTCAGCTGGTAATGTACTGGTTCCCTTCTTTCTTGTAACAAGTTGCAGTTCACAGTAGAGCACATAAACATCTCATTTTTTATTGCAGAGGTAAAACAGAGGCAAGTCAGAGCAAGGTTTACATCAGAGTATACTCAGGCTGCATCAGTCCTCAAGGAAGACCAGCTTTTAGCCCTGGCAACCAAGCTTATCACAACAGCCCATAGGCTTTGGTAAGGATTGGGCTGTGTCTCTCCTCCTGAAACCTAGGCCTGGGGGTCTGTGCAACTCATCAGTAAATTTCAGGCTGGGTTAACTACTGAGACCCAAATCTGGAATGATCAAGGAGAGAGACTGACTGGAGCAAGGGGCCGGGACCCAATCATGGAAATCTGGTGGATCTGGAGCTCATATTCAAGGGTTAGTGAACACGTGGGTGTTGCAATCTGTAGTAGGTTTGAACTGGGCTGACCTGGGGTTAATTCTCCTCAAAATATCTTTCTAATGCTGTGTTTTGCACTGCTGTAGCTGAGCACTGATAAAGCAGTAGTGTTGTGGCTACTGCTGAGTACCCAAGATAGGTTTTTTCCAACATCTCCCTGCCCCAAGATGCTGAGAGGACATAGCCTAACCAGCTGATCCAGACTGGACACAGGGATATTCATGCCATGTGATGTCAGCTCAGATATAAGAATGAAGTGAAAGAAGGAAGTGGGGGAAGATTGGTCCATGGCATCTGTTCTCTGCAAGTAGCCACCAAACGTGGAGAGCTCTGCTTCCTGAGATCAAATATTGTCCTGCTGATGGGATGTAGAGATTAACATCTGCCTCTGCTTTTGTTTCCACAGAGTCTATTGCATTTCTTGTTGTCAGTATTAAATGGTTTCTATACTATGACTGGCTTTTGTTATATTTCCCCCTCTCCCCTGTCTATTTAAAAGAGGAAGTGATAGAGCAGCCTTTCGTCTGCAGCTGGGGCAAAGCCACCATACAAACACAGGAAGCAAGGACGTGTGCATGTCTCAACAGTGATCCTCAGGGAGATTGGACTGTCTGTGGGTTTTTTTATGCTGTGGGGTTTTATTGGTATTGCTATTGCTATTTGTTAACACACCTGTGCAGATCTGTGTGGCTGAGTACCTCCAGGAGTTCATCTAGCTACTGATGGTTAGACATTCAAAGGGGAGCAAAACAGCACAAATCCTAATGGCCTGGGAAAGACCTCTGAATCTCCAAGTAGAATCATAGAATCAACCAGGTTGGAAGAGACCTCCAAGATCATCCAGTCCAACCCATCCCCCAGCCCTAGCCAGTCAACTAGACCATAGCACCAAGTGCCTCAGCCAGGCTTTGCTTCAACACCTCCAGGGATGGTGACTCCACCACCTCCCTGGGCAGCCCATTCCAATGCCAATCACTCTCTCTGCCAACAACTTCCTCCTAACATCCAGCCTAGACTTCCCCTGGCACAACTTGAGACTGTGTCCCTTTGTTCTATTGGTGGTTGCCTGGGTGGTTGCAACCTCCACCTGGCTACAGCCTTAGATTCAGTTCTCCTGGACTAGGAAGGAGAACTCACAAGTTTCAGAACAGCACTGGATTCAGCTACTCATTAGCAAATAACTGTTGATAAGGGTTCTGGGAATGAAGGGGATACTGGTCTATAGGCTAGTAATTCCTGCAGTGGTCTTCATAGCATAAAAAGGGAGGTTGTTTAGCCTCTGGGGCTTTGGGGCAATGTTTTCTGTATTTCCAAACAAAGAGAGCACACTCTGATCAATGACAGTTTTGAGGCTGTTCCTGTCATCACACCAATTCTCATACCTATTGGGGAAGATTCTTGTTTCAGAAGTTCAGAAGCAGAGTTTCTCTGCTTATTGATAGAGAACAACTGTAAAAGGGTGCTGGTATCAATGGATTGGGAGAAAGTCATGTGCTTTTTTTTTTTCCTGAGTGTTCTCATGAAGGTTTTGAAGCTGAAGAAGGCTAGCTGAAACAAAATAATCAGTATGCACAAAAATGAGTTCCTGCAGCCAAACGATGAAATGAAGCAGCAGAGTTACCGTTGGAAACAACCATTTCACCTCAGATTTTTCATGTCTGCTCTTCAATATGCACCACTGAGATACATAGAATCATAGAATCAAGCAGGTTGGAAGAGACCTCCAAGATCAGCCAGTCTAACCTAGCACCCAGCCCTAGCCAGTCAACCAGACCATGGCACTAAGTGCCTCATCCAGGCTTTGCTTGAACACCTCCAGGGATGGTGCCTCCACCACCTCCCTGGGCAGCCCATTCCAATGGCAATCACTCTCTGTGAATTAAAATCCACAAAGCTAGTGGGTATGAAAATCAGATATATAATAGATGTATTTTCTTACAGCTTATTACAGTTCCCTGAAGATATCTTTCCATGACAAAACTCCCAATTATTTTTTCTCTTTCAGTTTCAGTGTAATAACTGTGTAATAACAAATGGATATAATAACAATTGGACTTAACTAACAGCACCATGGTAGCTCTAATTTTTGCCTTTCATTATGCTTTACCAGATTTGAGGAAATGATCCTCAGTTTAAAAGCTTGCCATTTTGTCCAGGAATATCAGCTAGTCTAGTGAGAGATGGCATCTAACACTGTAAACTCACCTGGGCTTTAGAACATCCATCTGTTACACTCCTTCTAGCTCTTTATATTTGGCTATGAATTTTCTTATACTCAGGCAGGCTTCTTAAACCTTGACTTATGGCTTTGTGAGAATCTTGACATTTATTTAAGTTCAGTCTTCATCAAAATGTCTCCCAAATCTGGATTTTAAACAGACACCTCATTAACAATCTGTGGAAGATGTCTTGAATGTTTAATTTGTGTTTGGCAGCTATGCTGTTACAAAACTCACTGTCTGATTGTTACAACACTCCCAACCAAGTGTTTCACTCCCACCTTTGGTAAATCTCATAGCCCCCACATCCAAGTGTTTGTGGTAGACTGTGAGTCATCCATTTTGCCCTTGACATATGTGGCAATCATTTTGCTTCTGAAAGTGAAGAAATAATTGTTTAAATCTGCTAACCATTGCCTATGGCTTTTTTAGCACCTTTGTTCACTGCCTTTGGAGTTTATAAGTCATGAGTCAGATAACATCTCTTCAGGGGAGTAAAGAAGCTCTTGCAGAAAGGCTCCATACAACTATTCCTGTGAGCTGCCTCTAGAAGATCATCATTTATCTTTATTTTTAGGCAAGCCTTCTACAGAATCACAGAGCATATCTGGTTGGAAGAGACCTTGAAGATCATCTTGTTCAACCTTCGACCCAGTACTGAAGGGTCACATAAAGCCATGTCCCTAAGCACCTGGTCTGCTCACTGCTTGAAAACCCTTTTGCTGGTGAACAAGAGGTAGTCCCATCTAAATTTTGAGCTGCCTTGGAAGTGGTGTGGGTACATTGCCACACAGCTGAGGCTTAGTACATATACTGTCTTTTGAGCAGGATGATTCATTGCACCAAGCACTATGGCAACTATACAGTACAAGCATCCATCTGCCCAGACTGAGTGAGCATCTTGCAAAACAACACATGGGCTCAGGTATCACAGATATGTCTACAAATAATTTCAAGTTTATTATCCCAGAAATTTGTTTCTGTTGCTCTTTTGTCACCTGCTGCTGGGAATTACATACAATGGTATAGTCATGGGTCTTGATTTCAATCCTTTCCTCTGCACAGATTTTTTATGTGGTCTTGGTCAAGTCACTACCTTTAGGTTTCTCTAGAAAACAGAAAAAAAAGGCATTTGATTCTGCTTCTCAGAGTAGGAAGACAACCTAGGTTTTGTGAAGATTTCATATACTAATGTAAGGGAATTCTAATTGCTTAACAGATTTTTATTTATCTTTGTTAGTGACTTTCTGAATAATATATATTTTAGATTGCCCAAAGTAATGGAATGGAAGAGAGGAAAAACTAATCTTAAATGAATATAGGCTGGATGTCAGGAGGAAGTTCTTGCCAGAGAGAGTGATTTGCCACTAGAATGGGCTGCCCAGGGAGGTGGTGGAGTCACCGTCCCTGGAGGTGTTGAAGTAAAGCCTGGATGAGGCACTTAGTGCCATGGTCTGGTTGACTGGATGGGGCTCGGTGCTAGGTTGGACTGGCTGATCTTGGAGGTCTCTTCCAACCTGCTTGATTCTATGATTCTACAGGAGAAAGTGAGTGATCATGACAGTAAATTATATTAAGGAGTCTAAGTGTTGGACTTTGCCCTCATACACAGGGACAAGCAGGTTGATGGCCAAGACAGAACAATAGGAGATAAATGTCTGTAATGTATCAGACTGGAGAAATAAAGAGAGGTCATAGACTGAAATTCCTTGACTCCTTTCACTCAGTACTGCATATGAAAGCTTCCTTCTGAGAAGAAGTAGTCTGGGGCATAACATTCATCCACTGCAGATTTACCACCCCATTTGTATTCTGCTGCACATTGTTAAACACCATTGTATTGCACACATCATCACCTTTATAAAATTCACTTAGTTAATAATTTTTTTTTTCCCTCAGAATGGATGATTCTATTAGTCTCAGTCTGTTAGTTTGAAGGCTTCATTGTTAATCTATCCCAACTATTCTTTGTAAAGTTATGAAAGATTCTCATGTGTGAATCATAGAATCAACCAGGTTGGAAGAGACCTCCAAGCTCAGCCAGTCCAACCTAGCACCCAGCCCTAGGCAGTCAACCAGACCATGACACTAAGTGCCTCATCCAGGCTTTTCTTGAACACCTCCAGGGACGGTGACTCCACCACCTCCCTGGGCAGCCCATTCCAATTTATTTGTGACAAATAAATTGCTACTAGTTTCACCTACTTCTTTGTACAAGTCCTTTTTTTTCTGCTTCAAATCCATTTTCTTCCTCTTGTCTCCTTTTACCTTATGTTTTATTCTCCACCTATGCACTCTTGCTAAGACTTCTTCATCTTTGTTAGTAGGTCATCCATCACAACTGCCATCTATTCCACATTTTTTTGGCAGCCAGCCTTCATCTCCTCCCTCTATTATTAGATAATTTTGCCTTCTGAAATGCCAGGCACTCTCCACAGCTAATAGCTAATGTAGTCACCAGAAGAAAATATTATTATGGCTTAGAATATTTTTCCACAAAATAAAATGAGCATCATAAAGCCCAGAAATTCCTGCTTATTCCTATAGCTGACTTTCTACCATGATATGCTGTTAACAATAAAAAATAAATTAAAACAAGTAAAAAGATAATAATTAAAGTATATTTTGGAGAAAACTAAATTGGTACAGGTATAGGATTTTACTGACACCCAGTCACCAACATTCCCACAGGCAAAACAGCTCTTCACTTCATCCATTCAAATTTTGCCATTTTGAATCCAAAATAAAACTCTTCAATGCAATTAATAGAATAAAACCAGAAAGCACAAGTGGGAGATTTTTCTTTGTCAGTCAAATACTCAAGTTCAGTGCTGAGAGTGTTATCATTTGAAAACGTAGCACCATTCAAAAGTGCTTTAACTAAGAGTCTACCTTGCAGACAGTGACACTACAGGTTAAAAATCCACTTTTACCAATTCCCCCTCCCTTGAAAAAATCCTCTAACATCAGGAACAGCTCCATTCACTTTATGTTATTTTGGCTGTGGGCTTTAAGAAACTGGCATCTTTTTGTGATGGTTTGGGTGCTACCCCCCTCACTGTTATGAAATCACTCAGACTAGACTCAGCCCAGCTGGAAATTAAGAATGACACTTGATATTTACAGCTTAACACAATATACAAGCAGGTATTTACAATCTGTACAGCTATAGATAGAAATAGACAAGTTAAAAAAGTAATACAGAAACACAACAACCCCTCCCAGAAACCAGAGTCCCCAGGAGGGGCTCCCAACCACCCTCCCACCTCCTTTCCACCCCTATACTTTATCCCAGACTTTGTCTTATGGTCAAGGCGAGTTTGGAGGATTGGCCAGGGGGTTAGAAAGACTGGATGAGGTACTTAGTGCCATGGTCTAGCTGACTGGATAGAGCTGGGGGATAGGTTGGACTGGATGATCTTGGAGTCTCAACCTGGTTGATTCTATGATGCTATGCACATATGTACAGCAACAGTCTACGGAATGAGTGGGCATTAGTTACACAGACAGCAGGTTAGGGAGAAAAGTGCAGGCAGCCAGAGACACACAGCAACTGTGTTATCTATATTTGTGTTCTTGTTTTTAATCCATCTCAGCAAGCCTATGAGTGAAGTAGACATCACCATTGTTTCCTTCTCACAGCCTATAACCTAATTCTTCTCACCAAAATATTCCAGCCAGCTTCAAACTAGCATACATTTACAAAGTGTATCCTATCCAACAAATGAAATATGGACTTCATCATCTACCAGTCGACCTCAGGACCTTTGCTATTCTTCTATATACTCCAGGAGAAAAAGTAAAAATAAGAAAGTCCTTTGAAGAAATTAACTAGGTGACCATTTTTTTTAATGCAACTAAAGAGAGATAAATAAAGGGATATGAATCACTGCTTTCAGATAAATGCAGTGTGAATGTCTGCTAAGGTAGAGGCTCTCTTTTGTTACTTAACCTAAGAAAATGACTGACAAAAATCCATTGGTATAATTTATATGTATTCAACATTTCCCCTCCAACTTCCCGTAACTTCTTATAATCAGTTCAAAAGTGACATTCTTCAGGGGGCTGCTGCTTAAACTGAGATGAAAATTCCTTTGATATATCTGCAAATATTTATTTTTCTTATTTTTGTCCACTGGTGGAGGATCAGGGAAGGTATAATTGCATTGCTGGTATTTAGTGCTCTGCTTCTGATTTACCCTCTACTTAACCGCATCTGTTTGTTCGTTAACTTTGTTAATGTTTTCTGGAGAACAAGCAAGGAAGGAAAAACTGCCAAGAGTGTTGCCAATATTGTGCTTTTTGGTTTCTTTTCAAGAAAGTCAATCTATTTTCTTGAAAATGTCATTTGTCACTATTTCAAACTTTAATTTAGGGACCCCAAAGAATATATTATGCTATCAAACTTTGTGGACGGGAAGAGAAAGCAAGGAGATGGCTCAATATGAGCTGTGCTATCCAAGCAACCCAACTCTTTATTGAGAGCATCAGACTACAAGTTACAAAGCACAGACTTTCAGTTAGGGTGAGAAAAGTGAGCACACCCAGCATGCAACGTGGTACTGTTCACTAGCATTTGGCACATCTAAATATTTGGATGTGCATAACCCTCCCTACTTGCAGTTACTGTTACAGCCATTTAGTGCACCTAAGTGTTGGAATTTGCATATTCCTCCTATTTCGCTCCTACTCTGCAGACAGTCCCACAGAAACTGCTTATCAGAAGGCTCAAGGACACATTCCTCTGAGCTTCTTCACACACAGTGCTGTGGCTTACTGTGCTTCAGTACTCAGACCTCATATCCAAGGCTTGATTGTACAAGCTTCTAAGGGCTTGTGCCCCCCATTTTCCAGCCAGTTCCCAACAAAACTTTAGCTAGCAAGATCTTCCTTTTAGTATAGCTTGACATAGCTTGCTTATACCAGAAAGTAAAAAGTAATGCATCTCAAGTTGTGCCGGGGTAGGTATAGGCTGGATGTTAGGAGGAAGTTCTTCACAGAGAGAGTGATTGGCATTGGAATGGGCTGCCCAGGGAGGTGCTGGAGTCATCGTCCCTGGAGGTGTTCAAGAAAAGCCTGGCTGAGGCACTTAGTGCCATGGTCTCGTTGACTGGCTAGGGCTGGGTTCTAGGCTGGACTGGATGATCTTGGAGGTCTCTTCCAACCTGGGTGATTCTATGATTCTACGATTCCTCTCAAATATGTCTGTATTAATGTTAAACATGAGGAAAGTTCAAAACAGAAACAGATCTAAGAACAAAAATGTGTCTGATAGAAAGGTTGGAAAGACTATTACAAAACAAACTTCTAAGGAACATGCAACCCATGCAAATGAAATCTCTTATGTAGGCTTTCTCTGGACATTTTTCTCACCCCTGAACAACTCAGGGGTAGCAGATGTCTACAGTCCTGCCATTACAGACAAGATAAGTGTTTTGGCTGCCTTGTCTGATTCTGTCCCACTTGAACATTGTCATGATGTTGCTATTTGCAAATAGATTTTCAAAGCCATTTCTAGAGATCTCTGCCCACTCACACCTGTCTTCTAACTCCAGTAATATGTGTAGGCTGCTTTATCATGTTACTTACTTGATTGTTGCTGGCACCTACAAGAATCCAAGTCCATCCAGAATTACACAGAATATGTTAACACTGAAATATAACTAATATTTCTGAGCACACTTTTGATGCTTAAACTATTACCAGACTTCTCCCTTCCTGTGTTATATAACTTTCATTGATAAATGTTTCCTAGTCTCATAAGAATTCATAAACTACATCTCATAAAAAATATCAGTGAGATGAAAATATGAAAGGGTATGGAATGATAAATAAGAATGTAAATAATTGCTAATTTTATGATATTGCAATACCTTCCCCAGATTATCTTTACAATGTCACAATAATAATTATAACTGATTTAGGATCTGGAGCATCTCTTTATTGTTTCAGCTTTCTATGTTTAGGCTGCCACTGGGTTCTATAGAACCAAAGAACTTCAGAGCCTGTCATTTCCAAAAGTACTTTCAGTTTGCAGTGTCTGGGTATTTGTACAAGTTTAGCCTGAGAAGACTGAAAAGACATCATAGAATCAACCAGGTTGGAAGAGACATCCAAGATCATCCACTCCAATCCATCCCCCAGCCCTATCCAGTCAACTAGACCATGGCACCAAGTGCCTCATCCAGGCTTTGCTTGAACACCTCCAGGGATGGTGACTCCACCACCTCCCTGGGCTATAATTCTTCCTCTTAGCAAAGAAGTGAAGCTTCTTGATTGTCTCATTCAATAATTCTTTAAGCAACAGCTTTGAGTCAACTAGGAACTTAAGACTATAAACAACTTAGGCAGTTCTGTGACACAGATCAACTAACATCATCACTATCCTTGGTAATTTTCTGAGACCTCTCACAGTACAGTTTTCATGGAGATCTAAATGACTCCTACATATTTTTTACTGTATGTTTTCTGAAGTAAATTTCACTCCCTGTGGAAGCAATCAGATTGGAATGTGTGGACTTTTTATTTTATTATAAAATCTGACAAGTAGCTAGAGAAAATAAAATTATCTTATCTGACCTACTGCCATGATTTGCTCTGATGATGAGACCTAAGAAGGATGGAAGGAAATTGTTCTTCAGTACCATTCTGTCTTGTTTTACTTTTGTACTGAGAAAGCCAACTAAGTTGCTAACAAATGGAAACAGTACTTTCTTTTAATTAATTTTCTGATGTGGAAAATTGGGCCAGTAGAAGCCAGACTGAGATCAATGCATTTCAACGTGAAGCATGAAACAGCCTTCTGAAAGCAATCTCTTATTTAACAGTTTGAGTTTAGTAGTGGAAAGCTGACCACTACCGTTGAAGCAGTCATGTACTGTCTGATTTTAAACACAAAAACGTTTCCAGAGATAAAGGTTGCTAAGATGTAACCTAACCCAATGTGACATAGCTTTTGATGCTAATGCCAAGTTTCCAACCCCATTTAGAACATAGTTACCTTACTAAAATGTCTTGGTAAATGATGACTAGATAGGGCTGGGTGCTAGGTTGGAGTGGATGATCTTGGATGGAGGTCTCTTCCAACTTGGTTGGTTCTATGACTCTATGATGCAACCAGTGAAATGACAAATTTGTTCTCAACTTGTAAGATCAATTCTTGTCCTTCACCAAAAAAATAGATGAAAATGAAATGTGATTGAATACTCTTCCACTTCCAGATAGGTTCTTCGAGCCAGTTGCTTATCGTTCTCCAGGTGTGAAGGCAGAGAGTAGATGTTTCTGTAGAATCAGACTGAAAAAACCCTTCTGGAGATTCTATCTTTTTAAAAGAAATCTGCCTTTCTTTACAGTGATAGAATTCCTGGTATCATCTGGGGACCTTTGTGAGGTTGGTGGTTTTCAGTCTCTCCTATTCTTTTTGCAGGTCACATTTCAGCTTTGATTTTTGCTATTTTGCAGTGGGATGCCACAGGCTTCACTACCATGGGTATCAGAAGAGACAGGGAGAAGGCTTAACATAAGCAAGTCCCAATCCAGTTTATTGCACCCCAAGCATGGGCTTATATACTTTCTATCAGAAGGCTACATAACAGGGTTACAAATCATGTTAGACTCCAATTGGCTACATACACTTGTGTTAGGACTACGTTAGGATTACACACTGATTAGTGTAGCCATTCTGCATATTCTTTCAGCAACACATACGTTGTGTCTAAGCAGAGAGAGGAGAAACCCACAGACTCCAGCCTTACATTTGTTTATACTTATTACACCATTCTCTAAAGTCACTCCAACCTTCCACTTTATCTCTATTCAGCACTTACTGAGCTCATGCACCCTTGCCTGTCCATGGCTTGTGTTTCACTGTATAATATTCCAATGGCTGTACCACAGTCAGACAATGCTATAAAATCACTGCATTTAATATTGCTATATCCAACAGAGGGACTTTTCTTTACCACAGGAGGAGTGTTGAATGTGCAAAGCTATCACCCTACCAACCTTTCACTCAGGGGTTGCAGAGGACCAGACTCAGTGGCACCTCCCAGACCTGTCCTCCTAGTTAAACAAATAATCAAGAACTCTATTCTGAGGTCTGTGAAGATTTTAAAACTCTGTGTAGATGCTGGAGTGTTTTGTCCTCAGAGAAACAACTGGGGTGGAATGAATTCTCTGATCTTCATTTGTTTCTATTTTTATGGCCTTTTTTTACATCTCTTTATTAGAAAGCTATTTCAGTGTTGCCCTTTCTTATCTGTTACCCTGAGGACAGCAAGATGGAAAACATTCGATGTTATCCTTCCACTTTAATAACAGAAATTGAGTATTTTGTTTGCAAGAAGGAAACAGTCTCAGTCCCTGGCTTCATTTCACTCTGCAAGAGGAAAATTGTTTTGATATGTAATGAAAAGCACATCTACTTTTACTATTTTCCCACAGAATTATAAAACAAATGATTTCATTGCTAGAGAGCTTTTGAACAGGTGACAACATCAATCTGGGCTTTAGAGTTCTTAAGTGACATCTCTAGTGTTTAGAAAGACTGAAAGAAAGAAAATTGCATCAAAATATGGATAGCATGCAGTTGGCTAACAATTATTGGCATTTACCTCCTGAAGTATTATTGAAGGTTGCTGTAATTCACTTTTCCAATAGAGATGGGTTTGACTGATGTAAAACTAATGTCCTATGATGGATTAGGATTTACCCCTGCCCCCCCGCTGCAATGAAATCACCCAGACTAGACTCAGCCAGCTGGAAGTTAAGGAATGAAGCTTTGTTTTCAGAGCTTAGCACAAAATGCAAGCAGACATTTACAATATCTTACAAATATTTACAGTTATATACAAGCTAAAGGAAATACAGAAACACAATTCCCCTCCCAGAAACCAGAGTCCCCAGAAGGGGCTCCAAACTTCCACTTTCTTTCCATCCCCCCTACCTTATCCCAGAATCTGCCTTACATGCAAGGTGAGTTGAAAGGATCAGCAAGAGGGGTTAGAGGCAAAATGATTAGTTGGGTTACACAGATCCAAGCAGAACAGCAGAAGCTCAGAGAGAAAACACAGATACTGACAGACTCCAATATATTCTCTCATCTATGTGTGCTTGCTTTTATACATCTCAGCAAACCTATGAGTGAAGCAGACATCACCACTGTTCTCTTTTCACACCCTATGATCTATTTCTTCTCATTAAAATATCCCAATTAGCCTCAAAACAACACATGCCCAAACTAAGAAGTTTACTATCCTGTGCAGAATGACTTTATCAATGTGATTTTCTTTGAAGTAGCACCAGCAAGACATACCAGCCACCTTAATCTATATGTAATAACACATCCAACAGAAATTCTGAGGACTATAAAGCAAGAAATTCCTGTTATTACTCATTGCAAGCAGGCAGCAGTTATCTGTTGTGCTTCTGTGGTCCTCAAGTCCAATTGTAGGACACATGAACTGCCCCCACAATGTGTGTGGAAAATATCATCTTAATCATCAGTTTTGCTCTCTGGATATATGGACCTACTAGAACCTGTGCATGGCAAGCTGCATGTTTAATCACTTGTTTTCTATCCATTCCAAGCTCTCTTTTCAAGCTCTCTTGGAGCTGCTGCTCTGTCTTTTTCGTGGTGACTCATCAAGTCAAGTCCCTCCACGTCATGTCCAATCAGTGGGATTTGGACAAGTAATTTCAGGGCTATAAGCAGCTATGACTTAGAGAAAATCCTTTAAAGCAATCCATCTTAAGCTTTAGAATAACACACCATGATATTTCTCCTGAGTAGGATATGTCACTGTGTTAAGACTATCTAAACAGCAGGTGAAAAATCTATCTTTGATAATTCTCTCCCTCTTTCCATTAAACATCCACAGTAAATTGAGTAACCATGACTTTCAGGTCTTTTTTTTTGCTTCATTTTATGGAAGAAAAATGTATGTCTGTTCAGTGAATAAGGGTTTAGAAAGCATTACAGTCTACAACAGCCTTAAAGGACATACCCCAACGAGTGTAAAATGGTTCAAGCTCAAGGGCTGGTTCCAGCTCAAGTTCAAGTTTCCCTTCCAGACTAAACCTTTCATGAGCATCTAGGACAGAATTGGAGTAGAGTGAAAGAGAATGGAAGTGCTATTGAAAACATTTATCACAGTATTTAAACTTCAAAGATGACATCTGATTAAATTCAGGAGAGGAGTATGCTGTTGTGTGAGCATAATCATAAGGATTTTGCAAATATTAGCAGTGTCTGGGGATTGCAAAATGCACTGTCCTTCATGGCACCTGCATAATGCTATGTTTGCACAGATCAGCCTTACTTGCAGACAGCAGGACATCTGAGTGATCCATGCAGATAAGAAAATCAAGCACAAAAATAAGACAGACTGTGATGATCACATGCTAAGTAAGTACATTTTCAACACCTTGTTCTTACCTGGTTGAAAAAAACAATCTATTTGCTATAGCTGTTAGTACAGGATCTTAGTGCAGTTCAAGTTATAAACTAACTGTTTAAATGCTTTTCTCATTCTCACATGCAACAGCACTGAATAAAACAGGGTCACATGAGTAGAATCATAGAATCATAGAATCAAGCAGGTTGGAAGAGACCTCCAAGATCAGCCAGGCCAACCTAGCACCCAGCCCTAGCCAGTCAACCAGACCATGGCACTAAGTGCCTCATTCAGGCTTTACTTCAACACCTCCAGGGATGGTGACTCCACCACCTCCCTGGGCAGCCCATTCCAATGCCAATCACTCTCTCTGCCAACAACTTCCTCCTAACATCCAGCCTAGACCTGCCCTGGCACAACTTGAGACTGTGTCCCCTTGTTTTGTTGCTGGTTGCCTGGAAGAAGAGACCAACCCCCACCTGGCTACAACCTCCCTTCAGGTAGTTGCAGACAGCAATGAGGGCTCTCCTACCTTCCAACAGATCAACAACTGCTCCTAGCTTGGTGCCGTCTGCAAACTTACTGATGCAGGACTCAATCTCCTCATCCAGATCATCAATAAAGATGTTGAACAGGAGTGGGCCCAGCACTGATCCTTGGAGAACAGCAATATTTAAGTAGAAAATAAAACCTCTCAATGCATTTCAGGACAAATCTAGGCTACAGGAACTTTATTGCTTGCTGCTCTGTAATGTAGTACTTAGAGACTGAAAACTTGGGATTTAACTCTTTAACTACACTCACTTCATTTCATTTTATTTATCCATAAAATCTTTTCAAGATTACATAGCAACCTCCAAACACACCAAAAAAGTGTGAGAGCTAAAACTACACTAAAGCCAGAGAAGAAACAGAAAAAGAAGTATTTTATATTTTAAGGGAGGAAAGAATTCTGACCATCGTAGGCCAAAGTTATACATTCTTAGTCCTGTTAGTGCATTCAGGAGATGAAGACATAGTTGACAGTGATGTCACAGTACAAAATGTGGCTTTAATGGTAAATATGATGGCAATGGTGGAGATTTTCTGCATTGGTCTTTAACAGTTTTTCTCCCTTAAAAGTCAGTAAAGAGAAAATTAACATCTACCCTATCTGTTTTCTTTATGTAGTCATTTGCTTTTGCCTAATAAACTGTTGTAATCTGAATGCTGTTCCAGTGGTTGAAAGGTACTGGTGCTAAAATACTTTGTCCCTGAATTTAGTTGTTTCTAACATGCTGTTCATTATCACTTCACAACTGCTAACCCACGTGAGGCAGACTTTATTGCTTGTTCTACTGACAAAAATGGGCTACAGATGCCTTATATTTTAATGGTGTTTCAATGATGATTACAATAGTTAGCATGCCATGAATTCATGTGAAACACAGGTTGCCTCAGCAGCATAATTAATAAGCACAAAATACACTTGGTGAAGAGACTTTGAGTCTCTTGTAAGAGCAGCCAATTGTGGCATGGTAAACCAAGCAACATTATTTGGCTTTACTTGTCATACATGGAACCACAAACAGGCACAGAGTGCACTCTCAGAGCTGCCTGCAAAATCTGCTTATCCAAAGTTTGATCCTACCTTTTTTCCTGCTTCTAAAATGAGTGAGTAATGAACTAAAGAATAGAGTGAATAGGAAAGACAGGATTCTTACATACTATATTCTAATATCTCTTCATTTTCTTTTCCAACCTCACTAAGTCAGGGGCTTTTTATTATAAGAGAAAGCCTTTGTTTCTCAAAGGATTTCTGTCTAAGAAAAGGCAAGAATTACTCTTCTACAGCATCTGAAATGTAAATGTAGACATTGGGCAGAAACTTTGGCGACTGAAAAATCTATACTAACAACTCCTTAGAGTCTATTGAATTTGTATAGTCTCAGTGAATGCTTTTCAGTCTGATGAATGATAAGGATACATGCTTAAAATTTGATTTGGTGCATTCTCCTGGGACAATGCTGGTCTTATTAATTGAGTGTTTTATTTCAAATTCTAGAAGGACAAGAGAAGGTTTAGTACAAGGACACTAGGTACAAGTTAATAAGTTAATGTAATCATTAAGAAAGCAAAGACTGGATGAGGCACTCAGTGTCATGGTCTAGATAGAGCTGGGGGATAGGTTGGACTGGATGATCTTGGAGGCCTCTTCCAACCTGCTTGATTCTATGATTCTGTATTGAAGAAAAATGTATTTTCTCTATCCATCTGCTCCCACAGGCATTTGCATTATATTGTGCTAATATGTATGAAGGTTGGGACTCTGCCATGTTGCATAGCACAAGTGTCTATATTTAAAAACATCATTTTATAGTACAAGATTTTTTTTATAGTGGTGTTAATAGAATACAACAGGAAACCTCTTCTTTCATTCTGAGATGACCACCTCAGCAGAAGTATATCACATGTATGCAACTGATTCAGTTCCTTTGTGTCTATCATAGAATCATAGAATCAACCAGGTTGGAAGAGACCTCCAAGATCATCCAGTCCAACCTATACCCCAGCCCTATCCAGTCATAGAATCATAATCATAGCATCATAGAATCAAGCAGGATGGAAGAGACCTCCAAGATCAGCCAGTCCAACCTAGCACCCAGCCCTAGCCAGTCAACCAGACCATGGCACCAAATTTCCCTAGAAAGAAATTCTCTGCATTTTTGTAATTCCATCTGTTGAATAGTTATTACCCACCAAACAGTCAGGTGTACACAGTTGTGAATCACACAGCAAAGTCATCCAAGGCTACAGTTTAGGCTGTTCAGCTTTACAAGACATTTTGTAAATCTTAGGGGTTTTTTTGCTTGTTTTATTGGGGTTTGGGGCTTTTTTTTTGTTTCTTTGTTTGTTTTCTGGATGCCACCTATGCTCTGTAGCCCCTCTGAAAAGAGATCCTTTAATGTCTTGAATGTCTACATTGCTAGCAGAATACTTTTTTTTCCCCTGATATATTTTCATGGAAATAACCTCAGAGGAGATTTAACATTCAATAGAAAGCAGCTGTCTCTGTCCATGGCTTTTGTTAAGAGTGACTTTAGATATTTTGGTTTCCTGACCTTTACAGGTATTTGCATCTTCATCTTTTCTCCCTGCTGCTAGTGTAGAGACTGCTCAAGGTACAGCCAGGGCAGGGAAGGAAGGGTCCCACCTGTCTTATAGCTCTCTCCCTTGAGAGTGTCCCTGTGCAGGCAGCCATGCCAGTGCTTGTGGGCAGTGTTGACTGCTGCTTCATGTGCTGTTAGCTGGCAGTGGATGTCTGCAGCACTGAGGGAGCCAGCACACCCCTCTTTTTTTTTGTTTTGTTTAAGGTTACCAGGTGACCAGGTTGTCCCTTAGGCTGCCCAGGATGAGGGGAGTCCCACAGCCCTGGGGACTGTTTCATTTTGTATGTCTCTTGGAGATACCCTACCCCTACTTCATTATCCCAAACAGTTCAGATTTAACAGCTTTGTTTCCTCTGCAAATTTTCTAGCTTAAATTGATACTAACTCTTCTGTCCTGTGGTCTACATTTGTTATTCTGGGGCACTGATTTACAGGTTCAAAATGTGTGGTAGTAAGCAATGTCTCACATATATTTCTGGTTTAGATTAGGATGTTTCCCCTTTAATTCATGGCAGGTTTAATTCAAGTCCTTTCGTTTGGTCTAACGATTATAAAATCAGTGATTCTAGGATATTGCTTGAGTTTCTGTGTCATGTTTCTACTTGAAAAGATATCTTTGCATGTATGGAGTATTTAGCTTATGTTTTGCATACAGATGCCTTCATGGCTATCAAGCTGATGTCTGCTACCAACTCCAGCTTCTCTGTCTTCTCCTTAGCTTCCTTTTCTTAGAACAAGGTTATTCAGCTAGAACATTCATCTATCTTTCAGGTATTCTTCTCTTGATCTTGAAGAGTCAATGAACACTGTTTTGTAGTTATAGAAATATTGCTTCAGCCTTATTTTCCTTTTTTTACCCCCTTTATTTTTCACTTCTGTTTAACAGATTACATACAGGACCATATGTTCCTACTTAGTTGCTTTAAAAAACTTTAATATTTGTTTCCTTTTGCTTGTTAGGCACAATTAGTGGCTTTAGATGATGTATAAGCATTCATAAAGAAAATCAATCAGCCATTCAATTCTTCACTCCCTTCCCAAAACATGTGAACATTTCATAACAGACAAAATTGTTTGTTTGAAATGGGGGAAGGGATTGGTTATGTTAGTTTTTTTCTGCTCCATTACTCAACTAGGAAAAGGAATGAGTCAGTTTTTATTTACTTCAACTAGGAAAAGGGATGAGTCAGTTTTTATTTACTTCCCGAGTTGTTGTTTTCTTGAGCCTGGTATTGGAGTTTACTCAAAGCCTCCAACACCATGGAACCAAAGCTATTTTCATGCTGTAAAACCCACTTTATAAAGTCAAGCATGGGCTGCCTCAAAGCAATTTGTTAACCTCTACAGTTCATATTTCACGTGTTGATAGTGGTGGCATTTGATTTGGTAAAGTATCCTGGGAAGAAGAAAAAGGGGCAGGGAGAGGGAGAAGCAAAAGGGTTTTCAAAGAGAAGGTAAGAGTGCAGTGAAATGACTACAGAGAAAGCAGTCCTTTCTTGCCCTTGCACTTTTCCAGACTGTATGTAAAGGTTTTATGTAGTAATTCTGCATGTAGAAGTTTAGAAACAACCTGCCTTATGGGATCATAAAGTTCAGGAGTTTATGGTGACTGATTAAATAAAATAGGGCTGCTAATTCTTGATGTGCAGTGTGGCAGAACTCCAGAAGAGCAGGCTGAGGGGCGGGATGCAATGCAGTGGCTGGGCAATAAGCCAATGCACAGCATCATTGTAATTGCAGATGGAATAATAATTATTTGTGATAGCTTGCTAATCAGTGAAAGCATGGAAAAGGCTGCTGATAAGCACCATCAAGGTAATTAAGGTGAAGCATTGAATTTGCATAAATTTACACTTTGATCATTGTTCACAAGATACTGTCTCTTGAAATAGACTTGGCTGGTTTCAAGAGGAGCACTAAATCAAAGCAAAGGAGTGCAATAAATGTACAGCATCGATAATGCTTACAAAATACAAATGCACCTTACATAGGCAATTATCTAAAGAATCTATTGTCCTTAATCAAAGGATGGTACTCAAATTACTTCTTCAAATTACCAAATGGTCCTAGTTAACATATGCCTTTCTTGTTGCAGTTCTTCAGTGAACACAGGAAAATTCTTAAGGTAAGATCTTTGAAAACCAGAACATTGCTTTATTCATCTTATTCAAAGCCCCTAACCTGTCAACTGAGGACAGAGTGGCTGGAGAGCAGTCAGCAAGAAAGGGACCTGGGAGTACTGGTGAATAGTAGGCTGAAGATGAGCCAGCAGTGTGCCCAGGTGGCCAAGAGAGCCAATGGCATCCTGGCCTGCATCAGGAACAGTGTGGCCAGTAGGACAAGGGAGGTTATTCTGCCCCTGGACTCAGCACTGCTCAGGCCACACCTTGAGTGCTGTGTCCAGTTCTGGGCCCCTCAATTCAAGAGAGATGTTGAGGTGCTGGAACATGTCCAGAGAAGGGCAACAAAGCTGGTGAGGGGCCTGGAACACAAACCTTACGAGGAGAGGCTGAGGGAGCTGGGGGTGTGCAGCCTGGAGAAGAGGAGGCTCAGGGGTGACCTCATTGCTGTCTACAACTACCTGAAGGGAGGTTGTAGCCAGGTGGGGGTTGGTCTCTTCTCCCAGGAGACCAGCAATAGAACAAGGGGACAGAGTCTCAAGTTGTGCTGGGGGAAGTCTAGGCTGGATGTTAGGAGGAAGTTGTTGGCAGAGAGAGTGATTGGCATTGGAATGGGCTGCCCAGGGAGGTGGTGGAGGCACCATCCCTGGAGGTGTTCAAGAGAGGACTGGCTGAGGCACTTGGTGCAATGGTCTGGTTGACTGGATGGGGCTGGGTGCTAGGTTGGTCTGGATGATCTTGGAGGTCTCTTCCAATGTGGTTGATTCTATGATTCTGTGACCACTGAAATTGAAGATGTCATTTCTCCTCATTTCAGCATACCTGTGGAAGATGTCTTGGAAGCATGCATTTAATAAGCTTCTTTAAAAGCTCTCATGATCTCAGGCTCTGAGCCAGCACTTCTGAAAGAAGGCTAAATTGTAGTCATTCAAGACTTGATGCAAGATTCCTGAGTATCAGCTGCCAGGGTAATACTGCTCAGTTCTGCAGGCATAGCTCCATAGTTTGCCTTAACTCCAGTGATGTGATTCATTTACTTCTGGGAAACAGCAGCAGAGTCTCTTGGTTGTGAAGTCTCCTAAGGGAATTAACAGTTTATGTAATATAATGGACTTGGGACTCTCAAAGGAAGTGTGCAGACAATGGTATACATCTGTTCACTCTTCCCTAAGTGTTGTTACTTCCTAGAAAAATCCTACTGAGACTTCTGACAATTTTCCTCCTCCTCCTTCCTATATTTTTAAAAAGCTCTTTATTCTTCTCTTTCAGATTTAGTGGCATTGCTATTAGAAATAGTGTTAGGTTTTAAACTAATGATAGGGTGAATCCATTTTTTTTTAGTCTTCTTATTGATGCTATACTAATATTTGCTTCTTTTTGATTGACATAACCCTACAGGAAACTCCTTTGCTTCCATCACTGATATTCATGCTCCTAAGTATTTCACTATCAATATGTAATGTAAAGATTCCATATATGACATATAGGTAACTGCATGTATACATGAAATAATAATTTAGCTCCTAAATAACTTCAGCCACTCATTCTTGCTTCCTTGTCTTCTCACCTGAACCTCCACCTACAGCAATGTTGCATAAAATAAAAACTCAAGGCTACTCCAACTGTAATCTGCTGTAAGGTTTTTACTCTTTATTTATTTGTTTGTTTTAATTTTACTCCTGTCTTATGTGTGGTTGTTCACTAGCAAAGATATAAATCATGCTTTGAGCTTTAATTATTTTTTTTTGTTTTAGTTGTGCCAATTCTTTTGCCCAGTTACAAAATCATAGCAGAAAGAATGATATAACATTTGTCTAGTGCACGATGTGCTTGGCATGGTTTTGTCTTCTAGTTATTTAAACAGATGATCTCTTAAAGCTGTCACAGTGACGCAGACATGCAGCATGCAGAGCTTGTTTTCACAGCACAGCAATAAACACATCCACTGAGGTATGAGGGATTTTCTACTCAGACAGATGTCTTCGTGTGCTGCATTTTTATGCCATGCAATCTTCATGCTCCAGTGTAATTATTTGATTAAGAGTGAGTCTCATCATTGTGTGTACAAGTGATGCATGCACAATTCTCCTGGTGGTGCACATACTGTGTGTGACTTCAAAGTGTCATCTGCTCTTCCATTGTTTTTCTCCTGATTATTAATAAGTAAGTTGTTACTTTAAAGAATACTGGAGAATTAGGTCAGGATATATATACCAAGTGCTGAAGCTGCCTTTACTGTTATGAATTAGAGGTTTGTACTACATAAATAACTCCTAAGTAATTTCTCATCTGAAACTAAGAAGTTTGCACTAGAACTCTTTTGGAAGTTCTGGTTTGAAAGCATGAGTAGCAAATGCATACTGATTTAGTTCAGTGTGGCCAGGATTTCATCCATGGCATTCTGCATTTTTTTCTGTGAATTCACTTGGCTTTTTGAAGTCAGAATAGCTTGGTCTTCTTTTGCTTCTGGAATCAGATGTGGCAAGGAAAAGAAGATAGCACATAATTTCTACCTAAAATATACCTAATAGACATGTGCATATTTTTCACAGGGATTTTTTAATGAGGGATTAGCTACATAGGAGCTTTAGGGATTAATTAACAAATACCTAATTAAAGCAGGGCTCTAAAATGGATTCTCTGTAAATCTGAAAGTCACACTGAAGGAGAAAAGGTGGATTTTTGTAGCAGAGCAGTAGCACCAAAAATAATGGGGAAAAAACAGAAAATGAGGAGAAAGTTGTTGCTTTCTCTCTACTCCTTTTCTTTTTAATTGACAAAACCCCCAATCTGGCTAACTCATTTATTGACCTGTATTCACAAACTGTACCCTGAAAGATGCCTACGAAAAGTTGTCTGAGCAGTGAGACTTTCCGTAATAAAGGCTTACTAAAGAGTCCAAGTGTCTTGCTATATTTGCTGTTCTCTAGAGTGGATGTAACTCGCTGAGGAGGGAGGAAATGCACATGAGAGGAAGCACGGATACTGAAGACTCACTAATTGCCCTTGATTATATTATCATTGTTAGCTGTATTGTCCCCATTCTTGTATAATTTTCTGTGCCCTGGTATTTTTAATGCATCTTCATTACGCATCTTCACTTTGCTCTGGTGGCTTTCTTACAGTAGCCTTGAGCACAGCCACTTAGCATCCCACTATACTGGAAACAAGATGTTTGCCTGGAAGATTAACAATAAAATTATCATTATTCTCCAAAATAGCATTATCCTGGTAGGGCATAAATCCTGCCAGGGGGGTTTAACCCTTGCTCTCCTCCTCCTGTTGGGGGACCAGGAGTTGAGTAGATGAGTAAACAATGAAAGGTTTAGCCCCAGCAAAGCCTTGAGGACTGGGGGCTTAGCACCATGTGTCAGGTGTCTTGTGCCACCCCTCAACGTGCCTGCATGGTCACACAAAGCATGATGCTTTGAATTCATTGCCTAGAACAATAAAGCTGGTTTGGCCAGTTTCATTTTCAAAATGCTATATTTAATGGGGGGTGATTTAGAAACCCTGTTATAATAGATGTGATGGTTTGGGTGTTCCTCACCCCCCCACACACTTTTAGAAATCACCCAGGCTAGACTCAGCCAGCTCTGGAAATATGAATGAAGCTTATATTTACAGCTGGCACAATATACAAGCAGATATTTACAGTATATACAGTTATAGACAGAAATAGACAAGGTAAAAGGTAACACAGAAACACAACAGCCCTCCCAGAAACCTGAGTCCCCAGGAGGGGCTCTCAACTGCCCCTTCACCTTCCCCCTACCCCTCTCAACCTTACCTCAGTCCCAAGGAAGAATGGAGGTTTTGCCAGGGGGTTAGGAAGCAAAGTGGATTAGCCCAAAAGGGAGGGTGAGGTTAGAGACTAATGTAGCTCAGCCAGCAGCCCAAGTGAGAGTGATGCTGAGTGTCTTATCTATGTTTTCACTTATGTTTTTACACATCTCAGTAAGCCTATGAGAGAAGTAGACATCAGACTTGTTTTCCTTTCACAGCCTACAATCTAGTTCTTCTCACCAAAACATTCTAGCCTGCTTCAAACTAACACACCTGCCTTTCTGCACTTAGCCTCCACTGCCAGCAGCACCCCGTGCGCGGCTTGTTAGCTGTGAATCAAGGTGCCCGTGTGTTTGCAGCTTGCACCAGCAACTCAGCAGCAGCAACTCAGTTCTCTCCTCCCCTCTGCCTGGAATATTTTGTATTTTTACCCTGGGATCATTACTGTGAGTTTTGAAACTGTCTTTGTACAGGAAACTGACTCAGAGACCAAAAGAAGTTCTTCACAGAGAGAGTGATTTCCCATTGGAATGGGCTGCCCAGGGAGGTGGTGGAGGCACTGTCCCTGGAGGTGTTCAAGAAAAGACTGGATGAGGCACTTAGTGCCATGGTCTAGTTGATTGGATAGGCTGGGTGCTAGGTTGGCCTGGATGATCTTGGAGGTCTCTTCCAACCTGGTTGATTCTATGAAAACATCGTGAGTAGATATGCTGGAGTTAGTGCTAAGACTCCATAAGCATAGTTAGAATTTTCTCTGGGTTTGGGTTCCTATTTTCCAAGTTCTGAATGTTTAAACTGTTTCATTCCATGTTCATAAGCACCCTTTGTGCATCTACATCCTACCGACCAGAAATCCAAAGAATCTCAGGGAACTTTCCTGATTTTTTGAATATTATTTAAAAATCATATTCCTGCAGAAATTAACATTCATAATTCATAACTGATGATTAATTTCCACAAGAAGCATTCCCCTGTTGGTCTTTTTGATTGAGGTCTTTCTGCAAAAAAAATGTGTAAAATAGAAATATAGAATCATAGAATCAACTAGGCTGGAAGAGACCTCCAAGATCATCCAGTCCAGCCTATACTTCCCTCAAGTTGTGCTGGGGGAGGTCTAGGCTGGATGTTAGGATGAAGTTGTTGGCAGAGAGAGTGATTTCCCATTGGAATGGGCTGCCCAGGGAGGTGGTGGAGTCACCATCCCTGGAGGTGTTGAAGCAAAGCCTGGCTGAGGCACTTAGTGCCATGATCTGGTTGACTGGCTAGGGCTGGGTGCTAGGTTGGACTGGATGATCTTGGAGGTCTCTTCCAACCTGGTTGATTCTATGATTCTATCACCGAGCCCTATCCAGGCTTCTAGACCATGGCACTAAAAGACAGTATTCTGTGGGAAGTTTTCATTTGAAAAGCAGCTTCAACAGAAACTCTAAAACAGCCAGATTATAATTGGTGGTTTAGGTACCCATTGTAACTTTAGTATTTTTTTTCCCCCCTTTTTTCCCCTTCCACCAATTTTAAGACTAAAATGAGCCTTAATAAACTTTTTTTTTGAAGCTCCTATATAGGATTAACTATAAAATTTCACCTTGCAATACCTTTGTTGCATTCAATACTTCTTGCATGAATAAGCACAGATTCTTCAAAGGTAGTTTTAGCTCAAAAGCTTTCATGAAAGTGTCTCCACCATTTCTCAAGGGAACTTTTTCAAAAGGTTAATTACTCTTTAATATGTCTTTTTTTTAAAAAAAATAAATTTCTGTGTTCAATTTTATTCCTTGAATTTTTTAATGCTTTTGGCAATTCATGGTCAGATGGTTCTGCAGCATGGCCAAACACTAAATTTTTGCCAAGGTCATTGCTTCTTCCCAGGATGCAGCTCCCATTCAATAATCTTTTGTCCCTCCATATTAATGTCTTTTTATCTGACTCTAGGAAAAATGGTAACTGACAGTGCCCATTATTCCTTTTTGACTGTGACCCTCTAAAAAATGGTTTGGCTCAGTTTAAAAATGATCCCTGTTGTTATCTATCACTTCACCAGTCCTTGGTTATCTATAAACCGTGATAGGTAATTGCTTATAGTTTTCTTCACATCTCTGATGGAGACATTGAACTGCACTGGACTGAGGATTAATACTTGAGGCTCTGGAGGTGTCCAGGAAAAGCCTGGATGAGGCACTTGGTGCCATGGTCTAGTTGATTGGATGGGGCTGGATGCTGGGTTGGACTGGGTGATCTTGGAGGTCTCTTCCAACCTGATTGATTCTATGATTCTATGATTTTGTTGGTTAAGTATTGCATTGATTCAGTGCTAATTCCTTTAAGCAGAAGAATGCACTGTAAAACTCAGCTTAGCTGACTGCCTCTATTTTCCACCAAAGTTTAAAGATCAACGAAACCCAATACTTTTCATCAGAACTGTCTAAACCAACACAGTTGAAGGGAAAATCTATGGCTTACAAGAGTGTTTCTCTGGTTATTTAGAAGAGTCACAGGCTCAACTGTACTGTTTGCACTAAAATGGTAACCAATCCCATCAAGAACTACTGCCTAATGTAATGTGCTGCATCCTTCTGGAGCCAAACGTGCTGCACAACTTTGCCTGACTAAATATGAGAGGATTGTATTTATGCATGAGAAAATATTTTATGTGATTAAAAATTTAGAAGGTTCACTATAATGTGTAGGTCAGAAATAATGTCAGGTTGTGCTCTCTATGTCTCCTGTTAAGTTTCCTAAATAGAAATGAAGCAACTGTCACTCCAGGAACCCTGATGACCTTCTACAACTGCTACTTCAGAAAATGGGATGTTTAAAAGTGTTCTCTCCAGTAGTGACTTCTCTTGGTGACACGTGTTTCACAGGCAGAACTGCATTTGAATGTTCAAGACACAGTAATTTGCATTTAAATTCCCTTAAATAAAAGTAATTTATAGAATCATAGAATCAGTCAGAGTTGGAAGGGACCACAAGGATCATCTACTTCCAAACTCCCTGCCATGGGCAGGGACACCCTACCCCAGAGCAGGCTGCCCACAGCCTCATCCAGCCTGGCCTTAAACACCTCCAGGGATGGAGCCTCAACCATCTCAAGTCACCTCAACCAAACTTTCAAAGCATTTTTTTGGGGGGTAAAGTTTCTGTTTATTTCCTTGTTATTTTTCTTATTCAGAATTTTGACTTTAGAAGCAGCATTGAGTCTCCATGGTTGTATTTAGTACATATCAGTAATAATCCTAATTGCTACCAATCTGTCTCGAGTGTCTCTTTCCTTTCACAGTGAAGGCAATGGAAGGATTACTAGATCAGGCTGGCCAGAGTCTCATCCAGCCTGACCTTAAACACCTCCAGGGATGGAGCCTCAACCATCTCAAGTCACCTCAACCAACCTTTCAAAGCATTTTTTTTGGGGGGGTAAAGTGTCTGTTTATTTCCTTGTTATTTTTCTTATTCAGAATTTTGACTTAGAAGCAATATTGAGTCTTTCTCCATGGTTGTATTTAGTACATATCAGTAATAATCCTAATTGTTACCAATCTGTCTCGAGTGTCTCTTTCCTTTCACAGTGAAGGCAATGGAAGGATTACTAGCTCAGGCTGGCCAGAGCCTCATCCAGCCTGACCTTAAACACCTCCAGGGATGGAGCCTCAACCACCTCAAATCACCTCAACCAAACTTTCAAAGCCTTTTTTTTGGGGGTAAAGTTTCTGTTTATTTCCTTGTTATTTTTCTTATTCAGAATTCTGACTTAGAAGCAGTATTGAGTCTTTCTCCATGGTTTGTATTTAGTACATGTCAATAATAATCCTAATTGTTACCAATCTGTCTCGAGTGTCTCTTTCCTTTCACAGTGAAGGCAATGTAAGGATTACTGGTACACTCCAGCCACAAATTACCTATGAGTAAACATGTGATCTGGTTTCCCATACTCTAAGGTGGACTTTAGAACTGCATTGAAGTACATTTCAAAATCAGCATCATCACTTTAACAGGATTCCTTAAGCCTATATATACATACAGGACAATATAATCAGGAAGCCTGACCGAAATCAGTGAAATTGATGGAGAATATCAAGGATTTTTTTTTCTCCATGGTATACATAGTACACCATCATGTATACATTGCATTTCTTTTAATCTAGGATTTACTTCTTTAGAAAACAAATTATCAACTATGTGCAGCATGGTAGTTGCTATTTTGAATTTCTTAATAGACTATTTTGTAATTAAAGAAAAATTCAAAGCATTAATCTGTGTAATCACAATGTTAATTCTGTTGGGCTTTTTTTATTATTATTTCATGCTCAGACAATAAAATGATTTAATTTGGGTTCAGACCCAATCATGAAGCACACAGATGGGTTTCAGACCCATCTGAATGTCATGGTTTTTTAAAGAGAGCCGACAGAAATGAAGCTCTTAAGTCAAGTTGGAGAGAAAATACAGAATAGTATTTAGAGAGAGAAAACACAGAGCTAGACATTAGAAAGCAATTACCCCATCCATGGCAAAACCCAGTGAATTTTTCCCCAACCCAAAAAAAAATCAATGTAATACTCCCCAGTGTTCCAATCCTCCCCCCTCACCCAATTCCTCTACCATCTAAAGAGGCCTAAACATATTCTTCCAGATAAAGTGGCTCCTGCCACACGCACAGGGCAGGAGGAGGAGAAAAGGAGAGAGAGCTCACCTTGTTGTGAGTCTATAAAGAGGTAGCAGAACTATGGGATTGAATAATGATCTTCTAGTCCCTAGGAAAAAAAATAACCCTATAGCCTCAACCTGGGACACTGAAACACATAGGCAGAAAACTCACTCTGACCTATAACTTGTGGTGGGCAGTTGGCACTTGCACGGCTCAGTGAAGACCTCCTCAGAAGTCACCTCCGCTGTGGTGCTTGTGCCATGAACCTCTGGTTAAGGTGTATAAGTGACACATTTAAGTGTTTAAAGTTGATTGGGGCAAATGAAGAGAGAAGACCAAATATGGATAGCAGAGTAGAAGGACAGATAATTAAGCAGACTAGGAAAGTGCTGACTTCATATTGTCTTCAATAAAGACTTCAGGAAAAAACTGATATGTTACATCTGTATTTGAAAACAGTAAGGGGTTAAATAGGCAACTGTGGTAGATAACAGGAAGCAGGAATGTTTCCTAGAATAGTACTCCAAGTAATGGTAAAGCTATTTCTAACTCTAAAATTGATGCCAGTCAAACATACCTAAAAATAACTTGTCTCCCTAGAAAATTTGTAAATGATAAGGTTAAAGAAACATTTTTGACACCTGAAGCAAATGATTGAATTAGTCTTCCATGGATTCCTGCAGAGCACTCTGTCACCTCCAGTCTTCAGGTAATTTGTGTTGGGGCCATGAGTTTTTGCTTCTGTTCTAGAAGAAAATATAATCTGTAAAATGATCAGTGAACCAGATTTTCATTATAGTACAAAACATTCATGGTCTATAAACTAGGAAAGTACCTTTAAATTGCCAACTTGGATAAGTACTTTACAGGACCAGACTATTAACTGTTGTTCTTAGCACAAGGGGAATGAATAGCTAGCAGAAGATTAGACCTATTTCCTTATACTGATTTGTGTTTAGAGTGTCATTGCTATCAGTAATTTGAAGGAATTTAAGGGAAGGGAGAGAAGGAAAGAAATAAAATGCAAATGATGGAAAGGATAATAGGCTGATGTACTGAAAATACTCATCGGGACAGAAAGCCAGTGCTCTATTTCATTCTGTTTTTTGCCTTACAAAAACATTCAGTGCCCATGCTAATAAATTAACTTGGGTTTGTATCAGTACCAAAACCTGAAACAAATTAAAACAGTTACAAGGATTACATATGGATGCTGATGAGTATCAGTGAAAGAGACAACACTACCATGAAAGGCTTACTGATATAGGAACAGCCAATGCCAGGAAAGTATGACTGAAGTTACAATGATGCAGAAGTAAGAAACCAGACATTTAAAGAGTGATGAGAAGTCATATTTTTAGTTTGAGGTGGGGAGAGGGGGTGTCGTGGAGGATCCATAGGCCCAAAATAGGCTTATATATGTCCTGCCTTGCCTAGGCATGTTTTTCTGCTCCACCAGAGAGGCAGGCATGAAAATGGACACAAAGGATTTGGTGCCATGAAGTCTGGCTTGCCCAAGGCCTAGGTTGTGTAACACTGTGGCATAAGGTGCCCACTTAGCTTGTGCCTGCCTAGTGCAAGGCCTCTGCTTTTCCCAAATTAGGAAAAAATGAGCCTGTGGCTTTGCCTAGCATGGTAAGGTTTGGCTAACTGCCATCCTGACTGGCTATTCTGTGTCCAAAGAGCAATTAATCTCAGCCCACATTGATAAAAGGAGATATGCAGGTGAACAATGTACTTTGCTTGCCTGCTCTTTGCCTGCTCTCTCTGCTGTGCCCAGCCCTGCTACTACTGCACACTATCTTATTGCTGCCTGCTAAACTCCACTGCTGCGAGTTACCAGGAGCAGATCCTGGATGTCTGCATGTGACCAGCCTGTGTGGCCAGTGTGACATCGTGCTGAGACTGCACAGCATCTGCCTCTGCACCTGAAGGTCCTGCCTAGAATTCCTGGGCATATACACAGACCATCCAGAAGAAGCCAGGAGAACAAGATCAGAAATTGTCTGCATCCTTTCCCCAGAAGCCAGGAAGATTCAAGCCTCAACATCCAACAAGACAGAGTCCCCTGAAGACATTTGGGCACTGTCTGGACTGTGGCTAGCCCCCACGAGGGTAGTAATAATAATCTGTGAGTAAATGCTTAAATGCCTCTTTGTAAATCTCTATTACCTTCTGCCATAGAGCAGAAAGAGCTTGAGCCCAGCTACTGGGCAAGCAGCGTATTGGCCACAAGTGGCATTTGACTGCAGGAATAGTCTCTTCCAGTTCAATTGTGTTTATCTATTTTGATGTGGATTATATCCACAGAATATTTCCATAACTGTGTGAGAAACAAAATATTATTAAAATTAGTAGTTGGGGGTGGCAAGAGTTCTGAATAGCAAAATTAATGAACAATTAATTAATTTCCCCTCCCCAACAGGGGGAAAAACTACAAATACACGAATGTTTTCAGACTGTTTTAAATTAGGAGGACTGAAAGGCTACAGATGTTCACTTTTGCACTTCTCCATCAGTCAGGTAGGAGGAGTGGGTGGAACTAAGGTACATAGAAAATTCATTTCCAAGTTCTTCATTATAGTGTAGATATCTTTTAGCCTTTGCACAAGAGGTGTCATTAAAAAGCAATTAATGTTGACACTGTGTTTTGTTTGTAGTAATAAAATTACTGTATGCTGAACAACAATTGGATAATTATACCAGTTATGATTATTGGTTGCACAGATGGGAGAGTTTAAAGGCCAAGTACCTGATCAAATTCTGTTATTGAATTTTAATTTACTTTTGGATGTTTTTCTTTGCTATCTGAACCAAATAGTCCTTGTCACTCAATTTACATCTTTTATATCTTTTTAAGCACCTTAGTGGGGAAAGATTGGTTTCACATCTGCAGTCAGTGAAGCTCATTTATTCTTCAGCTTAAGTGATGATGGCCACCTTTGCTCCAACAAACATTTCAGTGACTAAAGTGAGAAAAAAAATCAACCAGATTCAAAGGATTACAGAATAGTTGAGGTTGGAATGGATCTCAGGAACTCATTTTATCCAATCCTGCTGCTTAAGGTTGGACGTGGCACTTGGTGCCATGGTCTGGCCTTGAGCTCTGTGGTAAAGGGTTGGACTTGATGATCTGTGAGGTCTCTTCCAACCCTGATGATACTGTGATACTGTGATACTACATAGAGCATATTGCCCAGGACCATCCTCAGATGGCTTTTGAATATTTCCAAGGAGGGAGACTCAATCAAGTTTCTGTGCAATCTGTGCCAATCACCATCTCAGTTAAACTGTTTCCTGATGATTGTATATTTAAAGTGTATTTAAATAATACCACCATGTGTTCCTAGAACACAGACTGGTCCCATTATGAAAATGTGCTTTTCCTGGTAGCATAATTTCTTCTTTCACCTTCCAAATTTTTGACTTTCAGATGAAAGGACAGAAATTATGATGTTGCACTATAAAATCTCAGGCAGCTGGAGGGTTAACAGCTGGGCAGACACGTTGAAACATAGAACATTAGATGCATTTTGTATTTCATCGATCCAAGAACAATGTATTAGAGAATGCCTCCATTGTTCTGTGACAGAGGTGTTAACTGGGTGAATGGGATCGATCAGTGATAAGATGAAATGTAAATTGCTGCTAATGCTCTGATACCAGTTGAGCAACTAAAAGAGAGAGCTGTGATGAAATGGGCATGATTACCCAGCTGAAAAATATTCTGGTCCTGCTGCTGCAGACTACTAATATATTCACACAGATTTACCAGGCAGTGAAAAAGAATTGCTGAAGAAACAACACCTGGAAAAGGGGAACTTTTATTCCCTGTCTTGAGGAGTAGTGAGTGAACACAGAGTACTTCTGTAATTTGTGATTTCAAACTCCACAATGTACTCATGGAAACAAAAAACTCCAGTAACTAGAGGGAGATACAGCCAAGACAACTCCTTTCATCATAGAATACAAACAAAACTATTCTGTCAAGGAACATAAGCAAAAATCTCAGTACAGGTAACCACACAGACACATGACTTCCTTAGGTTCTGTTGCACCACTGGAGAAGTGTGACTCTTACGTCATGTTTCCTCTCCTTGAGGTTATAACCTCTCAAGTTTACCAGTCCTTCTGCTCCATAAATTTCATAAACTTTCAATCAAAATTAATAATGTGGAAGTGGCCCAATTAAAACATTTTAAACTAATCCCCTAACTTACTTGCCCTTAAGTAGAGTAGGGACCAATCCAAAGAGTCCAATTGGGCAAATCTGAGGTGATAGCCATCCTCCATCATCCACTGTCAGGAGCAATGAACCAAGTGATGGCCTAGAAATGATAAAATTCTTTTGTGGAGCAAGTGGAGCCAAAAAAGAAGATGCAGTTGCACTTTATTTACAAAGGTATCAAATTAAAATACCAATATCAAACCCAAACCAGAATTATTGAAAGCATACAAAACCTTATGTTTGAAATTCTGATTTGGTATTTACTGGGGACTGAAGAGAGATCTTCATGGGAGTAGGTGACCTCAATATCACCTAAGGGAGAAAAGATTTCACTGTCTATGATTCAATTTAGTTTAGGTCAATATAAACAGCTTTCCTGCAGAAAAGATGCTGAACAAAATGGACAGTAGATCTATTCTAGCACAGCATTCTTTTATCAGTAAATGTGGCAATTATGAGGACACTCTGGAGAAAACCGTATCATATCCAAGACAAATCAAGGGATAAGCATTGAGATGTCCATAGAAAAATGAGATAATCATTCTCCAGAATGGCAACAATAATTGGATAGTAGAAGATAAATATCTCTCTAGTGAAGTTAAAGTAGGAATTAAGAAAGACTGGGGAAAAAAAATTAGAGATTATTAATTTGTTGTTGTTGTTGCTTTTTGTTTGTTCATTTGGGGGTTTTGTTGCTTTCTTGGGGATTTGTTAGTTTGAGAAGGAATAAATTCAATCATTTAGTTATTTTGTTAGGGAAAATACATTCTTCAGCACAAGGGGATGTATTCCAGTAACCTACTATTAGAAAAACTGAAAGTGCAACATCTTCCATTACTGAATAAAGGTAGGCAATTCCTTGGCTTTCTTTCACTCCTAAATATTTGGAACCTGTAACTAATTAAAGCATAAAACAATGATGCTGATTTATCTCAAATACAAGCAGTAAGGTACAACTCTGAACAGAGATGCTGCTCTACACTTTCATAGAATCATAGAATCAACCAGGTTGGAAGAGACCTCCAAGATCATCCAGGCCAACCTAGCACCCAGCCCTATCCCATCAACTAGACCATGGCACCAAGTGCCTCATCCAGTCTTTTCTTGAAGACCCCCAGAGACGGTGCCTCCACCACCTCCCTGGGCAGCCCATTCCAATGGGAAATCACTCTCTCTGGGAAGAACTTCTTCCTAATATCCAGCCTATACCTACCCTGGCACAACTTGAGACTGTGTCCCCTTGTTCTATTGCTGGTTGCCTGGGAGAAGAGGCCACCCCCCACCTGGCTACAATGCCCCTTCAGGTAGTTGTAGACAGTAATAAGATCACCCCTGAGCCTCCTCTTCTCCAGGCTAAACAGGTCCAGCTCCCTCAACCTCTCCTCATAGGATTTGTGCTCCAGGCCCCTCACCAGCTTTGTTGCCCTTTGCAGCCTGGATTATGGCTGTCCCAAATAAATACTTGAGGCTGTGTGCACCAATGCAGCAGACAGCATGCAACCGGCAGCATCGAAGGAACCAATCTAGGAGTAATTTAGTAACTTCTATTCACAGCCCCCTGCAGTTTTCAAAAAGTAAACTGCATGCTGCAAACTATCTGTGTCAACCAGCTAGCATCATTCAGGTTTGCTGAACATGGGTAGTTCTAAGGTTTTCACAGAATCACAGAACATTAGAGGTTGGAAAGGACTTCCAGAGATCATCAAGACCAACCCCCGCTATGTCCTGGTTGGCTGGAGCTGCAAGAGTGGCACTGGTGTGTGACACAGATGGAGCAACTGACTCCACTCTGCCCACAGCCACTGCTTCACCCCATGAATCAGAATTTAGAATTAGAATTATAGACTCAAGCAGGTTAGAAGAGACCTCCAAGATCATCCAGGCCAACCTAGCACCCAGCCCTATCCAAGTGCCCTATCCAAGTGCCTCAGCCAGTCTTCTCTTGAACATCTCCAGGGATGGTGACTCCACCACCTCCCTGGGCAGCCCATTCCAATGCCAATCACTGTCTCTGACAACAACTTCCTCCTAACATCCAGCCTGTATTCCCCTGGCACAACTTGAGACTGTGTCCCCTTCTTCTGTTGCTGGTTGTCTGGGAGAAGAGACCAATCCCCACTTGGCTACAGCCTCCCTTCAGGTAGTTGTAGACAGCAATGAGATCCCCCCTGAGCCTCCTCTTCTCCAGGCTAAACAACCCCAGCTCCCTCAGCCTCTCCTCATATGGTTTGTGTTCCAGTCCCTTCACCAGCCTTGTTGCCCTTCTCTGGACACCTTTCAACACCTCAACATCTCTCTTGAATTGAGGGGTCCACAACTGGAATTGAGGGGCCCAGAACTGGGACCATGCCATGGGACCCCACTCAAAACTGTTTCTCTTTGAAGTCACATCATAAAGAGGTTTAACAATCTGGCTCTATGCAGGGATGTGCAGTCTCCAAAATCCAACTGCCCACAGCTGGTATAGAGTAATTTAGTTGTCTTCTAAACTCTTATGAATGAATGTAGAAAACCTCAACATTTTAAAATAGATTTTTAGATGCTCTAAAGTATAGAATTTATCTAAAGTATAGACTTTGAATGTAAATGTTGTGTCCAGACTCACCAGGAATGTTCTAACGTTATACACAAGCAAAGGACTCTGTTGACACACAACCTCTACTGTGAAAGGCACACTATATATGCATGCAAAGTGCCACCCCACAGATGACACTTGAACAGTAATGTCTACTATAAACCATTAGATACATGCCACAGGATCTATATCTCACTTCATTTTTATTTATGTCTGTGTATATTTTAATGTATTTTTATGCAGAAATAGATATATGTGTGCTGTATATGCAAATGCCTGCAGTAGACAATGGCTAGAACGTTTTAAACAGCTCTGTTATTGTGGGATCCTGTATATCCATGGCTCTCCTCACCACTTTCTGCAGAGTAATTTAATTACCACAGGTCATCAATGTACTAGAAATCCAGTTATCTCCTATCTCATTACCTGCAATACTTTTATCTACAGAGAAACTAGAATGCAATTAAACAAAAGATAGACAAGACACTTAAGGAAGTCCTGTGGCCTAAACCAGTTTATCAGAGTAAGATGTTGTTTTCACAATGATTTATGCCTCCGAGCAAGCACTGAAACTGCTTCTTGCTGTGCTCACAACCCTTTAAGGAGACAAAAGAGCAAATCTGCCAATCTCACACTCAGTTCTGTGCATGCAGGGGGACTTGCTGCATTAGATACAATTTCACAGCAGTTTCCAATTTCTGGATTGTGTAGTTATTTAATGTTTTGGTGCTTTTTCTTATTCCTGGTTTATTGTTAAATACAACCCAGTAGCTATATTTTAGAATAGAGTACTTTAAAGGAAACATTTAATACAATTTCCTTTTGTTGTACAAAAGGAAAGGAGTCAAACTGAAATAAATGCATGTGCTATTGAAAATAAAGCCAACTTTATTGTTTATCTGCCATAACACTTAAAGAAGGGAGAAAAGAAGCATGAACTTCTGTTGCTATATTAATCTGTTGCTGTATTGACATAGACTGTGACTGTCGCAGTATGATTTCCTATCTATTTATTTATGCTAATAAGGACAGATAACATTTGATTATCCTCATTTCTATTGTATTGGGAAAGGGCTGGGTCAAAGGAAATATACCCCTCTCTAACATACACAACTAGCAATCTGATAACAACAGACAAGAGAAGGCTGAGATACTCAAAAAATCTTCACTCAGTCTTCACTAGCAATGTGTCTTTCCACACCTCTCGAGGGGATGGTCCTCAAAGCAGGAACTGGGGAAGAAAAGTCTTGCCCATTGTAAGAGATCAAGTTTGTGATCACTTGAGGAATCTAAACGTACCTGTAGGACCTGATGACATGCACCCCAGAGTCCTGAGTTAATAATTGTGGTTGCCAAGCCACTGTCCATGATATTGGAAAAGTCATGGCAGCCAGGTGAAGCCTGTGGTGAGTGGAAAAATGGGAACACTGCAGCTATTTCTGAAAAGGGTACCCTGAGAATTACCAACCTGTCAGCTTCACCTCTGTGCCTAGAAGATCATGCAACAAATTTGCATGGACATGATGCTAAAAGCACACAGAGGACAGGGATGTGATGTGAGACAGCCAGCATGGCTTCAGCAACAGAAAGTCTTGCCTGATCCATGAAGAGGTCTCCTATGATGGAGTGACTATATTAGTGGAAAAGGGAATATAGCCATGTATATCACACACCTGGACATCTCCAAAGCCTTTGGCACACTTCCCCCCAACATCCTTTCATCTAAATTTGAGTTATGAATTTGGCAGCTTGGCTGCTCCATGGACAAGAAACTAGTTGGATAGTCACAACCAAAGAGTAGTGGTCATCAGTTTGATGGCCAGATGGAGATCAGTGACAAATAGTGTCCTTCAGGTATCTGTGCTGGGACCAGCATTGTATCAGTGACATAACTTCATCAGTGACACAGACACTGTGTATGGATCAAGTATACCCTCATCAAGTAGATGACATCATGCTGAGTGGTGCAGTTCACACACCTAAAGGATAGGATGCCATTCAGAACGATCTGTACAAGCTTGGGAAGTGGGCTGGTGTGAACCTCATGATGTTCAACAAGATCAAGCACAGGTCCTGCACCTGAATTTGGTTGGGGCAATCCTTGTTATCAATACAGGCTGGGGAACAAGGGATTCAGAGCAGCTCTGTGAAGGATTTGACAGTACTTGCCAAATGTTACGGCTGGGCTGGCCACTAAAGAAGTGATAGATGCTCTCTATTAATCCTCTCTTCACAGAGGACTAAGGGACAAAGACTTATGAATGGAAAAGAAAACTAGAGCTGCTTTAATGAAAACAATAACATCAAATATGTACAAATATACCCAAGCCCAATATCAAAGCAAACCCCCCTGATGGCAGCTATTTCACCATACATTATATATATCTTCACATTGCTTGAGAAAGCAGGCTGTCTTAAACCAGGATGCTGTGGGCAGGCACTGGGAAACCCCAAACTGGACTCCGTGGCAGATTAGAACTGGATTCAGAAGCTGTATGCTAGAGCCAGATTCAGAAACTCATGAAGGCATCAAAAGAAGAACAGAGCCATCCTCAGATGTCAGCCTTGGAAGAACAGAACTTGACCCTTATGATCCCTCAGCCTTACATTGAATATGATCTATATGGAATGGAATAAAATGTTGGTCAGTTTAGCATCACCTATCTTACCAACTTATCCCCAGAGATGTAGCCTTTCACTCTGATTAGCAGTGACCTTGGTCTACATACTCATTCTTGGTGTCATCACTGCTAGAAGCAGACACTGCCTGTAAACCCATGCCATTAATTCCAGAAAGTGCAGTTACTTAGAAAACACTGAACTGAAAAGCAAGGTTACTGAAAAGAATTAGTTCTGTCCTAACTCAAACCAGGACAGTGCAAGTGGATGAAAAGCTGCACATGAGTCAACGATGTGTGCTGACAGCCCAGCCACTGTATCCTGGGCTGCATCATAAAAAGCGTGGCCAGAAAGTCAAGTGAGATGATTCTCCCTCTCTACTCAGCTTTGGTAGCACCCCACATGGAGTACTGCATCCAGCGCTGGAAGCCTTAGCACAAGAAAGACATGACCCTGCTGGAGCAGTTCTACAGGAAGGCCACAAAGGTTATCAGGGAGCTGGAACACCTCTGCTGTGAGGTGATAGAGCTCCAGGTGTTCAGTCTGCAGAAGAGAAAGTTTCAAGAAGGCTTTTATTGTCCTCTTTTGGTAGTTAAAGCAGGCTTATAGGGGGAGACATTTTATCAGGGCTTGTTGCAGCAGGACAAGGGATGATGGTTTTAAGCTACAAGAGGGTACATTTAGAGTAGAAACAAGAAATTATTTACAAGGACATACTGGAACAAATTGCCAAGAAGGCTGTAGAAGTCCCATCTCTGGAAACATCCCAGGTCAGGTTGGACAGGGCTCAGAGCAACCTTATCTAGCTGAAGATGTCCCAGCTTACTGCAGAGTGGCTAGGACGACATGACCTCAAAGTCTCTTCCAACCCAAACTATTCTATAACTAGAAGAAGTAAATTGGTTTGTGGTTTAGAAAACGTTGATACTCTGACTCAGAAGAATGCCTATTGCTAGGTGGCATGATTGTCTCTAAGCAAGTTTGAAGCACATAAGATCACCACCAATGCACTTTCTTTATTTTCCTCATGAAAAACTACCATAAAATCACCCATTACTTGAAAAACAAAAGTTAATTGGTTGAGATCAAAGTTTTCTTCTGTATTTCCCGGTCTACTGCCTTGGCATGGCAAAAGTGCATCTGTTTCTACAGTCAGTTTTGAAATGAGAGAGCAATGTTTCAAATTATGTCTGGCTATTTTCAGTGTTCTAGCCCAAATGAACATTCCTAACAACAAGAAGGACTGAGTTTTGAAATTAATCCAGAATGAGATATGAATACAGGCCACCACAGCTATTGCTATTTATTACTTCTGCATTTCTCCCTACTGAGCACCCTGAGATAGCATTAATTAATACGCTGAATATAAAATATCTGATACCACTTATATCATAATGGTTTTATATCATCTTATATTGTCATTAAAGTCAACAAAAGAATCATAGAATCAAGCAGGTTGGAAGAGACCTCCAAAATCATCCAGGCCAACCTAGCACCCAGCCCTAGCCAGTCAACCAGACCATGGCACTAAGTGCCTCATCCAGGCTTCTCTTGAACACCTCCAGGGACAGTGACTCCACCACCTCCCTGGGCAGCCCATTCCAATGCCAATCACTCTCTCTGCCAACAACTTCCTCCTAACATCCAGCCTAGACTTGACAATTTGAGACTGTGTCCCCTTGTTCTGTTGCTGGTTGTCTGGCAGAAGAGACCAATCCCCACCTGTCTACAATCTCCCTTCAGGTAGTTGTAGACAGCAATGAGGTCACCCCTGAGACTCCTCTTCTGCAGGCTAAACACCCCCAGCTCCCTCAGCCTCTCCTCATAGGGTTTGTGTTCCTGGCCCCTCACCAGCTTTGTTGCCCTTCTCTGGACATGTTCCAGCACCTCAACATCTCTCTTGAATTGAGGAGCCCAGAACTGGACATAGTACTCAAGGTGTGTCCTGAGCAGTGCTGAGTACAGAGGAAGAATAACCTCCCTTGTCCTACTGGCCACACTGCTCCTGATACAAGAAGGAATTGTTAACTGGGTCTATATTCACTGAGTATTACCTGAAAGGCAAGCTATGGACATCTGGGAACCAGTTGATAGCAACACAAGCAGGGATGCTTGCCTACATTCTAAACTGTCCAAACAACATGGCAGGATGAGTAAAAGGGTGCAAACATACTAGCTGTCTCTGCTAATGAAATCATAATATCCATTCTGATTAATGACTGTCTTACTCTCTCAAATCTTACTTTAATCCCTTTAGTTATTTCATAGCAAGCTGGTTTTTTTTTTTTTTGTTGTTTGCTTGTTTCATTTGCTTGATTGCTTTTTGTTTGTTTTGAAAAGCAGTTTCATGAAGCTTCACAAAATGTATAGAAAGTAAGCAAATGCTAGGATTTGGACTTAACTGGTGAATGAAGAAGGATAGCAAATCTCATGGTCTGACTATGTGATACAAATTATAAATTCTCAGGGACACTCACAAGGAAAACATTTTTCTTTATTGAAAAATGTACAAGCCAGGACTGGATCAAGTCCCTTCTATCTCATTAAGTCTGAATCCTACAATCCATTTACTATCTTCTAGAGATGTGTGGGCAGTTTTGCAAGACTGAATGTCAAACTATTTTCTCAAGGAAAGAGGAAGAAAATGTTCTATTTCAGTCCTTGCCTTACCTGCTTGGTGTGTTCAGTGGGTTTAAATGAAGCTCTTTTATATTCACCAGATGTGGTTCCTGTGTGGCTGGTCTAATTGTTATGCATAGTGCAGTGATAACGTCGCTGCAAAGTAACTAAAGTCAAAATAAATCTAATGCTGTTAGGAAAGGGAAATATTACTTCTTTTTAAAGGAAAGTATTGATTGGTCAATTTATAGTTCCAATCCTTAGTTTCTTTTATTTGTTGGTGTAACAATCAAAGCTGACAGGCTAATAACTTGATTAAAGGGACTTATCTAGCCTTCAGGATTCAGAGGCAGCCCTTAATATGTAAACTGTTTTCTTCAACTAAATCAAAAGCAGAAGATCATTTAACTCTTTAGGCAAATGATATCTAGAGAGAGAAGGTTTTATGCCTATAGGGTGATTTCTGGCCCTCCTGCATGACAATCTTCTCTTGCACAGCAGTTTGCAGTTACAGTTGTGTGACCAAGGACTAATCACTCCACACAGAGACTGCTATTTTTAGCTTCAACTCAAGGGTCTTTGTGTGGAGAGCAGTGATAGGAATAGGAAAACCTGTAACATGATGAGCACAAGAGGAGCAACCAAGTTAGTGACTCAGACTGTCAGGTACCAAGCAACTCCTTGCTGTGATGCGAAACTCAGAAAGGAGTCAACCAAATCTTCCCAGAAAGCATTGAAGACCAATGGAAGATGCTGACCAAGTAGGAGTAGAGTTTATTACAGGCTGCAAAGGGAAAATCATAGCTTTGTAGTCCAATAAAACTTATGCTATGACTGATTAAGGTAGGTAAGCATAAATCATCAATAAATACATGTCATATGCATCTCTGTAGGTGGAGAAGATGATACAAATTGCACTGACAGTTTGCTGCTATGTGATAACTTCAGCTTTAACGGATCAAGTGGTTGGATAGAAGGGTTACTGAGGATACTGCAGTTACAGTTAGCTGTAACTTCTGTCAACCTAGCTCAAAAATAAAGCTTTAGGAGAAATAGCCACTCAACCAATGTCTTTTGGGGGGCAAAGAGTAATAAATATCTGGCCTTTTAAGTGTTTTTATGTTGAATTCAGTGTGTGAATATGTGCACTTATGGGATGGCTTCAGATGAGTATAGTGAGCTCAGCGCTAAAAAGCACAGAGAAAATGCTCAACAACTCATTCTGAGCATTTACAGCTATCATTTCTTGCTCTCTTCTTCCCTCAGAATAACACAAGCCTCTGAAGCAGATAAACACAAATGACAAATGGGTTGGTTAGTACTTCTGGCAGCACATATCCACCTGCATCCCAGGAAGAGAAAAATGTTGATAATTTAGGTTCATTAGGTAACTCTCATGGGGTTTGTAATGCAGGCTGTATAAATATACAAAAATATGTACAAATAAATAATCCTGACACAGGAAATCTTCTGTAATGATTATTTCAAAATACTCTATTTGTTGAGTTGCTTGTTACACATTTCCAGCAGAACTGAAACTGCTATTTTTAGCTTTAACAATGTCATAGAATCATAGAATGGTTTAAGTTGGAAGTGACCTCAAGGATCATGCAGTTCCAACCCCCTGCCATGCAATACTTCATCAAAACAGAATCCCTTCTGTGTGAATAAATGAGTATGCTTAAAAAATATCAGAATCACCACCTCTGTGTTTGACAGGAAACAACATCTGAGTCTGATAAGCTTAACCTTCAATATTATTCTCCTCTAAAGAATTTAACATTCCTCTTATGGTATATTACTTAAAATCAACCATTAGAAGTACATTCTCTCAGCTGCAAATTTAAGTTCTCAAAAAACCCATGGAAGAATTAGGCATGGTAATGTAAACCTCCTTCTGTGCATGAACATCTTGATATAATCACTTATTATGCAGGCAACATTGAGCTCTTCTAAGCACAGATCTGCAACTTCAAGAATCAGAGGGAAATTTTCGTGTTCAAATCAGACCAAAAAAAATAAAATACTTGAAGACAAATCTTTCTTAATGTTGTAATAAAGGCATCATCAATAAGGATAAGGTTCACTAAGTGCATCTGTAGTCCTTAAATTACTAGAAGAGCAGGTTTACACTGTGCTCGCCCAAGAGAAAACAGTCGATCTTTGACTGTCATGGATATGTTCTCAGAGCAGAGACATAATGGGGCTGAAAAACTTTGCATATCATTTCAGTTCTTGAGAACTACACACTCATGGTCACAGGCTCATGTCTGCATTTCTCAAAAAAATAAAATACCATTTTTTCTTCTTTGTTTTCATAGCTTCTAACCAGCATCATCCTTTCTCAGTCTTGAGTACTGTGTCCAGTTCTGGGCCCATCAATTCAAGAGAGATGTTGAGGTGCTGGAACGTGTCCAGAGAAGGGCAACAAGGCTGGTGAAGGACCTGGAACACAAACCCTATGAGGAGAGGCTGAGGGAGCTGGGGGTGTTTAGCCTGGAGAAGAGGAGGCTCAGGGCAGACCTCATTGCTGTCTACAACTAGCTGAAGGGAGGTTGTAGCCAGGTAGGGGTTGGTCTCTTCTCGCAGGCAACCAGCAACAGAACAAGGGGACACAGTCTCAAGTTGTGCCAGGGCAGGTCTAGGCTGGATGTTAGGAGGAAGTTGTTGGCAGAGAGAGTGACTGGCATTGGAATGGGCTGCCCAGGGAGGTGGTGGAGTCAACCTGAAGGTGTTCAAGCAAAGCCTGGCTGAGTCACTTGGTGCCATGGTCTAGTTGACTGGATGGGGCTGGGTGCTAGGTTGGCCTGGATGATCTTGGAGGTCTCTTCCAACCTGGTTGAGTCTATGATTCTATGATTACTGTATTCTAATCTCTAAAAATGCCTGAGTGTAAATAGTGTAAATAAATATATATAATTATATACATACATATATATATTATATATATATATGAAATCAAAAGGAAAAGAGGATACATATATGTATATATATATTACGCTCCCCCCTCTTTTTTTCCCCCCCTTTTTTTTTTTTCTTTTGGTTTTAATCAGCCTACAGGCTGGTAAATTTCAGTCCAGGAGGCTGAAGTTTGGCAAAGCTATAAACAAACAAAATCAGGTTCTTAAAAATGGAAGCAATGGGCAATGTCACTAATTAAGCATTCTATATTTATGTTACCCTGCTACCTCTTCTTTTCCATCTCCAAATAAAAAAACAAACAGGAAAACAAAGAATTGATTTGGATACTGGGCTTGAGAGTTTGTCTGGGGGGAAATATTGCTGCAAAATGATGCATTAATATCTAAGCATACTCTAAACCTACTCTTGGATAACTGCATTCCCATACTCTTGGACAACTGCATTGCATGAAAACTTCAATTTTCTTTCCAAAAAGCCTTTAAAAATGTCAAGGCTTGAGTTATTCTAATTAGACTAATGTTCTCTCTCTGGGTGTAAATGTTTGACAGATATGTGCATTCTGAAGTGGGCAACTCCATTTGCTTTTACGACTGATTGTTCAGCTTTGTAGGTTTACTACTTGTGGCCAAAGCCAAAGTCAAAACACAAAGAAAGGTAATGTACAATCAGGGTGAGAATGTCAGTGTCCCTCTAAACTTTCACATCCTAGCTTCAGATGAGTTGTTTCATCATTGTCTGTTTCCATGCACTTAGCACTTGAAACCCAGCTGTAAGCATTCTGCAAGCAGTATATCAAGCACCCACCGTAGCCTGATGACTAACAGGCATCTCTTTTCCTCGGCGCGCTATTGTTGGTTGGCTCCACGCTAAAGGCACTTTTGATATTATGGTCTTTATTTGAACTTTTGAGATCTGTGTTTGCTGGAGAAGATTTACAACCTGCAGCTCTGATGTGGTAATGCAGAAAAGCTGGGAAAAGACAGCCATGGAGCCACAGCACCATCAAGTGACTATTGCTTCTGTCATGGTGAACTCTATTTCACAAGCATGTGCAAGGCAGTCACACTTTTGTCTCTCATCTCCTCTGCCTCAGGTAGTGAAAAATCACCTTTGTAAGTTAACAATGTAACTAACAAATTAACAATTGTAACTAATGTAAGTTAACAAAGGTAAGTTAAAGGATTAATTTGAAGCTCTTTTTCTGATGACTTAATCTGGAACTTTATTCTATTAAGCCTTTTGTACTATGTTGGGGTTTTTATTAAGATATCATAACACATTCAGCTATGGATATATACAAGAAAGCTGCAATTGGGTGACTGAGTTTCCTTTCCACGTTGAGATGCTTGAGCGTGTCCAGAGAAGGGTGACAAGGCTGGGGAGAGGCCTTGAGCACAGCCCTACGAGGAGAGGCTGAGGGAGCTGGGATTGGTTAGCCTGGAGAAGAGGAGGCTCAGGGGAGACCTTATTGCTGTCTACAACTACCTGAGGGGAGGTTGTGGCCAGGAGGAGGTTGCTCTCTGCTCTCAGGTGGCCAGCACCAGAACGAGAGGACACAGCCTCAGGCCGTGCCAGGGGAAATTTAGGCTGGAGGTGAGGAGAAAGTTCTTCACTGAGAGAGTCATTGGACACTGGAATGGGCTGCCCGGGGAGGTGGTGGAGTCGCCGTCCCTGGAGCTGTTCAGGATTGGACGTGGCACTTGGTGCCATGGTCTGGCCTTGAGCTCTGTGGTAAAGGGTTGGACTTGATGATCTGTGAGGTCTCTTCCAACCCTGATGATACTGTGATACTGTGTGATACTTCTGCCATACAGGGTAAACATGAGCAAATAAGTTAGTGTTTACATGCTTTAATTCCCCTGAATGAAATGTCTAACTTAGTATCTACACTTGTTTTAAGTGTACATATACAAATTAAATATGTTATATCTAAGGAATTCATGGGAGCTCAAACAAACAACATCACCTATGTGGTCATGCAGAGGCAAGAATGGGTATGCAAAGCAGCTTTCTGGATAGCCCATACACTAGGAAATCATCACAGGAAGCATAAGATGGGACTTCAGTTATTTTATCAGATTACAAAGAGGACTTCAGGAGAGCAAAAGACATAGGTTTGTCTTGTGTGCTGAAGCAATGACAAAGGTGAATTTCTTCTTCCACTTCTCCCACCATCTGGTGTATGCAAAACCCTCTTTAACCTGTGTTATCTCAGGTCAGTCAAAGACATCTTTGAGACTGTATCTTTTTTTTTCACATACAGAACACTTCTGCTTAAAGGATAAGAAAATGGAAAAAAAAATAGCTTGTTGTCACACTGAGATTTTTGTGTGTTGAATGTAAACCTAAAGTGAAACTGTCTTTTCAAATACCAGTGTAACCTAGAAGGAGGTTTTCTTGATCTATAGGTATATACTGAGAGATATAGAAAATAAATATACATAATGTGTGTATATTTATAACAATCATAGACTGATAGAATCAACCAGGTTGGAAGAGACCTTCAAGATCATCAAGTCCTGCCACCGGTTACGATGCCACAGGCATCAGAAGAGATGGGGAAATGCTTGATGCAAGCCAATCCAATCCGTTTATTGCATTCCAAACATGTGCTTCTATACCTTTCATCAGAAGGCTACACATTGTATTAAACTGCAATTGGTTACATGTACTTGTGTTAGAAATTACATACTAATTAGTGTAGACATTCACCATATTCTCTTAGCAACACCTACACTGTGTCTAAGCAATCTAAGTCAGCAGAGATAGGCGAAAGCCACAGGCTCCAGCCTGACATTTGTTTATATTTGTTACACCATTCTCTTAGGTCATTCCAATCTTTTATTTTTATCTTAACTCAGTACTTCTGAGCTCATGCACTCTCACCTGTCCATGGCTTATGTTCCAGTACTTCAAGTTCCAATAGCTGTACCATTCCAACACACTCCAACCTAGCACCCAGCCCTAGCCAGTCAACTAGACCATGGCACTAAGTGCCTCAGCCAGGCTTTGCTTGAACACCTCCAGGGTTGGTGACTCCACCACCTCCCTGGGCAGCCCATTCCAATGCCAATCACTCTCTCTGCCAACAACTTCCTCCTAACATCCAGCCTAGACTTTCCCCCAGCACAACTTGACACTGTGTCCCCTTGTTCTATTGCTGGTGGTCTGGGAGAAAAGACTGACCCCGACCTAGCTACAACCTCCCTTCAGGTAGTTGTAGACAGCAATGAGGTCCAGAACTGGGCACAGTACTCAAGGTGTGGCGTGACCAGTGCTGAGTACAGGGGAAGAATAACAGTGCATCAGAGGATTTTCCACCTTCATTAATATTTTGAGTTTTATTCTCAAGCATGGCCAATTAATAGCATAACAATAAACTCATCATAAATATTTCTTTCAAGCCACAGAAGTAAATTCACTAGTTGCATATATGCCACCATTTATGCTCATCTTTGATTCTGGAAATGCAAAAGTAAGGGAAAGTAATTTGAGTTAATGGCTGTTAGAGTACCAGTAAGTAAATAATGTCAGACATTAGCTAGGCTTCCTCAGGCCAAAATCTGTAATTCTGTTAATGTCCCAGACAATTGGACTGAAGTCACTGGATATAATTGCAAACAAATGTAGGGTTTCTTTTGCTTGTAGGTTCTTTCCTTTTGCTAAGCAGTTGGAGTTTGTAACTTTCTGAGGGAACAAGCATGGCATCAAGATGAATGTGGACTTTCAGATGACATAAGACCCTCACTGAGATTACAAATGGACATAGGCATTAAGCCACTACTTCTCTGTAAGTTGTTGCTATGGGAGAACTGTAATGTGTAGAATCAACCAGGTTGGAAGAGACCTCCAAGATCAGCCAGGCCAACCTAGCACCCAGCCCTAGCTAATCAACCAGACCATGGCATCAAGTGCCTCATCCAGGCTTTTCTTGAGGACCTCAAGGGACAGTGCCTCCATCACCTCCCTGGGCAGCCCATTCCAATGGCAAATCACTCTCTGTGTAACTCTATCCCTTGGAAAAAAAATATTGATGTGGGCTTGGTAGCAGGGACAATATAAGATACAAGTGCCCAGATAGGACAAATTCTTTGTACGTGGTTCTCTACTATGTTCAATCTGCCTGTACATCTGGTCCCAAAACATGATTTGTGGATTTAATATGGTTGGTGAGACATAAGCTAATATGTTTTTCTCTGCTGGAGCTAAAGTATTCGATGTGGGGAAATACATTAGAGGAAGAATCTCTAACCATTATGTGAAACTCGAGACAGATAATTTCCTGTGACAACAGCCCAGAGAAATACAGTGTTTCTTGATGTTGCTAGCTACAGGTCACCCCATCATCTTTGTGATCTTTAACAGCTGAGTGGAATGGGAGGCAACCTCACCATTACAACCAGTAAATGGCCTGAAGCATCATCCTGTTTTGACTCTGATCTTTTCAAAATGTACCTGTTGAGAATTTCATTCAGTTCAAGTCAGAGTTTAATAACGATTAAAAAAAATCACCAAACCCACAAACTACAATGAAACAAAGGGAACAACCACAAGAAAACAAGCAAAACCAAACACCCAAAGCCACAACAAAAACACATATAAAAGGAAGTTTGAGGGAGGTTTTGCAGTGGAGAGTCCATAGGCCCAAATAGGCTTATTCATGCCTTGCCTGGACACGTTTTTCTGCCCAAACCAGACATTAAACGGACAAAAGGGGCACGATAAGCCTGGTGCCACAGAGTCTGGCCTGCCCAGGGCCCAGGTTGTGTAAGGAGTTGTGTTAGTGGCTGTATGAGCCCACGCGCTTAGCTCATGGCCCAGCGGGTGCAAGGGCTGTGCTCTGCCCATATCTGGGGCACCCAGGCCTGTGGACTCTGCCTAATTTGGTGTGTTTTGGCCAACTGCCAGAAGCTGGTGGGATGATATCATGGCCAAAGGACCATCAATCTGGGCCCACATCAGGTAAATAGAGCAATCCAGGTAGCCATGATGCCCTTGCCGCTCTCTCCGCTCACCTCTCCCTGCCTGCTGCCTGGGGCCTCTACCTTTGCCTGCTTGGCGTGACCCTTTGTCCCACAACACCCTGCACTGATCCAGGGGATGATGGAACAAGGCGTCCCCGGCCGGCCAACGCTCCAGCCTGCCGTGCCAGCCCGGCCGTGCCCGTGCAACCTGCTCAGACGCTGTGCCCCAAACCACTGAGCTACCAGCCCCACGTGGAACCAACCAACCTCGTGGCTCTCACTGTGTATGTTTTGGGAACACAGATACTGAGCCTGCCAACTGGTGAGTATTGAACTCCCTTGATTCAAGCTGCTGAAAGCATTTCATTAACTTTACCAGCAGCAGTCTATGGCGCCAGACTCTGACCAGAACATGTCTAAAACCTCTACCAAGTTGCTTAACTTGGCTGTGTAGAGACATTCTGTAAAACAGCTTTGCCAACCCTATCAAAGAATGGGTGTGGTTAGCTGTATGTAAGTTTGGGAGAAAGTTCTCTTTGTATATATTAATAAACCATTCGATAACCTTTAAATCGGCCTCATCACATCCTACCCCAAACTCAGACCCAAACCTCTCTATAACAGGTTTTCCTGTTGTCTTGGCTTCTTTGGGGTTTTTGGGTGTTGTTTTTCTTTGGTTGGGTGGGTTTTTTTCAACAAATGTCAAGGTAGTTCTGAGAGTTCGATAGTCATTGGCTTTTCTACAAGCGACAATAAGCTGTGTCACAGCATTCACAAGACACCAGTTTTCCATTAAGACACCTAATATTGTGTGTCAACACTGCAGACAAAGGTTTGTCATTTTGAGCAGTTCCTCTAGCAGCTGTCACTTTCTCATCTGGCATTTGCGTTACTCTGGTACTGTATTTACTATGAAAGGTGTAATCAGCTCTGTCTGAAGTCTTGTATAGGTTGTACATATCATACCAGTCTCTCTTAAAAACATGTTTGGGAGCTTCCCACCATACATACCTCTAAAAACATCCTCCTAAGATGTCCTGGTTTAATTCTATAGAGTTCAGCTGTTGCTTGTTGAGAATATTAGAGACAGTGCCAATGAGAACAGGAAAATAACTCTGTGGATTTACTGGTAATTTAAATGCTAGACTGTTACAGTGGAGTTATTTTTCCTCTAAAATGTGCATCCTAAGTTTTAGGTTGATGTGTTTTTTCATGGATTTTCCCACCAGGTTGAAAGTGGGTTAAAAATTCTATTTAGTCCTTGGCAAATAAGACCCATCAGAGCATTTTTATTGTCGTGTGACTAATTGCTTATTTCTTCAGCTCTTACAAAGATATCGCCAGAGATGTAAGATTTGATAGGTACTTAAAAAAAATCAGAGCTCTGAAAGCATCCACAGGGAACCAGGAACATATTTCTTGGTGAAATTTTGAATGGCAAGGTGACAAACTCCTCTAGGGCTTATATATTGTTCCTTTTTGTGAGTGTCTAACTCTCCAAAGATCTAATTCCAAGAATGATGAGCGTTCTGTGACAGTGGGGTTTGTGCCTTACCTTTTAAATGATGTCTCAGAAAATAGAATTAAGTCTCCTACGTTCAAGTTTAGATCCAATAGCCTTAGGGCAGATCTACTGTATTAAGAAATTAGATCATAGAATCATAGAACCAACCAGGTTGGAAGAGATTTCACCAATACTGGAAATAAATCATGGAATCATAGAATGGTCTGAGTTCAAGTGGACCTCTGAAGATCAGCTAGTCCAATCCTTTCTGCAATAAGCAAGGGTAACCTCAACTAGATCAGGTTGCCCAGAGCCCTGTCAAACCTCACTTTGAATATCTCCAGAGATGGGACTCTAACCATCTCCCTGGACAGCCCATTCCAGTGTTCCACTACCCTCATGGCAAAGAACCTGTTCCTACCATCCAATCTAAATATGCTCTTCTCTAGTTTGAATCCATTGCTTTTTGTCTTATCACCAGACTTTTGTATACAATCTGTCTCCATCCATCTTGTAGACCCCCTTCAGGTTGTTTTAGGTCTCCATGGAGCCTCCTTTCTTTTCGTCCTGAATAGCCCCTACTCACTCAGCCTGCGCTTGTAGCAGGTGCTAAAATGGTGTTCCAACCCCCTGATCATTTTCATGGCCCTCCTGTGGACCTGCTCCATGTCTTTCCTATGTTGAGGGCTCCAGACCTGGACACAGGTGGGGTCTCAGCAGAGCAAAGTGGCAGAATCACCTCAGTTAAATTAAATAGATCATCCTGTAGAAACAGAAGTTTAAGTCTGAGTTTAATACATTTGCAATATATATATATATATATATATATATTTTCAGTTAATACCTCTGTCTATAAAACATATTTGAAAGGAAAATCTTATGAATTAAATCAAGCATTGTTTGACAGATCCCTTCCAGGAGCATAATGGTGCATTCCCACAGGCTAATTTTATACAGAACAGGCAAAAAAGAATAGTCTGAGGTTCTTGTGACAGGTGATCATTCACAAGCTTCTAATTCAATAGAACACTCAAAATCCAAAGAATTAATATTAATAGCATTAATTAATTAGTAATATTACTAAAGTTTAAAAAAAAACCCCAACATGTTATTTTATTTCCACTGTTCTGAACACTGCATGAAGGTTGTTATCATTTAGGAACCTTTTCAGATTTTTAATTTTCTTCCAACAGAAAATTCTTGGGTTTATGATATTGGGAGATCAGTAGTGTAATTGTAAAGCAAGAAGCTTGGGAAACAGAAAGATTGAAAGAGAGTGATTGGCATTGGAATGGGCTGCCCAGGGAGGTGGTGGAGTCACCATCCCTGGAGGTGTTCAAGAAAAGACTGGATGAGGCACTTAGTGCCATGGTCTAGTTGACTGGCTAGGGCTGGGTGCTAGGTTGGACTGGATGATCTTGGAGGTCTCTTCCAACTTGGCTGATTTTATGATTCTATAAGCAGAGATAATTATATTTGCTTGTTAAATTAAAATGACTTATCTTTCTAGTACTTTGAGATCATGGTACTAGAAATCAGTATACAATTGAAAAGAGAGCATTTTAGCAGTAAAAAATAGACTTAAAGCCAGACAGCAGACAAAGATTTATTTTGAATAAAAATGTGGAGTGTGAAGAATTCCCTGGAGAAAATCTTTATCTCACCCTAGTTGCCCTAACATTACCGTCCCATGAAATCCTGGAGGGAGAGATGATATGACAAATCGTTAATCACAGCTTTAGCTACCAACATTGTAAACTACTTGGAAGTAAAATGGGAACGGTGAAATTCTATGAAATGTATCTATCAAAGAGTGGTTTCAGAATGCTTGAATGTGCTCATCTCCTGTGTTTTCCTCCTAAAGTGATCCAGTGCAAATGATGCACAGGAAAAAAAATTAAAGGAAAAAAAAAAATCCAAATGATTACTACCTCAAATTGAGAAGTAAATTTTATTAATCATTTTAAAAGCAGCATTTTCATGGCAATTGACAATGGTTTCTTTCAAAGTAAGAAATAGAAGGTTGGTCTATTGATCTTCCAACAAAGATCAAGCTTCCTACACTTGCAGGGTCTGCAGCAATAACTCCTGTGGTACAATATACTCCTCATGCTGAAAATGACTAAATGTGTCATTGCACAGTCCTTCTTGTCCATGCTATTACCAAGCCAAAAGTGAGGCAGGACAAACAGCAAATTCCATTCAAGGTAATGGGTTCAGGCTGTTCAGTGCATTGCTTTTACTGCTGTGGGGCATACTGCAGGCTTTCTTCACAGAGGGCTGTGTGTATTAGCACACCCTTAGCACGGCACAGCTTGGTGTTACTGTCTGTGGCATGTTCATTCCCTGGGCTATAAAGGTATTCTTGCCTGCCACTGTCAGCAGAGGAGAAATGTGGTGAGAAAGAGCGAGCCAGACTGCAAGAAGTATAAATCAATACTGATCACAGAAGGTATGTATTAATTTATGTTAGTGATAATCTGACTCTATTCTGAAGTGGACACAGATATATTTATGAGTGACCTTGATTAAAACTGGATGCTTTACCTTTGTGGCCACCTGTGAGAAGGGTCAGGCAAAGCTCATGAGCTCTGGGCTCAAGACACACAAATCAAATTTGCTCTTAATCTGCAGTCTGGTATTGGTCTTAGGTTCAAAAGCTGACACATATAAAGGTGACAGAATAGCAGTGACTACCTCATGAGGATATCTACATCAACACTGTAGCTCAGGTATTTAATATCCCTGAAGCCAAAGGAAAGACAATGTGAAGAATTTCATCTTCTACTTACACGATAATGTAACAATTCCTAAGAAATTCTAGATGTGGTTCATACTGCTCTAAGTGCTATAACATATAAATCCCCCCCAATTTGTCTTCACAGGCTCTTCAAAAGTCTTTGGAAAACAGATGGCAGGGACATTGCTGCGTGTTTTGGTTTTATCTGGCTGGTCTCATGTGGAGGGACTGTATTAAAGCCAACACAGTGTGTCTCAGTTTAAAAATATGTTCTATACTGTCCTGGGTTGATTTGAACCTACTGATGGATATTCAATACCATGCTGACATCATGCCAGCTTTGAAATGAGAGTGCTGGCTGGAGCAAATTATCATGGGGCTTGAAGTTCAGAGATGGTAACATTAAGAGGTTTCCTGTTGCAGTTGCTGCTTCTGGTTTTTGAGATTTGGGGCTTTAGCCTCTTCTGGGCTGGCTGCTGTGTGCTTGTGGGGGGGGAAACCATTTTATCACTGGCTTGCTTCTGCATTTTGCTGAATTTATGTGCAAATAGGCTAATTGTGCATTGTATTAAATTCTTTACCACAACCCAGAGTGTTTTTTCTGTGTTACCTTCCCTCCAGTCTAGAGGGGATGGAGGTGGGCTTGTGAGAGAGGTTTGTGTTAACCCAGGACATCTGCTATCCCAAATTTTAGAAGTGATTACATTTCATCACAAATCACCTAGCTCAACATTGTGAAATATCAAGCAGTTTCTATGACATATATTGTACATTGTCTGACCTTATCTAAGAAAGAGAAGCAAAACCACCCAATATGTAGTTGGCAGAACACCTCTCATCCTTGATTTTCTCTTTTTCAAGTTCCTAGAAAAACAAATCTATAAGAGAAGTACAGTAAATGGTACAAAACTGATGAAGGAAGGAATTTTCATAGAATCATAGAATGATAAAATCAAGCAGGTTGGAAGAGACCTCCAAGATCAGCCAGTCCAACCTAGCACCCAGCCCTAGCCAGGCAACCAGATCATGGCACTAAGTGCCTCATCCAGGCTTTTCTTGAACACCTCCAGGGACGGTGACTCCACCACCTCCCTGGGCAGCCCATTCCAATGGGAAATCACTCTCTCTGTGAAGAACTTCCTGTCATTCCTGTTATTTACCCTGTTGTAGCACTGCTTACCAAATACATACCCTGACACCTAAAGCAGAGCTCTAGGAGGCAGAATTGTGTGGTGCCAAATCAGGGGTTGACTCACTTGTGGTTTTTAAGAAACATATTGATCATTATCCTCACAGTTTACAAGTTAAGCCATCAATACATATTATTAAAGAAGCAAACACTTGGACAGAGTTTAAGGTAAGGATTTGTTGTTCCAGATCTTTCTTCCCCTAGTGTTCCTTTTGTGAGTGAATACTGGCATAAATGCAGATGCAAAATCACTTCAGACAATTAGAAACACAACCAACGTTTCTGTCTGCCCCTCTAGAATTAATTGAGAGAAAAGAGTGAAAGCAAATAGAGGACAGATGGAAAATCACCTTGTACAGTGCAAATTAAAAATAAAAGTATAAAAAAGGAGTTGAAGAAAACCAGAGTTCTGTTTGCAGCATCAGTGCTAACTCAGAACTTTTTTATTATTATTTGTTAGAAGGGTTTCACAGAAGTGATTATTTGCTAACAAAGAACATACCCATTCATATCAATAAAAGACTCCCAAGGATATTATTATAAATTGTGTGGCTCAGTAGGGGAAGGTGATTAAAACTACAGTAAATACGCTCCTGACTTCTCAGAATTAATGTTTCCTCTTAATTTAACTCAAACGTTTGGTAATAACTGCCTAGATGATCCCCACTTTCAGATGCCTACTAATTAATTTGTTCTTAAAGTGAATGTGTGTTAGGGGCGTGCTAGAGTAATTCTTAACCTTTGAAGTCAAAAGACACCATTGATTACTGCAAAGCCTAATTATCCTTTACAAGGATATTCACAGTTGCTAACTTTGCTTTGAAGAAATTAAGATTCTTAGTGCATAACTAATGAAGAGTGGAAGGTTAGTCCAGGGGCTGAATTACACTAGGTGACCAACTTCAGGTTTTCTACAACCTTGGTAAGTTTTAAGAACATATCTGAACAGATCAAATTTAGAATCATAGAATCAACCAAGCTCATCCAGTCCAACCTAGCACCCAGCCCTAGCCACTCAACTAGACCATGGCACTAAGTGCCTCATCCAGGCTTTGCTTGAACACCTCCAGGGACGGTGACTCCACCACCTCCCTGGGCAGCCCATTCCAATGCCAGTCACTCTCTCTGCCAAAAACTTCCTCCTAACATCCAGCCTAGACTTCCCCTGGCACAACTTGAGACTGTGTCCCCTTGTTCTATTGCTGGTTGTCTGGGAGAAGAGACCACTTTCTTCAACAATGTGGCCCAAACCAAGAAATATATTGCAGATTTTTAACATAAAGAGACAGAGCACAAATCTTTATTAATATCTGACCTGATGCCAATACTTGATCTCAAGCTGACCAGGATATATTTTGCTGCTTTAGTAGCAAGGTCACATTGCTCTCTCATGTTCAGCAGAGTGTCCCCTGGATGCTTGTGTCCTTTTCTGTAAAAATGCTTTCCAAGTGGGTGACCCCAGTGTATATTAGTGCCTCCTTAGGTGCACGATTTTGCATTTCCTCTTCTTGAACTTCCTGCAGTTGCTGACAGCCCATTTCTCTATTTGTTGAGGTCCTTCTGGATGGCAGCACAACCTGCTGGTCTATCAGACTGTCACCCCTGTTTGGTGTCATTTACAAAGCATCTCATCATAGAGATCATCAATGAAGATGTTAAACAGTACTAGAGCCAGTATGGGGTTCATTAGCCTAACTCTCACAATTCATCAGTGGCATAGCAGGGGTGACATGAAAAAATTTCTGCTTGTATTCTTTATTTCTCCTTCTGAATTCTGAAACTAACAGTCAGCAGAAGTACTCAAAGCTTCCTCACACTGGGGAATTCAAATGGATGAACTCCAATAGTAAAAAGATAAAAAAGGGGGGAAAAGTTTAATAACAATAGCAAAGATATTAATCTGCAGGCTTGTTCAGTAACCTGAATCTTACAGCAAGGCAAACCATTTATTTCAAGTGATGTGTAGATCCCTGAGGATTTGAGGCCACAGTTCATTTGTGTTGTTAAGACACCAACACGCAGAGAATAATGAAAGATAAGAAATCAGTTATAAAACTGTAGAAATCATGAGAGTAAAGGCAAGATGGCTGTCAGGAAGCTATAAATGGACATAAGCAGCTTTTTGAGGCTGCATTCAGGTATATGACCGTAACAAGTACAGTCCATTACATCCTAAGAGTGAGCACAGTGTCAAAGCAATTAGCATGTAAATAGTTGCTTCTTCAGTCACCCAATATTATCTAATGATCATAAGCATAGTATTTCTGTTGGGAACTTGCTGAAAAAGAGGGGGCACGAGCCCCTAGAAGCTTGTACAATCAAGCCTTGGATGTGAGGTCTGAGCGTTGGAGCTGCAGTAAACCACAGCACTGTGTGTGAAGAAGCTCAGAGGAATGTGTCCTTGAGCCTTCTGATAAGCAGCTTCTGTGGGACTGTCTGCAGAGTAGGAGGGAAATGGGAGGACTATGCAAATTCTAATGTCTAGGTGCACTAAATGCTTTTGCAGTAGCCCCAAGTAGAGAGGATTATGCATATTCAAATAGTTAGATAGGCCAAATGCTAGTGAACAGTACCACGTTGCATGCTGAGTGTGCTCACTTTTCTCACCCTAACTGAAAGTCTGTGCTTTGTAACTTGGAGTCTGATGCTCTCAATGCAGAGTTGGATTGCTTGGATAGCTAACTCACATTGAGTCCTCTCCTTGCTTTCCCATTCCCTTCCGCATATTTCATTGTTGTTCTTGATGTAATTTATCCTCCAGTTATGCTTAAAAGTTACAGAGAAGACCTACTGGTGTCAGCAAAGCTTGGTGCTCTTCGAAAGTTCAATCAAAACAAAGTCAAAGACTCCCACATTTGTAACACGTTTTCTTAATTTCCCAGTGTAAAAGTTCATTGCCTTCGAGTATTGCTGTACTTGGTTGCTTGCTATAAGACACAGCACAGTTATCAAACACATTGTAGCCAGGTGGGGGGTGGCCTCTTCTCCCAGGCAACCAGCAATAGAACAAGGGGGCACAGTCTCAAGTTGTGCCAGGGTAGGTATAGGCTGGATATTAGGAAGAAGTTCTTCACAGAGAGAGAGATTTCCCATTGGAATGGGCTGCCCAGGGAGGTGGTGGAGGCACCGTCCCTGGGGGTCTTCAAGAATAGCCTGGATGAGGCACTTAGTGCCATGGTCTGGTTCACTGGACAGGGCTGGGTGCTAGGTTGGACTGGATGATCTTGGAGGTCTCTTCCAACCTGGTTGATTCTATGATTCAATGATTCTATGAGACTGACCTAGCTGACTACTGACTTCATGTAACCAAATGACATAACACTTCGATGAGAGAAATTAAGCTGTGTTGAAGAGAGCTCCAGAGATACACAAACTTTCCCAGCCTTCATCCCACAGAGGGATAGCAATAAATAAAAACATACAAATAGCCAACACTGACAGCCAAATGCATCTAAGTTTGGAATAAGGCACCAACAGATGAGGAACGTGGCAAATACAGTGATCTGTAATGTTGTAGTAAAAAAAATCATTATTAAGATATGGAAAAGAAAATGAGCCAAAGACAACCAGCAGAAGCATATAACACTGCTAAGAAACATGGAGAAGTAGAAAAAGCCACACTCCTTTCATGCTCATAATTCTGAAAGGATTATTTGACCTAGCTAATTCTGTATTGCAATTAGGAGACTGTGTTCAGGTTAGACCTGGGCCCAACTTGGTTTATGAGAGCTGTACAACAGTTCACAAGTCTGGAGACATAACAATCTACATCACATCATTAACTCAGGTACTTGAGAGACTTAAGACTCCTTAACTGAGGTGTTAAATCTGAGCTCAAAGTTTTTTGTCTGCAACATTTACCTTTAGATTTTTTGTACTAGCATAGTGATCTGAAAGTGAATAACTTTATCTTCTGTGTTCATATAGACAGCACTTTTTCAGTCTACCATCCTGTCTAATATGACATGAAATTATTTAAGACTAGGTTACATCCCTTCTTGACAACTCCTGCTTGTCAGGATTGATGTCCATACCTATAGATCTTCCACACCTATAGATCTTCCATACCTATAGAACTGTAAGTGAATAACTTTATCTTCTGTGTTTGTACAGGCAGTAATTTTTTAGTCTACCAGCTTGTCTAACATGACATGAAGTTATTTAAGACTAGGTTGCATCCCTTCTTGACAACTCCTGCTTGTCAGGATTGATGTCCATACCTATAGATCTTCCACACCTATAGATCTTCCATACCTATAGAACTGTAAGTGAATAACTTTATCTTCTGTGTTCATCTAGGCAGTAATTTTTTAGTCTACCAGCTTGTCTAACATGACATGAAGCTATTTAAGGCTAGGTTACATCCCTTCTTGACAACACCTGCTTGTCAGGATTGATGTCCATACCCATAGATCTTTCCAGCAAAATGATTTTAGTAGATTAATCAAGATTTTCTTATTGCTTTTACCACAGTGCAGTATAAACAATAAGCATAATCATCTTCAATAAAGTTTGGGGCCAAGCGGCTTTCTGTACAGGATATGAACACAGTAGGGGTTAAGTTGCAGTTTAAGCTGTCAGTCTTATTTCATTTAAGATATTAAGTGAAATTTTGAAATTCTATAATCAAGTTCCCTGCAAAGAGAAGTTGATGAAGCTGTGAGAGTTTAAAGCTAACCCTCTAGCCTGGTTCTGAGTTATAAACAAGAAATAGGAAAATTCCAGAGCTGCTGAATAAAAAATAATAAGAAGAAATAAATAAAATAGGACATTTGGATGTAAAAGAAAAATAACACATAGGTCTGTATCATTGCACTGGATTGTTAATTAGTATATAGTGTGCTGCACTGTTCTTTTCTCCTGTTCTCTTCTTTGCTCTGGTTGCTGCTGGCTGATGTTTTTTGCATGGCTTCACTGACCTTGGCTGAGACTTATGGCTAAGTAGATAGCAGCAGTGGGGCTTTTCTGATTTCTCTTGTGGGGGGAAGCTATTCCCCTGTTCCCTTGTTCTGAGGGGTGGTGGAACAATTTGAGGGGGTCCTTTGTGATATTTTTGAATTGTAAATAATTGTAAATGTATGTAAATGTATTTTGTACATATACATTGTTTTATGCTCTTATATTTAAGTACATAGAATCATATAATCATAGAATCAAGCAGGTTGGAAGAGACCTCCAAGATCATCCAGGCCAACCTAGCACCCAGCCCTCTCCAGTCAACTAGACCATGGCACTAAGTGACTTCCTTGTATGTAAGTATAGCTTCATTTTGCTTCCAAACCTTCTGAAGTATTCTGGTGAATTTACTTTGGGGATAATTTCACCTCAGCACAGAAGTATAACCAGATTCTCATCTCTCTGAACAAAGCAAAACATTCTTTTGCTCATGGTGCCAAACTCCTTTCAGTGTACATTTAACCTAAAAGTTGTCACTGCTCTGCCACCAGGGCTTTTGTGACTGAGTCCCATCTGGCTCAACAGTGTCCTCTTCTTTCCAAAGCTGTGCCTCATAGTTTCTGCTGGATTTAGCTGCAGTGATTGCAGAGCTTTTAGGCTCTAGCTATTTGCTCCATCAAACAGCATTGTCTCACCCTCAACTAATGCAGTTAGAGCCTGAAAATAATAATGTAAATGTAAATGTAAATTGATGCTGGTTGAAGTTAATATGCAAAGTTATGAACTAGTACAGTTGCCACACTAACAACCCCCAGAAGAAATGAATAGAAAAAGCTCAAAGTAATGGACTCTTTGACACTTTGTCTCTGTGATGACATGATTACAGATGAACACATGATCAGAACCCTCACACATGAATTCTACAAGAACAATATATGAAGCTGCCTTTAACCACGTGAATAACATGACGTAGAAGCCTCACGAATGTCTTTGTTTTAATGAGATGTACATTTAAGCTCAAGGTAAAGACAATTATTGTTTCAACTATACCTAGTCTTATGAAGAACTTTAAAGACATTTAAAAGCAGTAAATATATGTGTTAGCCAGTATCAATTTTGTGCAACTTAACCCACAGCATTATTATTCTTTAAACATCAACATGTGGTGAGTAGCAATTTAGGAGTAAAACATTTTGTGATGACCAATATAATAGCATTTCACTCTTCAGTAAGCAGCATCCCATAGTCAGGAAGATTATTTACATACTGACAGCTGGTCTGATAATACCCTCCTCTACCTACCTGTCATGTAGGTTGCATCCACACAGCCTAAGACTGCTTTCACATAACTTAGCATTTAGCAGTCTCAGTGGTTTCTATGCCCAGAGGTGGACTGCACAGCTTCCATATAGATCCAATGGCCAACTCTTTAATTTCATTGTGCTGCTGACTTCTTGCAGCACAGTGGTGTTCAAGCCCCATCGCCCATTCAGCATAAGAGTAGCCCAACGCTGATTTTTTTTCCTAATGTAATCATAGAATCATAGAATCAACCAGGTTGGAAGAGACTTCCAAGATCATCCAGGCCAACCTAGCACCCAGCCCTATCCAACCAACTAGACCATGGCACTAAGTGCCTCATCTAGGCTTTTCTTGAAGACCCCCAGGGATGGTGCCTCCACCACCTCCCTGGGCAGCCCATTCCAATGGGAAATCACTCTCTCTGTGAAGAACTTCTTCCTAACATCCAGCCTATACCTACCCTGGCACAACTTGAGGCTGTGTCCCCTTGTTCTATTGCTGGTTGCCTGGGAGAAGAGGCCACCCCCCACCTGGCTACAATGCCCCTTCAGGTAGTTGTAGACAGCAACGAGGTCTGCCCTGAGCCTCCTCTTCTCCAGGCTAAACAGGCCCAGCTCCCTCAACCTCTCCTCATAGGATTTGTGCTCCAGGCCCCTCACCAGCTTCTACTTCAAATGGGTTTATCCCTGTCTGCCTTACATAAGAATATACCTGGTATGCAAATTGCCTTTGTAGCAGTGGACTTTTTAGAAGTTGTTATCTACTCAGTAAATTGTTACTCCCCTTTGTCAACTCAGATAGTTATGACAGCACAATATGGCATTTTATTCAGTGTGCTGTGGCATCCTACAATAGTGACCTTTCCTGCTTATACTACTCAGGAATTATGACTCATGGTCATCCACAAAAATGCTATTGCATTATCTACTGATAATGCAGAGTAGCATAAAATATATCAGTGCTGTAAGAACAGCCTTTGATATATTAAATTCTCTTCCACCACCTGCAACTGGGGAAACAGCAATGCAGAATGCAAATGTATCAATGTATAACACTTTTGTTTGTCTGTTTGTGAAGAAAATGGTGTCACTCATGCAAACTGTTTACTTCTCTAGATACCCTACTATTTATTATTTTAGTGTATGCTTAAATTATGTTTTTTTTCTCTAAGTATGCCTCTCCAGGCTGCTCCTCATTCTTTCCATCAAATGTGACATGATAAATTCTTGAGCATAAAAATCAATTGCATTATAATTCTAGTGTTTTTCTTAGCCTACAGAGCTACTATAATTCATAGTTACAAGTCAAATCATGTAAAACTCTTTAAAATGAGTAAAAATATAACCCCTGGTAGAACTGCCATAATCCTTCACTGCAGATTATTTCAGTGGAAATTTTCAGTACCGTGTGGCTGCTCATCTGATCTTCATGCATCTGAGCAGATTGGAAATGAGGATGGCTGTACACAAGAGAACTAAGGATCAAAAATTCTGCTGTTTTTTTTTTTTATTTAAATACATTTTTTATATGTCAGGGAAGTTTATCTAATCTTCTGTGAAATTTCTTGTGTATATTCTACAGCAGTCAAAACCGAGAGAATGAATGGAATAACCATTCAGTAAGCTACTAAATGCATTACTTACTCAGAAAACAAAATATGTGGTAAACAAAATTTTAAAGGTCAAAACTGAAATGAAACACTTAAGCAAAAGGTTATGAATAAAACAAATTATCTCCTTCTTTCCTTGCCTTCATTGTCACATTTGCATGCAGAGCTCCAGAATTTTGCCTTTCTGTGCTCCACTTGTTTTTCTACATCTGTGTGAGCATTTTATTTCTTTAACTACTCCACTGATTAACAGCTTTAATTTTGACAAAAACTTCAAACCAGGGAGCTTTCATAAAGGGTTTTTTCTCTTTGACTGCTCATTGATCTGTAGTTACTAATCCAGTGTTTGGATATGGGTGGATGCCTTTGGGGGCAAGAGTGAAAGATCACATTCTTTGCCAGGTTCCATGACTTAAGAGACTTTCCTTCTCTTTCTCCTTCAAAGCACATCCCACAAGGGAAAAACGAGATTAAAGTCGCTGATGCTCTTTAAACATGTAAAAAAGATGCTGCCTATCTTCAGATATTTTTTTCCTCCTTTTGTTGCCTTAATTATTATCTTCCTGTGGGAGGCCAAAGTAATTTTCTTTAAAATAAATAGAATACAACATTAGACTTTAATTTTCCTTCCCTTCCTCTTTTTGCTTTTTAAGAGGCTGTTTAATCAGATCTGTGGAAGTGATAGGGGAGTGTGCTACTCTCTAACCTTGCAATTATTTCAAGGTTTCTGAGCTTATACACTGCTATTCTCTGTATTCCTCAGTGCTTTTTACAATCATACTATTACAACAAAGAGCTTGACTGCATTGAGGCTACTCCTGATGTTTATTCATAAGCCTTTGCTTTTGGAATTAATTCTTAAGGTCACACTGCAAACTCTTACATCTAAGGTGTTCATAGGCATAACAATCTGTCACCGTGCAACTCAGCAGACCTTAGGGTGGGAACAAGGGGACCTGCAGAAATGGGTTGTTAGGCACCCCATGAAAGTCAGGAAGTGCAGATACCAAGTACTGCCCCACGCAGGGCAAGGTCCCTGCGACTGGCCAGGATGAGGACAAAGTGGCTGGAGAACAGCAGTGTGGGAAAGCTTTGGGGTGGTACTTGGCAGCTAGCTGAATGTGAGCCCCTGGCAACAGACATGAGCAAACTGAAGGGAGCTTGCAGAGGTCCCTTTATGTTGGTGAGGTTGGATCACTTGCACCAACATGCGCAAGGCTGGGATAGTGAAGTGGTACACCCAGGAGAAAGGACATATTTGGGGTACATAGTAAACACTCACAGACCATTATGAGGGGTCATGAATGTTGCCCCAGTAGGCTGTACCATCTCTGTCCTTGGAGAGATTCAAGCATTGGAGACATAAACAAGCAACCTGGTCTGATTGCAGAACTGTCCCTGCTTTAGGTAAGAGCTTGGACTAGTGATGTCTTCAGGTTCCTGCCTGCCTGAATTAGTCTTATTTTGTGCTGTTTCTTCTGATACAAATTACACACAAAATACAACCATGCAGAAAGCTCCTTCTCTGAGGAATAAAATCAATGGCAGAATGGCACAGCACTGAAAATGTTATTCAAGGCATTAATTTAATCTGAAAGTGGTGAGACCAAGAACTGCTTACCTGTAGAAAGAGAAACACTGTATGGTAAATATTGAGTTTCTGGAAAACTGGGAAATCCAAGCAGCAGTGTGTTGCAACCACAAAAAAAAAAAATGAATGCTAGGAGCACAGGAGCTCTGGACTGCTTAACTGCAGTGCATGGCTAGAACATGTCATGTAGCCTCACTTTTCTAACACTCATACACACTTCACACCAGCAAACAACAAATGTGTGTTAATGAGTGTAAAGACTTGCCATCATTTCAGACTGGTCATGCCTTCTGAATAACCTAGGATGGCTGACTCTAGCTGGATGATGGTGAAAACACTACCTCTCTGAATAAGCTAGGATGTCTGACTCTAGCTGGATGATGATGAAAACACTACCTCTCTGAATAAGCTAGGATGTCTGACTCTAGCTGGATGATGGTGAAAACATTACCTCTGGGAAGCAAATCTTCATGATTCTGTTTTAATGTCTTTGTTTATTTTTGAGTGTAGGGAGAGAAGGAAATAACTGTGGAGCTGGAGAATTTCCTCTTACAGTGAATATACTACAAAATCTTGATAAATGAGAGGGTTTGGGCATAATTGTGAGGTCATGTTCACTTCATTTCTGCACAACTTCTTGTCTTTATTCTTGTTTGTTTGTTTTTATTTCATGCATAATATTTTTCTTCTGCAGGAATACAATCATTCGATTATGCTGAGAGGATCATACAGAGCTGAGAGTGATGGATATTGTCAAAGGGTGAACTTTTAACCATGCCATATTAATGCAAACTGATTAGGAAAATAAATGTTTGTATACTATGTAACCCTTTTTCAAACAACATGGATGAAGCCTGGGTAAGTATCCCCATTAGAAACCACTGCAATGTTTGCTTTGCATTTGCCTTTTCTAGTTCTATTGTGCTGCACATTTTGTTTTTCCTTTATATTTTTAGATACTTCCTCAGTCTTCCATTTTGGTTCTTGTCAGATGCTATAAATCAATGCAAGACTGACAAGTCACTGCATATATAATACATCTTCCTGAGTGTACAAGTCTTTATGTGTTTTCACTTCTATGATTAATATATATCTGATCTGAAGCACATTAACTACTGTAAAAGCAATCTCAAGTGTTGTTACTGCATGCATTTTTAATTGCATTTTTACTTCAGTGGATTTCTGAAGTATCTCAAAAAGGAGGTCAGTATCATTCCTTTTATTTTACATATGAAAGGGGAAAAAAAAGGTGTCAGGAAGGAAAAGGATATACTAGAAACTTGCAATTAAATAATGAAACCCCCTTCAATCTTAATATTGCAATTCGAGTTGCTCACTCTCTATCCCTACCCATGTTATAGGCTCCCAAATGTGTTAAATGTGTCCCTGATTGGTCTGCAAAGTCCCAGGACGCATGATCCTGTGCTGAAGTACCTGTTGCAGCCATACAAGAACAAATTTCCTTCCCAGCACTTCACTGCCACCCAAAAGCTTACGATTTAAGTCTGTGGAAGAATGACTAGCTGGCACTCGAGTGGGAGATTGTCAGTCTGGGTATGACGTGTGCCAGGGAGGTATTACAGACTCAAACACAGTGCATCAATCAAGGGCTGTCATCAGTTCAGGGGTGACCAAGTAAGTGAGGATTAACTTCAGTCTGATGGTTGTTAGCACAGTCAGTTGGGAAGCATAGAGCCATTTCTGATCCTCAGTACCAGGACCGTTTCAGTGACAGCCTAACTGACAGCCTAACATAAAGTGCCAGAACACTGCTGGAATTAGGTGAACATCTCCCACTTCACGTGAGAGGCTCTCTGGGATGCATTGTAATCCTTTTATTTCTAACCCAACAGTGACTTCACTTTATCAAGAGGAAAAAAGGAAGTCTCTCTGTGGATGTTTTCCTGGAAAAGAGTGCATTGTTTTGCTGGCATTGTTAGATATGTTTGAACTGGAAAAAGCTCATTTACTCAGGGGGTAAACACTCATCTTGCATGCAAACACAGATGGAAATCCATTGTTGCCATAATTTTGAAAGTAAAAATGCTCTTTCAGGTACTTTGCTTCATTAGGGTCTGTTTCCCAAAGTAGACTAGCTGCCCCAGATTGTCAATGAATGCAGACACATAAAATATCATATTTATTCTCTAAGCACTGGACTGAAGAAAATAAACACCTACCACAGGTGTCTATTCTTCTCAGGTATATGTGTTCTTTCCATTGACTTTATACAGACCACTCCTTGGGAAGACCACACTATTCATAATGACTTTCCTCTGTCTCTTGCTTATTGAATATGTAGGAAACTGGTGTATCTGTTATCTAAGATGCAAACATTCTTCCAAACTTCATTTTGATATTTTTTTAATCATAGAAATCATATAAATCGGATATAAAAAAATAGTGTGGGATGTTACTATCCTTTAAAAAAGAAGAATACCAAAGAAGCAACTGATGCACTCTATTAATCAGTGTTTCATCTTTAAACACTAAGGAAAAAGTTTGTTTCCTTTGGTAGTGCTCTCAATACTACAAAAGGTAACATTCAGAAAGTTGAAGGCACCTGATGAATGCAGTTTGGTAAATGTCCTTGCAGCCACTTTGAAGTAAAGGTACTGTGCTGGCAGTGTGGACTGCACTGCAGGAAGCGAGCACACATAGGAAGCTGAGAAAATATTTAGGAATGGGTATATGTCTTTTCTTCCTAAAGGTGTCTTCAGTTTCTACCACTTTTACAAGTGTCTATTACCATGCAATTTGTTCTGAAGTCACCCCATCACCTGATCCTCAAAAGCTTTACAAATAATCACCGTTCAGTGATTTAATTTACAAAGTGTCCTAACAGCATGCTTCAGGCCGGCACTTAGAGTGTACATTCAGATTGTAAAGGGTATAAGATGCAGAAGAAGAGGAGCAGGTTTAGCTGGTTTTGACCTCTTCCAAAGAAAGCATGAAGAGATCATCTCAGAAAGTTAGCCATGACAAGCACAGAACTCGGAGCACTACAGCATTAAATCTGATCTCAGTTTAAGTTGTCACATGTCGTGTAAAACAAGCCCTACGAGGAGAGGCTGAGGGAGCTGGGATTGGTTAGCCTGGAGAAGAGGAGGCTCAGGGGAGACCTTATTGCTGTCTACAACTACCTGAGGGGAGGTTGTGGCCAGGAGGAGGTTGCTCTCTGCTCTCAGGTGGCCAGCACCAGAAGAAGAGGACACAGCTTCAGGCTGTGCCAGGGGAAATTTAGGCTGGAGGTGAGGAGAAAGTTCTTCCCTGAGAGAGTCATTGGACACTGGAATGGGCTGCCCGGGGAGGTAGTGGAGTCGCCGTCCCTGGAGCTGTTCAAGGCAGGACTGGACGTGGCACTTGGTGCGCACTTGGTGCCATGGTCTAGCCTTGAGCTCTGTGGTAAAGGGTTGGACTTGATGATCTGTGAGGTCTCTTCCAACCTTGGTGATACTGTGATACTGTGTGTGATACTGATCGTTTTAGTACTCGTGAGAAGCAGCACTTCCTTGGACACATTTGCCAGCTTTGTTAGTAGAATTTAACACTGCATTTTTTTTTTCATGTTGTAAAAAAATACCACAAAATATTGGTTGAAGAAACCACTACTGATGGTAAGGAATTTGTGGAAGTAACATACAGCTCTTTTTCAGAAGTGTGGCGAGGCACAGAGGTTCTATTCTGACCCTGTTGCTTTTTGTGTTGATTTAATATGGTCTATTTAGTTTCCTGCACTCTTTTTTTCTCCATACCTGTGTGTATCTCAAGTGGTTATTTTTAGTCTATTTTCTGATATTCATTTAGTACAGTGCCTGACCCTTTATTATCTACACGTTCAGCCTCTGAACCTTGCCATTGCAGATTCCCTCAGCATGGCTGTAAACCAGGCTCTTCTCATCATTGGGAATCAAGGCATAGAGGAGAACAGATAAATTAATAACTAGATAAAATTTAGTTTTGTTTTTATCTTCATCCAGAATACATTTACTTAATCCACCACCAGTGATAAGCAAGCTATGCAGTTTGCATGTTGAAATGGTTTTATAGGAAACAGAATCATAGAATCAAGCAGGTTGGAAGAGACCTCCAAGATCATCCTGTCCAACCTAGCACCTAGCCCTAATCTTCTTGTAAGATGCACAAATGTAAGTATTCTTCAGAAGACATCATTATTTAACCAATAAAGGTGTCACCCTATTCAGAATAAGATTGTTATTTCACCTTTAAGAGTGCCATCAAAAAAAGTGTGTTTCTGGTTACATTTTACAGATGATAGTGTAGCAGAAATTATCATTAATGACTATAGAGGATGACATCAGAAGGCTATCCTTGCAGTTATTTATCAAACAATTTTTTGTAGCTAACAGATGAAAAACAAAGTGGAAAGCAAAGATAGAAAAATATATTGGCTAATACAGCTGCAAGATTTTTCATTATCTTAGTGGCAAAATAGATTCTCAGTTTCTTTTGTTCTGCTTTGTAATAGATCACTCTATGTGATGCATGATATATACAAATGCCACACATCACCACTCTGCATAGTAATGCAGAGTGATAAAAGTGGCAGAAACTGAACAAGTCTTGAGAAGAAAAAAATATATAATCACATTGGTGTGCTTAATGCACCACTTGTACATAGTAGAATTGACATTCAAACTTTCACATCTGTAGAATCATAGAATCAAGCAGGTTGGAAGAGACCTCCAAGATCATCCAGGCCAACCTAGCACCCAGCCCTAGCCAGTCAACCAGACCATGGCACTAAGTGCCTCAGCCAGTCTTCTCTTGAAGACCTCCAGGGATGGTGCCTCCACTACCTCCCTGGGCAGCCCATTCCAATGGGAAATCACTCTCTCTGGGAACAACTTCCAACTTCCTCCTAACATCCAGCCTAGACTTCCCCCAGCACAACTTGAGACTGTGTCCCCTTGTTCTATTGCTGGTTGTCTGGCAGAAGAGACCAACCCCCACCTGGCCACAACCTCCCTTCAGCTAGTTTTAAACAGCAATGAGGTCCCCCCTGAGCCTCCTCTTCTCTAGGCTAAACACCCCCAGCTCCCTCAGCCTCTCCTCATAGGGTTTGTGTTCCAGACCCCTCAACAGCTTTGTCACCCTTCTCTGGACACACTCCATCACCTCAACATCTCTCTTGAACTGTAAAACCCTGTTACCTTATTCAAAGTAAAATCCATAGGAGAGGTTGCAGAAATGTTTTTCATAATGTTCTTCACAGAAATGGATTTTGCAGAGCAAGATATTTCACACTTTTTGCCTAAGATACCCAAGTCATCTATATTGGGTGACTTTGGTTTGACAGCAGGTGACTATTCATTTTGTGATGTTTCATGTAGTGTGATTTCTTTCCAGGAGTGTTGGACTAAGATATCAAAAAAAATAAATTAAGATAAGGTAGAAACATGTTTGCAAAATGTAATTATGGTAAATATGATGTATTTTGATGTTTTAGTCTAATCTATGGAAGTAGATCTTTTGAGTGAAATATGACTTTGCCTTCTTGCACAGCTGCAGCTTCAAACATACTGTGACACTGTAAGAGAAAGCAGTACTGTAATCCGGATTAATGGAAAATCTGATAATCTAAGATAAATACTCACCAGGTTAGAAATATCTTTTCCATATAGTAACATTAATTAGCAAAAAAATCAGTGTGACTGCTTTTCTTTGTGCTTACAGTAAAAAAATCTGTAGGGGCATTGTAGCCAGGTGGGGGGTGGCCCCTTCTCCCAGGCAACCAGCAATAGAACAAGGGGACACAGTCTCAAGTTGTGCCAGGGTAGGTATAGGCTGGATATTAGGAAGAAGTTCTTCACAGAGAGAGTGATTTGCCATTGGAATGGGCTGCCCAGGGAGGTGGTGGAGGCACCGTCCCTGGGGGTCTTCAAGAAAAGCCTGGATGAGGCACTTAGTGCCATGGTCTAGTTGATTGGATAGGGCTGGGTGCTAGGTTGGACTGGATGATCTTGGAGGTCTCTTCCAACCTGGTTGATTCTATGATTCTACGATTCTATGAATCTCTCTCTCAAAATGTATTAATAAAAAAGATAAATGTTTTCAGCCACTTACAACCCACAGTGCTTGCAGACTCAGAGAGCTTTTAAATAGCAAAAGTATTTTAAGAAAAGCTTCATTTAAAACCCAAACCAAACCAACCAAACAAAAAAAAAACCAAAAACCAAAATCACCCAGATTGGATAATGTTATAAGGAACTGAAAACTGGAAAATACCTAAATATGCATTTCAGAAGCTTATGGTAGGCTGCAGTTTGAATAAAAAGATTAACCATCAGAAGGGGTTTTTTTTGAGGTAGATGACAGATATATTACTATTACTGCAGCCTTACAAAGCTAAAGGCAGATTTGGTTAATAAATGCAATGTTTTGAGGCTTCCAGCATTCTAGCAACCCTGTGAAATTCCAAATAGTATTTTTCATTGTGTTTCTTCTCAGACTGTAAATATAGTAATAAATTATTCAATCATAATCTTTTTTTCCCTCATTCTTTAGATTTTTGTATACTGTGTATTTCATAGAAGTAGTCATAGAATCAAGGAGTGTTAGGAGTTGGAAGGGACCTCCAGAGATCATCTAGTCCAACCCTACTGCCAAAGCAGTATCACCTAGAGCAGGCCACACAGGAGCACACTCAGGCAGGTTTTGAAAGTCTCCAGAGAAGTAAATATTAGAATCATAGAATCAAGCAGGTTGGAAGAGACTTCCAGGACCATCCAGTCCAACCTAGCACCCAGCCCTAGCCAGTCAACCAGACCATGGCACTAAGTGCCTCAGCCAGGCTTTTCTTGAACACCTCCAGGGATGGAGACTTCACCACCTCCCTGGGCAGCCCATTCCAATGCAAATCACTCTCTCTGGGAAGAACTTCCTCCTCACATCCAGCTTATACTTCCCCTGGCACAATCTGAGACTGTGTCCCCTTCTTCTGTTGCTGGTTGCCTGGGAGAAGAGACCAACCCCCACCTGGCTACAGCCTCCCTTCAGGCAGTTGTAGAGAGCAATGAGGTCACCTCTGAGCCTCCTCTTCTCTTATGGCTCACCATTTCCACTCAAAGCCCTCTCCTGGGTCTCAGGGTGCACTGCAGAAATGCTAGATGTGGCATGTGGTCTGGGAGTTTTAAATACAATTGCTCTTTCCTGCCACTCTGCCAGACCTAGACAGAAAAGCTCTTTTAGGAAGGCTGCTGGGAAATGCTCACATCAGATACTCATGGCATCTGTTGGAGACTTCTGAGTTATTTTCTACTTACTGATAACCCCAGAGTTCTGTAGGTAGTGAAACATGTCCTCTGAACAAGACAAACTGCTAGGCACAGGCTGATTTTCCCAAATTTTACCCTCAGGAAGTCTTTTCAAGACAGAGACATCAATGGATGTAGACAGTCTTAGAGCATTTTGATATCACAGCAGAGATCTGAGCTACTGCTGACTAAGCCTGGCAAAGAATTAGAAACAGCAAAGGCCCCTGGTGTAGCACTAAGAGCAACACAAAGAGCCCAGCAAACAGGCAGCTAAAGCAGCTGCCAGCATCTTTGCATCAAGCCATCCTAGGCTACACAGAGCTACCTGTTTTAGTTGGCACTTTCCTGGACAGCCTCTTCCCCCTTGTTTCTTGATTGCTTGTTACTTGATATAAAGCTATGGCAAGAACATCTTACAGCCATCTAACAATCTAGAATTGAACTGAGTAGTCAAGAGGATCAGGCCCTCACCTCTCTGCTGGCATTGCTATGGGTAGCTGACTTTGTACCTGCTTAAAAGAGGACTGTATCACACACTGTGCTAGTTTGAAGCTAGCTGGAATGTTTTGGTAAGAAGAACTAGATCACAGGCTGTGAAAGGGATACAAGGCTGATGTCTGCTTTACTCATAGGCTTGCTGAGAGGTACAAGAACAAGAGTATGAACACAGATAAGGCATTTGGGCACTGGCTGGGCTTTGAGCTGCATTTCTCTCGAACCTCAACCTCCGCCTCTCTGATTAATCCATTTGGTTCCTAACCCTCCTGGCCAAACCTCCATTCTTCCCTGGGGCACAAGGCAGTGTCTGGGGTAAGGCTGAGGATCCTAGAGATGACTGAGAAGAAAACTACGGGAAACTGAACTCTTTTCTTGTAGTGGAAGACCCATAGGCCCAAATAGGCTTACATATGCCTTGCCTGGACACGTTTTTCTGCCCAAACCAGACATTAAATGGACAAAAGGGGCACGATAGGCCTGGTGCCACAGAGCCTGGCCTGCCCAGGTTGTGTAAGGAATTGTGTTAGTGGCTGTATGAGCCCACATGCTTAGCTCATGGCCCAGCGGGTGCAAGGGCTGTGCTCTGCCCATATCTGGGGCACCCAGGCCTGTGGACTCTGCCTAATTTGGTGTGTTTTGGCCAACTGCCAGAAGCTGGTGGGATGATATCATGGCCAAAGGACCATCACTCTCAGCCCATATCTGATAAATAGAGCAATCCAGGTAGCCATGATGCCTTTGCCGCTCTCTCCGCTCACCTCTCCCTGCCTGCTGCCTGGGGCCTCTACCTTTGCCTGCTTGGCGTGACCCTTTGTCCCACAACACCCTGCACTGATCCAGGGGATGATGGAACAAGGCGTCCCCGGCCGGCCAACGCTCCAGCCTGCCGTGCCAGCCCGGCCGTGCCCGTGCAACCTGCTCAGATGCTGTGCCCCAAACCACTGAGCTACCAGCCCCACGTGGAACCAACCAACCTCGTGGCTCTCACTGTGTATGTTTTGGGAACACAGATACTGAGCCTGCCAACTGGTGAGTATTGAACTCCCTTGATTCAAGCTGCTGAAAGCATTTCATTAACTTTACCAGCAGCAGTCTATGGCGCCAGACTCTGACCAGAACATGTCTAAAACCTCTACCAAGTTGCTTAACTTGGCTGTGTAGAGACATTCTGTAAAACAGCTTTGCCAACCCTATCAAAGAATGGGTGTGGTTAGCTGTATGTAAGTTTGGGTGAAAGTTCTTTTTGTATAGATGTGATGGTTGGGGTGTTCCCTGCCCCCCCACTCTTGAGAAATCCCCCAGACTAGTCTGAGCCGGCTCTGGGAATATAAATGAAGCTCTTTATTTACAGCTAGCACAATATACAAGCAGATATTTCCAACAGATACAGTTACAGACAGAAATATACAAGGTAAAAGTAATACAGAAACACAACTCTCATCCCAGAGTCCCCAGGAGGGGCTCTCAACCACCCCTGCACCTTCCCTCTGCCCCTCTCAACCTTACCCCAGTCCCAAGGAAGAATGGAGGTTCAGCCAGGGGGTTAGGGAGCAAAGGTGGGTTAGGCCAAATGGAAGGTGAGGTTAGGGAGATGCAGCTCAGTCAGGAGCCCAAGGCAGAGAGAGTGAAAATGGAGAGAGTGCTATCTACTGTTTTCATTTCTCCTTCCCAAACTCCTTGCGAGACTCTGAGGGAAGTAGACATCACCATTGTTTTCCTTTCACAGCCTATGACCTATCTCAGGTGGCCAGCGCCAGAACAAGAGGACACAGCCTCAAGCTACACCAGGGGAAATTTAGGCTCAAGGTGAGGAGAAAGTTCTTCACTGAAAGAGTCATTGGACACTGGAATGGGCTGCCCGGGGAGGTGGTGGAGTCACCGTCCCTGGAGCTGTTCAAGGCAAGGTTGGACGTGGCACTTGGTGCCATGGTCTAGCCTTGAGCTCTGTGGTAAAGGGTTGGACTTGATGATCTGTGAGGTCTCTTCCAACCTTGGTGATACTGTGATACTGTGATTTCTTCTCACCAAAATGCTCTAGCTGGCTTCAAACTAGCACAATATATTAATCAATTATTCAATAACCTTTAAATGGGCCTCATCATATCTCACCCCAAACTCAGACTCACACCCCTTTGTAACACTTCTGTAGATCAGTACACAACCGATGCAAGCACAATATCTTGGAGTTAATGGATGGAAGAATTTTGTGGCTATGTTTTCTATTGAAAACACAGCAAATATATTTTTGCACAATAACCAAACCCAGAAAATTAATTCTTGAAATCAAAATATCTTCAACTGAATATTTTTCTAAGCAAAAGCTGCTGAAGTGAAATTAATGATTTCCACACAGCCAAAGGGAATTGGATAATGGTGCCCTTGGGATAGGTGCTGCTCCTGCAGGAGAAAAAATCCTACACATTAATAATGTATTCTGAGAAGCATTTTTTGCATGGGCTCCTCATAGCAGATTTACAGCCTAATGAGGTACCCTGTGAAAAACATAGAGATGGATAGAAGATGAGATTAAAAATGAGACTTTTTACACCTGAGGTGTAAGCCTGAAGTAGTCTTTTAATCTCAGTGGATGCTAGTGGCCAGCAGATGTCAGATTCATTTGTTCTGCTCCATTTTTAGGTGTTTTTTTAATTTGCTGAGAAGTGCTACAAGTTTAGTTCGTTTGGAGATCTGCTTTAAAATGTCAGGCAAGAAAAAGGATTGCAGGGCTATTACTGTGATGTATAAATGAAATCCCTCAGACTATTTAATCATTAAGGAGAAGGGCTAACATTCCCCTTGTGTTTACCTCAATTCAAAAACAATGGGAATTTATAAACCCCACCACTTTTTAACCTCTTCTTTACATCCCTGCTCCCTGTGGTTCTGCAACTGACAAAATTCATATGTAGTTTTTGGTCAGAGACAATCTGCTCTGGGCAGGCAAGACTGAGCCTAGTTTTCAGATCAAAGTTAGCCAGTGAAGACAGCACTGCCATGCCTGATCGTTTGTGTCTAATAGTGGAGATGCATTCAACATCTCTGCTGCTCTTCTGAGGGTCCTTTGTGCATGGATGCACCACCTTTCCCGGTAGAGCTGTGCTCAGTATGCCTCTCAGGTTCAGGCATATAACCTCAAAGCTGAATCCTCAGCAAGCTGTTGCACAACTGCTATAACTGCAGTGAGGGATTCCTTCCTGACTCCAGGATGGAATTTTATGACTCCTCTAATACAGAGAAAAGAGGTCAGTGAGCATCTGGTTCTTAATCTGTAAGCAGCCATCAGCTGTTGATTCTCTTTGTATGTGTTCTCAAGCTTCACTTCTTCATGTAAAAGGTTGCTTCATAAGACTACCAGGAAACCTACTCAAATGTCATAGGTGACATACATGAAAGAATCTCAACCTTTTCAATCTGTTACCCTTCACATCTCTAACTTACTGTAGTATCATTTTAAAGAGTATTGGAAAATTGCAGAAACACATAAAAACATCAAGTTATAGAATCATAGAATCAACCAGGTTGGAAGAGACATCCAAGATCATCCAGTCCAACCTATCTCCCAGCCCTATCCAGTCAACACTACAGAAGCAGTTTGAAGAGCAGTACACCATTTTGCAAGAAATAAAAGTACTGAATTTGGTGCTTGTCTTAATCATACAATTGATGGAGTTCAAATCAAAGTTGAAAAAAAAAAAAAAAGGATAACAAAACCATTTTTCATATTTAATCATTGGGAATGTTTTTTTCCCTAAAACAATTTAAGTAGTGGCTAATAAGCACTGATATTATTGTAAAAGCACATTATTACCAGGTCTTAAAATACTCTGTTACTCTTTCTTGTCTTTCTTGAGTCCTCAAGATTCAGCCATGAAGCATCAGTGGATCTGAGGAAACTGTAAAAAAGTTGTAGGTTCATAACTTCACATTTTTATCCTAAGCTCTTCAATCCTCTTCACAAAGCCCAGATAATTATACCACGTATTTGATAATCAGCATGATGCAGCATGGAGTAGACAGAGAGCCCAGTCTGTGACCATCATGATGCAGTGCAGCTTGGACCTTCGCTGTCATGGAAGCAGGCAGAACAGCGATAAACAGCTGTGTTTCACCTTTCTTATACAGAGTAAAGATGAAATTCATCTGAGAACTATGAAAACTATGAGAACAGTGAAACAAAGAGAGATGAATCACAGCAAAATTTTCCCTGTCTAGAGGGATTTAAGAAAATTAAGTATTTTATTAACAAAAGCTGTAGAAGAACTGGCAAATAATAGAGAAAATTTGCAAACAAGCAAACAAATACTTCAAATGGGAAGAGAAGCTGTTGTTTAAAACCTCTCAATGTGGAATAATGAGGGGGGGGGGAAAAACTAACAATTATTTTAAAAATCAGTTCTTAGTTGAGAATTTGACTTGATGATTATAGAATGTTTTGATAAATTTCAGAGGGGGGGACAGGAAGAAGAAGAAATACAGGTGTGGCTGTATTCCATTGGATACACTGTGATCATAAGGAAATGAAATGAAAATATAAATGCTTAAAATTGTCCTTATCCTTCTGTACTAGGACGATGCTCTGTGCCATTCAATGTGTTTCATCAGAATGATATATATAGTTTAGCATTAAGGCATCTTTTGAACACAATTCAGGAATATAGTCTCTAATGTAGAGACACATAGAATCGACCAGGTCAGAAGAGACACAGTAAAGATTTGTTAGCTATCTTTTTCAATTGAAAATCCAAACATACAGAAAATTAGCTTTTGTAATGATATTGCATCACTGTATATATTTATTGGTGATGGACAAAAGAGAGATGCAATAAACAAAGCTAAAACCGAAAGCCAAGGGCAAAAGCCATTTATTGCTATACCCACAGTCTTCTATACCTCATTTGTGATGGTTTGGGTGTTCCACATCCCCCTACACTTTAGAAATCACCCAGACTAGACTCAGCCGGCTCTGGAAATATGAATGAAGCTTATATTTACAGCTAGCACAATACACAAACAGATATTTACAGTATATACAGTTATAGACAGAAATAGACAAGGTAAAAAAGGCAATACAGAAGCACAACAGCCTTCCCAGAAACCTGAGTCCCCAAGAGGGGCTCCTAACCGACCCTTCACCTTCCCCCTACCCCTCTCAACCTTACCCCAGTCCCAAGGAAGAATGGAGGTTCGGCCAGGGGGTTAGGAAGCAAAGTAGATTAGGAAAGAAAAAAGCAGAGAGAGACTAAAAAGAAATGCAGCTCAGCTAGTTCCCCAGCAGAAGAAGTTGTGAGTTATCTGTGTTTTGATTTCTGGTTTTATACATCTCAGCAAGCCTATGAGTGAAGTAGACATCACCCTTGTTTTCCTTCCAAAGCCTGTAATCTAGTTCTTCTCACCAAAACATTCTAGCTAGCTTCAAACTAGCACAGCCATTCTACAATTTTGGTAATTCTACAAGTTATAGCATACAGTGATTGGATAAAACATTGTTCCAAACATTCTTATTGGATAACAGTGAAGTAAGAGTGAGATGTTAGCAAATTTAACACAAACTTCTTTCAATTCTTTGTTCTAAGTGATGTCACTTCCATGCAAATGCTACACAAGGTGAGAACACCATTTTACTGTGTTTCTATCCCCAGTCTTACTGCATCAAGGATATGCAGGGATGCGTTGCAAAGATACATCATTCATCATGTTTAGCTGACTCCCTTGTTTGGTTCCTGCAATATTGAAATAGTGGCAATACTTTGGATGCATTTTTGTCTTTACAGTTTAGTGTTGAACAGAATGAAAACTTCCCTATTGAAAAACTGAATTTCTTAAACTTTTCCCTATTCTATGATTGTGGAGAAAAAAAGTTCACTCTTTCAAATGGTTGTTTTGTTTTTATCTTCATGGGGTATCCAATTTCTCTCAAACTTCCTTATTAAACAATAAATCTTACTATTTGTCTTTGCTGTTGTTCTTGTATATCAACCAGTGAGACAAATTCATAGCTATAACTTTAAAACACTTCTGGTAAAATCAATTATTAAGAGTCAAAATAAATTAAGAAGTAGATTAAACATTCATTATAAATGGAAACAAAGCATTTTACAAGGCCAAATCTTCATGGAAGTTTAAGAACTCTTTTCTTCATTTAAAGTTACTTTCATTTGGCAGTAAAAGACAATCAATGTTTATTAAATGCAGGACCTTGGGAAAAATATCTGCAGAACCATTCATCATACATTCTATACTATGGACTAAATCAGCTTGTGGTGACTTGGCTCTGGCTAGGGGCTAAGCATCCACCAAAGTCACTCTATCACTCCTGTTCTTAGATGAACAGGGTAGAGGGAAAATATTACAAGAAGCCTGTGGGACAATACAGAAGCAGTTTAGTAGACAAAAAAGCAAAGGCTGCAAGCAAAAGCAAGAGCAAACAAAGATGTTTTCCTCTGCTCCAGCAAAGACACACACCCAGCACCAGTGCATAACAAAGGTGGATGTTGCAATGGTTGCTGAGCCTAACCCTAACAGCCGGGGGGCCAACGAGGCCCCCCGGCCTTTGAAATCCTCCACCAATTCACCCGGTGCACACCATGGGCACTCACCAGGGATGCCAGGCGGAGGATCCCTTGGCCCACAATGGGCCGAACTTGGAGCTTCTGCCTTTCCTGGGGCTGAATATAAAGGGGAGTGGGCAGGGAGGGCAAAGTGGCTACACCTGGGGTGGGAGGAGACTCCAGCAAACGGCATCACCTGGTGGCATCTGATGAGTTACCACAGGAAACTAATGAAATGGTGATTGATTAATTGCAAGCATAACAGGTGATAGCAATGTCTGTAATCAAAGGTGATTACATTATGCCCAGATCAGATAGCACAATGAAGATATGTATTTGAACAAATGATGCTGGCTAAAGCACATCATTTAATTTAGCTGCTGAAGTGGGCAATGCAGTGACTGATAAAATATCCTCTGTGTTAAAAGAGGAGGTGTTCAAAAAGAGCCTGGCTGAGGCACTTAGTGCCATGGTCTAGTTGATTGGGCAGGGCTGGGTGCTAGGTTGGACTGGATGCTCTTGGAGGTCTCTTCCAACTTGGTTTATTCTATGATTCTATGAGTTGGGCATCTGTTGGAGTATTCCCATACCCTGCTTGTTTGAAAACAAGTCCCAAGGAATGACATTTTACCAGCCACTTGTCTTGAAACTATTCTTTATGTAATTAAAGTCAAGGGGAAATTAAAATAAATGCATTTTCTGTACCTAAAATCAGAGAAAGAATTGTAAACACTTACAAAACAAAGATAAAGATTAAAAAAGAAATAAGAAATACATTTTAAAGTTAAATATAAAATAAAAAGACTCTCTCTGAACTCAAATAGTAGGCAGGAATGATTTCCTGACAGTCACACTATCAAGAACTCCTCACTTAGGTTACTTTTATGTCTCAGGTTGCACTTACTAAAGAACAAACCAAATACTTTCTTGGTGAAGTATGTTAATTTTGTAGCTGTTTTGCCATAGATAACTTTTCAGGAGGTCTTAGTATATATAATCTTTCTTATTAATACTTCCTCTCTATAATAATTTCTTCCTTATTTAAAGATAGGCACAACACTTTTCTGACTAATTTCAGGGCTGTATCACCTCTCAGGAGGCACAAAAATACCACTTCATCAGACCAGGTGCTTTTTCTTGTCCCAGAATAATCAATGAGCAGTGATAAAATGGTAAAAGTCTTCATTTGCCTCGCTTTTAATGACTCAAGGCACACATTGCAATTGTGAAGTGTGTTTGTGTACTGAATTTTCATTTATATCAGTAGCAAAGTTCACAGAATCTTTGTATTGACAGCCAAATGGGGCAAAAATCGTATAGCTCATTACTGTTTGTTTTGGGTTTTTTTTTTTGCCAAAGTCAAGTACAATAACAATTAGTTTACAAATATAATTATGCAAAGATTGACTCCTTCTAGTAGGACTATTTTCATTTAATTAGCAATGATAAATTAACTTATTAAGGTTTTTTCTTGCACTCAAAATTCTTAAATGCTTTTTTTATTCTTTATTAAAAAATCATTAATACTTTATGCTATATTTCAAAATGTTTATTATTTTCAGATAGTTGCAATGTTTCTCTACAATATTTCTGTACTATTTTCTTTTCAAATGCAATAGTTTTGCTGAGCAGCTTGGCAATGTGAAGGTCAGCGATATTTTTGTCCAGCTTAATCACTCATGCTGTTCCTTTCAGAAACAGACTTCTCCTTTTAAATAGCTTTTTCTTTAGTCTGCTTCTGGTGCTGAAACACATATTTCATAGTTAATCCAACCTATTGTAACATATTTGCTGGTTTTCAATCTCAGAGTAACAATTTGAGCACCAACATAGAATCATAGAATCATAGAATCAACCAGGTTGGAAGAGACCTCCAAGATCAGCCAGGCCAACCTAGCACCCAGCCCTAGCCAGTCGACTAGACCATGGCACTAAGTGCCTCATCCAGGCTTTTCTTGAACACCTCCAGGGATGGTGACTCCACCACCTCCCTGGGCAGCCCATTCCAATGCCAATCACTCTCTCTGCCAACAACTTCCTCCTAACATCCAGCCTATACTTTCCCTGGAACAACTGGAGACTGTGTCCCCTTGTTCTATTGCTGGTTGCCTGGGAGAAGAGGCATCCCCCACCTGGCTGCAACCTCCCTTCAGCTAGTTGTAGACAGCAATAAGATCACCCCTGAGCCTCCTCTTCTCCAGGCTGCACACCCCCAGCTCCCTCAGCCTCTCCTCATAAGGTTTGTGTTCCAGGCCCCTCACCAGCTTTGTTGCCCTTCTCTGGACATGCACATGGTTAGATAATTGTTCTCCAAGGTATCCCCTTTATTGCCATGATGCAGCGACTTATATGCCAACCTGGAAGAGGCATGCACAGCTAGCTTAGTTAAGATTGGTACATGTGGAAGGCACAGATAGGCTTAAGGCTATGTGTGAGGTACAGATAGGTTAAGCTTATATAAATAACTTGTAGGGTCAGCCTCCTGCGGCCAGCAGACCCTGCCTCCTGCAGCTGCATGTGGGGGGTTTGCTTCACCATCTTAGTTATTGAGATTTTAAAGGTATGCTTAATTTTATTGCCATCAGGCTCTCAAATTATCAAAACTCGAGACCTATTTCTTCCCTTCATTCCAAGGTCTGAGTTGCTACAGAAGAACACTGACAAACCATCACCTGACCTGTTTTGAAAATGTCTGTCTGTGTTCTTCAGAGCTTACCGGGTAGTTCATTTTGCTGCAAGTGTCCTTCTTGCAATTCAGCTGTGTGGCACTGTTTTGAACTATTATATGGTAGTGGTGCAGGATCAGAAACAAAACTGTGTTAAACTGCCTGCTGTCTATGCAATTTCAAAGGTTGGGCTTAGAGGTCTTTGCAATAGAAACAAACCTATCATTCTATCATTAGCCTGCAGGCAATTTATTTTATTGAAGCTGATTTGTCTTTATTATTTTTTCTAATACTAGATTTGTTTGAGCCAGGCTCTGTCATAGGCGACCCCAATTGCAGATTATCTCTTGGCAGAAAGACAACAGTATCCATAAAATTTAACCCCATTCTGACAGTTGGATCACACAGCATTTAATGAATAAATAAAGAAGCTGTGACTTCCTTTTCATGAGGTGAGTGATCTCTAATCTACTTAATTATTTAAGCAGCCCTATTTCATGTCTTTGTTACTACTGAAGGGTTTTTTTTTTCATCACCACTAGATCCAAGCAGTCCAGACAGAAAATATGCAGAAGTTATATGGAAAATTCAAATTTTAAAGAGACTTGAAATGTATATTTGCTTGAGAATTTGCTTGATACAGTTCTGGTAAAATGGATCCATTTTTAAGGATGAAAATAAATCCATGAAAATATACAGTGTGCCAAGTTTGTCTTTGTATTAGTAGGTTTATATGTTGTGTATATTTCGCAGCCCCAGAATATTTCAGATTACAAAGAATTTGTGGTCTTACATTGTGACAGCATCAGGTTGCACTTTGTTTGTTAAAATTGACTGAAAGAAAAAAAGAGGCTCTAAGTACATATTGCTGATATGAGGTTACAGCTGTTATGGTTCTAGCTTAGTGATCATAGAATCACAGAATCAAGCAGGTTGGAAGAGACCTCCAAGATCATCCAGTCCAACCTAGCACCCAGCCCTAGCCAGTCATCCAGACCATGGCACTAAGTGCCTCAGCCAGGCTTTTCTCAAACACCTCCAGGGACAGCAACTCAACCACCTTCCTGGGCAGCCCATTCCAATGCCAATCACTCTGCCAACAATTTCCTCCTAACACCCAGCCTAGACCTCCCCTGGCACACCTTGAGGCTGTGTTCCCTTGTTCTATTGCTGGTTTCCTGTCAGTAACTTAGAATCATAGAATCAAGCAGGTTGGAAGAGACCTCCAAAATCACCCAGTCCAACCTAGCACCCAGCCCTAGCCAGTCAACCAGACCATGGCACTAAGTGCCTCAGCCAGGCTTTGCTTGAACACCTCCAGGGATGGTGACTCCACCACCTCCCTGAGCAGCCCATTCCAATGGCAGAAGAGAGATATTTAATATGCTGTGATCTTCAATAAGATTCTTAGTCAACATGTTGATCACTATGATCTTTCTCTCCAAGTACATACTGCAGAGGCATTCCTCTTTCCAGTATGAGGCAAGCACTGAAATCTAGTCTTTTTTTTTTTTTTTTTTTTTTTTTTTTTTTTGATAAAATGCCCTATGATCAGGTAATGCTACTGGAAAATTATATGTTCAAAGCCTGATATTCCAACAAGTGATTAACAAATCAAACTCAGTCATTCTTACATATTCAGTATTGCTGTCACAATTCAGTATTGCTGTTTTTACGCTTCTCATCTTTAGGTTAATACTCAATACGCATAGTTTTCACAGAGACTGCATTTCTATTATACATGTAATATATCACAATTTAATATAGATTTTCAAGTGTAATTCTCCTGCTTATCTGTTTGAAATACATAAACTCTAATTTCAGGCTGGGACTTGAAACGTGTGTCAAAAACTCACATGCTAATCTAGGGAAAATAATGAGATTGAATAATGATATCAAATTATTTCCTTTGTATCCCCAGATTATTTCTAGCTCATTGTATCATGACAGCCAGGAGATCCACCTAAGTATCCTTCCTTACTGCATCATTCTCCATCTCTCTACCTGGATAGAGTAAACATTTTTTCAGAAAGACCAATTCAAAGACATGGAGTATGGCTTTTATCCATGCAAAAATACTATTTTAATGAGAACTACATTTGAAATCCAGATAGTAAATCAACAGCTACAATAATACCCTAAATAAATTCATGCTACGTTAAAGTCAGAGGTAGGAACACTTGACATTTAAAGCAGATTTTATTTTACATCTAATTTAGCATGTACTTGTACTTTACAGATATAGATTTTATTTAAGAAATGAGCATTTCAGGAGACAGCCAACAACAGAACTATCACATATTATGCAGTTGTCACTTAAAGAAAGATCACAGTGCAGGCCCCAAGAAATATTCTCTGCATAACAAAACCCCCTATCACAGGCAGTAAGAGACTTAGTCATTGATAATTAATCATTGCTGATCACAGTCCTACAAAGATTTGGGATCAGTTAGTATCCATTGCAGTACAGGAGAAGAGAGCAAAGTAGGCAGTAAGAGACTTAGCCATTGATAATTAATCATTGCTGATCATAGTCCTACAAGGATTTGGGATCAGTTAGTATCCATTGCAGTACAGGAGAAGAGAGCAAAGTAGGCAGTAAGAGACTTAGCCATTGATAATTAATCACAGTATCACCAAATCATTGCTGATCACAGTCCTACAAAGATTTGGGATCAGTTAGTATCCATTGCAGTACAGGAGAAGAGAGCAAAGTAGAAACCAGTTTCTGGACAATGAATTTAGTGTTATGCAAGTCACAATTTCATTGCAAACCACTAAGTCTATAGATGGATGAGACGATTTTCTTTGGTGCTGCAAACCGATCAACACTAAAGTGTTGTAATTGATAGCATTGATTTTACGGGAGAGCTTACAGGCTTTGAAACTTTTTGGTTTGGTTTGTTTTGTTGGTTTGTTTTTGTTTCATTCCCTCGGTAGTCAGCAGAGACTATTAATCTTTATAACTAGCTGCAGACTATTAATCTTTATAGCAAGGTTAGGTTTTCAAAAATGGCTTTGTTTCAGACCAACACTGGAATCCATATTCCTTGGTTTTAGTAACAACAAGGGGGAAAGGCATTCAAAAGTATTTATGGTTACTAGCAAGCTTTCTTTTTCCTAATAATCAGGGGTTTATGGAACTAGATACAGGAACAAAACCTGTGCAAACCTCTCCTGGTTTCTAGCAAGATTTCCAATTTGAATCAAGATTACACTGATTACTTCTTTGGTTTAAGCTTATTAATTTCTACAATACTCATTCAGATTTCTTTTCTTACAGGCTCAAGGGAAGCTGCATCTTATCTCAGTTCAGGATTATGAGATTCCAGTTTAGAAGGCTGAATACTTTTTAATAATAATTGAATGCCACAAAAGAATTTATTTTGATGGGTTCTCACAGCTCTTGGGTTACCCTTTTCCTTTCATTTAAAAAATCCTTTGAATACTTTCCTCTTTGAGTTTAACTGCAGTATAAAATTTTATTACTTTATTTATTACATTTTTCTTTAATTCAGAGAAATTATTTCAGAAATATTTGTTAAGTTTTTGTTTGCTGGGCTTAGACTGGCATTCATCTATCAAAATGTGAGATTGGGGGTTCCTTGTTAACCTTCTTCAATATGATTTTCACTATTACTGAAACATATTTTTTTACACACAAAAAAAAGGCCAAATATCAAGTAGGACACCACTAGTTGATTTTTTTTGTGTGTGTGTGCAAAGAATGCTTCAGTCCGATGGAAAGCAATCAGAAGTCATTAAAGATATTTAGTCTACTTTTACAAGCTTGTTAAGCAAATCTAAATCAAGGAGAATTTCAAATGATCTTCATATATTTCAACAAGGTTTTCCTTAGCTCTTATCATAGAATCATAGAATCAAGCAGGTTGGAAGAGACCTCCAAGATCATCCAGGCCAACCTAGCACCCAGCCCTAGCCAGTCAACCAGACCATGGCACTAAGTGCCTCATTCATTCTTTTCTTGAACACCTCCAGGGATGGTGACTCCACCACCTCTCCGGGCAGCCCATTCCAATGCCAATCACTCTGTCTGTGAGGAACTTCCTCCTAACATCCAGCCTAGACTTCCCCCAACACAAGTTGAGACTGTGACCCCTCATTCTGTTGCTGGTTGCCTGGCAGAAGAGACCAACCCCACCTGGCTACAACCTCCCTTCAGGTAGTTGTAGACAGCAATGAGGTCCCCCCTGAGCCTCCTCTTTTCCAGGCTGCACACCCCCAGCTCTCTCAGTCTCTCCTCATAGGGTTTGCGTTCATCTAAACCAGCAATTGATCTAAATAACCTTTTCCATACCAGTTGAATACCTATGGCTTTATGTTGGCATAGATATCCAGACACTCTCTTTTGAGCCATTTCTGCACATTTGCTCATTTAATTTGTGCTTCAGAAAACAAAGGTAGTTTTACCAGAAGCTGATGCATCTTGTGAAAGCAAACTAGGGAAATCTCAGAACAGTTCTCTTGGAGATTTGTTTCCATGTCTCTTTTCTTGTCTGCACAAGAATCTTCTAAGTTTTTTGGTTGAGCTAGAAGGAGGTTGCTTTCTTAATAAGTGGTTAACTTCCATTGGGTGTCCTCCTGTTTAAAGCTTTTATCATAGTTCTTTGTGCTTATTCCCTACTTTATCCCAACTTTACCTATTTCTAAAGATATCAAAGAGTAGTTCTCCCAAGAAATGATGAAACTGAAGCCATTTTTGCTTTTTGCCACTGGAGGCATTTGAGCAATGAGTGAACCTGGCACTAAGGGACATGGTTTAGTGTTAACTCTTCAGTGCTGCTTCAGGAGGTGGACTGGATGATCTTTGAGGTCTCTTCCAACTGGATGTATTCTGTAATTCTGTAACAAGCACAGCACTTCTTGACTGGAAATGCTTACAAATCTTCCAAAGAAAAAGCTTTCTCTTCATTTTATATTATACAGAAGCCATGGCTGATACAGAAATAGTGTGGTACAAACACGTGCCTTCTGGTCAGTTGCCTGAAGTCAAACGGTATCTGTGATGCTCTTGAGTTAATGTTCTAGAAATCATGGAGCTTTGGAGAATTTCCATTTTGGAAATAGTGTCATTATTTCTAAGAAAGGCAAACAGGTGGGTTTGGATAACTCTGAGCCACACACTGTTAGCAAACTGGAAAAATGCCAGGAAAGGCTAAAGTCTAGCATGAGTGAGCAATTAAAGAGTGTTAATGAAATGTTAATGTATATGCATCTATAACTGGGCCCCTCAATTCAAGAGAGATGTTGAGGTGCTGGAATGTGTTCAGAGAAGGGCAGCAAGGCTGGTGAGGGTCCTGGAACACAAACCCTATGAGAAGAGGCTGACGGAGCTGGGGGTCTTTAGCCTGGAGAAGGCTCAGGGTAGGCCCCATTGCTGTCTACAACTACCTGAAGGGAGGTTGTAGCCAGGTGGGGGTTGGTCTCTTCTGCCAGGCAACCAGCAACAGAACAAGGGGACACAGTCTCAAGTTGTGCTGGGGTAAGTATAGGCTGAATGTTAGGAGGAAGTTGTTGGCAGAGAGAGTGATTGGCACTGGAATGGGCTGCCCAGGGAGGTGGTGGAGTCACCATCCCTGGAGGTGTTCAAGAAAAGCCTGGCTGAGGCACTTAGTGCCATGGTCTGGTTGATTGGCTAGGGCTGGGTGCTAGGTTGGCCTGGCTGATCTTGGAGGTCTCTTCCAACCTGGTTGACTCTATGATTCTATGAATGCAGATGTATATTTGTTCATTTATAAAACAGAGGTTTATTTTATGTTGGGCTGACACTAAGTTATGAATTATGTAAAACTAATAATCTGTATTAATGTTGATGTCCAGGAACAGGATAAGGGCCATACTAGAAATCTCTTGATCAGGATTGTCAGATGCTGTCTGAAAAGTGACAAGAGCTCCTGTAAGGGAGCAACTTGTCACCTTACAATAGCAACTTTAACTGGAATAAGTAAGGCTTACTCAGAACTTGTTCTTCTGCTCATGCCTTAAAATTCAAGAGGACAGTAGTTCTGGTACTCAAGAGTATGCATAATCCATCACTGTTCAGACTACATGGTAAGAGTCTTCAGGACAGCCTAATAGTTCTACAAGGAATGCTCTTGCACTGATAAATCAGATCCTTTGTTATAAACCTGGCTTGGGGTTCAGTCATTTCAATTGCCTGCTTTTAAGTGAGTACATTATCTCATTTATGAGAAAAGCTACCATAAGGTTTTCCTGACCACCCAAGAAATTAAAGCTGAGCACAGAGGCAAAGCCTTGGTAGCCAGTTCATTGCAGTTATGGCTAAAAAGCAAATGCAATTTTATTTTACATACAACTTAAGTTGGTTCTTGCCATAGAGCAGTGAATGGCATTGCTGTAAAACAATTAATTCTGTAAGTCTCTATAAAACTCTTCCCAAGTCCAACCTGAAAATTCAGATAACAAGGGCATTTCTGCACCAAACCAATGCAGTCTAGAATAAATGCATTAAAGACAAACAAACAAAGCTGTTACAATAATAGTTCACCAGCTTTCATTTAGAACTGATTGTGTTTTGAGAGCATGCATTATGACTATGCAGAGATTCATGTTTATATTGCAAATTTACTGAGTCAATATTTTTACTGATACTTTTGAAATACACAGTTAAATATTTACTAGTATATTTTACATAAATGAGGGGAAATGTATAATAAAGAGTACTATAAGCATATCTCATCGTGTACTGAAGTAAGCACATCTGGATGAATTGCATTTTAAATTGAGCTTTTGAGGTATTGTCAATTTGGTGTTTAAAAAATTCAGCCTTTGCCAAATAATTGTGTTCTGATTCAGACAAAGTCAAAACATTTCAAAGGTTCCAGTTCAAGTTAATTGTCGCAGCCTTTTCTTTTCCAGTGTACTGTGACAGCCTCAGACCCAGAAACCCAAGTAGCAGCTGCATCTGTGCTGCAAATGAAGTTAAGAACTGGACATGTCAAGGCTCTAATCATCCTCTGCTCCTGAGAACTTTCAAAGAGATGCACTGGAAACCTGAGCATCTTAATGGTCTGTCAAGTTAAGGAACCAAGCAGGGGTGGTAAGAAATGCTAAAATATAGCAGAGATTTTACCAACATCATAGTCTTGAAGAAGGTTGCAATATTGATGAAATGACAAGCTCCAGTGAAAGATTCTTTCTTGAAATGTTAATGAAGATTGATGCAAGGTCAGAGTTAGAGAGGGATTCAGCTGACAAATGTAGACATCTGCAATGTAGGTATCTGCTTCTGAGACTAGATGTCTGGCACTGGTTTGTGACCAGCGAGTAAATGTAGCCAGATGAATTCTATCAATCAAACATTTCCACTGTGTGATTTAGATGTTTAAGACAGACACCTAGCATCATTCAAGTGTTATTTCTGAGCCATGGACAAACCTTCCTATTTTAAAATTCATTGGCATATGATAAAATTAAAATGTTTAAGATCCTTAATCAATGATTGACAGGGTACAAGATATGTATGTGGTACTCTAACAGAGAGAAATTAGAGTTCTTGAGTGTAGTAAGGTGAACTTCTTTGAAGAATGAATTAGATCAGATAACTTTTTTGAATGGCTTTATGGAGATTAAAATCTGGATATTATGGTCTCCTCTATTCTGGAATTCTTGTCTCAAAAGAACGTTGAAAACCAGGATTGAGTTCAGAAAATGAAGTAATCAGTGTTTTATTTTGTATTGTTAAGGTATATTCATGTCAGTTAATGTGATATTGAACCTTAATATGGCAGTCCTGTGTCAAAGTGATCCAGTGACTGTTCACTGGATGTCTCTGTATCTGTTTACTGACTATAGATGGCTCAGTGTACTTAACTCAGATCTTAAACATCTTGGTTAGGGAATAAACACCGTACCATTTGTCTATTAATTATGATTTTTATCTACAGTTGTCTGTTAAGAAATCTCAGGCCATAGGCACTCTGTGTGATTTTACCAGCATTAAGGCAATAGCAATGTTGTGGTTTTAAACCCAGCCAGCCAGCACTGAATCCCAGGAAGCTGGCTGCTAATCCTAGTCCACTTAATGGGATCAGGAGAAAAAGAACACAACAAAGGTCTGAGGGTCAAGACAAAGGAGAGGAAGGGTTCACTCAGCAGTTATGGTCATGAGCTGGCGTGGTCAGCAGCAGCAGGGAGGTCATTCTGCCCCTGTCCTCTGCACTGGTTAGACCACACCTTGAGTACTGTGTTCAGTTTTGGGCGCCCCAGTTTAGGAGGGACATTGAGATGCTTGAGTGTGTCCAGAGAAGGGCAACGAGGCTGGGGAGAGGCCTTGAGCACAGCCCTATGAGGAGAGGCTGAGGGAGCTGGGATTGGTTAGCCTGGAGAAGAGGAGGCTCAGGGGAGACCTCATTGCTGTCTACAACTACCTGAGGGGAGGTTGTGGCCAGGAGGAGGTTGCTCTCTTCTCTCAGGTGGCCAGCACCAGAACAAGAGGACACAGCCTCAAGCTGTGCCAGGGGAAATTTAGGCTGGAGGTGAGGAGAAAGTTCTTCACTGAGAGAGTCATTGGACACTGGAATGGGCTGCCCGGGGAGGTGGTGGAGTCGCCGTCCCTGGAGCTGTTCAAGGCAGGATTGGACGTGGCACTTGGTGCCATGGTCTGGCCTTGAGCTCTGTGGTAAAGGGTTGGACTTGATGATCTGTGAGGTCTCTTCCAACCCTGATGATACTGTGAAAACAGATTTAGTTTGGGGAGACTTAAGCAACAAAATCACTACCAATTTACCAATTGAATATGAGTAGGATAGTTATGAGTGGATCCTAAAACCACATTCTCCCCACCCCTTCTTCTTCATAGGTTCACATGTGCTACTTACGTCCCCTTCAATGACTGGCTAGGGCTGGGTGCTAGGTTGGCCTGGATGATTTTGGAGGTCTCTTCCAACCTGGTTGATTCTATGATTCTATGACCGTGCAACAACTGATTACTATTAAAATTAGTGGTCAGGGGTAGTGAGAGTTCTGAATATCAAAATTAATAATCAATATTAATCTTGAAACAATATAATCTCACATTAATTAATTTCCCCATCATAACACTTTCCTTCCTCTTTGTTAATTTTTATGTGATAAGAACTGGGACATAACATCTAGATAATTTACACTTCTTTAAAAAGGAGATCTTCAAAGAAACAATTGTCACATATTTCACTGAGCTTCACTTTTAGAACTTCTCTTTTTGAACACAAAATTGAGATTAGTAACAGATTAGAGCCACCCTGAAAAAGATGGCTTTTATTTTTTTTAATGGCTTGGTTTTATGGGAATTATTAGAGGCATCAGTTTATTCTTTACTTTGTAAAGAGATTTACTTGGCAATTCTAGGAGTGGAGAAAGATACTGAAGTTAATTGCATGAAAATCTCTCTACCTAAGAATTAGTGAATCATTTGACTATAGCAAATTAAATGTCACCCTCCCAAAACCACAGGGCTCCATGCTGTTAGATGAAGAATTCTGTAACTTTAATTCATTAATATTCCGGAAAGATACTAATCAGACTACAGTGAGTTGTAATTTAAGTATATGTGGTGACACTAATGTGTGATTTGATTGGTTTTGGCAGTAATCCCTATTTTCTTTTTTAAATAAATGGATTTCATATTTGAATAGGTGCTGTGGATGGAAAAAAGAAATCAACAGTAGTTCTTTTTGTTCTTGTCTTCTGTCTTTCCTGCAAATTTCTTTCATATCTTAACAAGACATAGCAATATGTGGTAGGCTGATTCCCAGAAGAGTTTCTGTTTGCACAGCATGAAAAGGCTTAGCATCATTTCACTCTTACTCTGGAGATAGGACTGCGTGAACAACTTTCAGCAAGACTTGAGGCTCTGAGATAAGAGAAGAAGCTGTACCTGTAGTTCTAACTTGATAAGGAAGAGTTTAAAAATCAACTTTAAATGCTGGTGAAAGCACTCAGGCAATGGGCACTCAGAAATCCAATATTTTATTTTTACATCTTTGCTGATCCGTTCTAAATATGAACTCCTACTCCAGACTATTTTACATCAAGTTAAACCTCAGAATTTTGCCATGTTGGTAGTCCATCACCTGAATAAAATTCATCACTGAGCTCTTTTTTCTTAGCTTACACTTCTGCAAAAATATTATTATAATTAATTCTAGTTATATGTATTGTATTATTCTTTTATAATTAATCTAAATAATTATATAGTATATATATTGTATTATTCTAATTAATTATAGTTAATTATATAGTATATATGTCATATTATTCTATTAGAATTAATTCTAGTTAATTATATAGTATATATATTGTATTATTCTATTATAATAAATTCTAGTTAATTATATAATATATATGCTGTATTATTAATCTAAATAATTATATAGTATATATATTGTATTATTCTAATTAATTATAGTTAATTATATAGTATATATGTCATATTATTCTATTAGAATTGATTCTAGTTAATTATATAGTATATATATTGTATTATTCTATTATAATAAATTCTAGTTAATTATATAATATATATGCTGTATTATTCTATTATAAGTAATTCTAGTTAATTATATAGTGTATATATTGTATTATTCTATTCTAATTAATTCTAGTTAATTATATAGTATATATATTGTATTATTCTATTCTAATTAATTCTAGTTAATTATATAGTATATATGTTGTATTATTCTATTATAATTGATTCTAGTTAATTATATAGTATATATATTGTATTATTCTATTATAATTGATTCTAGTTAATTATATAGTATATATGTTGTATTATTCTATTATAATTAATTATAATTAATTATATAGTATATATGTTGTATTATTCTATTAGAATTAATTCTAGTTAATTATACAGTATATATGTTGTATTATTCTATTAGAATTAATTCTAGTTATATAGTATATATATTGTATTATTCTATTAGAATTAATTCTAGTTAATTATATAGTATATATGTTGTATTATTCTATTATAATTAATTCTAATTTAACCCCAACCAATTTCCTCATCCTCTTTCATTTTACCTGTAATAGATTTTTGTTTTGTTTTGTATTTTTGTGAGACAAAAAGCTTTCAACAGAAAGGTTTGGTTGTGGGGGCTTTTCATATTTATATATATATATATATATATATATATATATATATATATATATAAATCAAGATTTCTATTTTTCTCTGTTCTTTCTTTTGGGGATTTTGTGTTTCCTGTATTGATTGCAAAGGGAATTTGTGGTATGCTTATCAACGACTTTCCCCATAACATTTGAGTAAAAAATCACAGTTCTTCAAAGCTTCAAGGGAAATTGTTGTGAAGCATCTGAAGAAATGAAAAAGGCTTTGAGTAAGGCAAGGTAGTTGTTTAAACTTCAGAATTTGCTGGATGATAAAGGTATATACAGGCTCAGGGGATTGTTAGATGTTAAGAAATGCTGGCAGAAGTTCTGCAGCTATAATAATCAGTGTTCATCAAGAGTAAAGGCATGGAATACGATTTTAAAAGGATAAGAGGACCATGTCTTTTGCAATCTATAGTTAATAGTAGAACTACTGATGATTCACATATAAAATATATACATACCTATGTAAATATATATAACTTGCCAGATGGGAACATGACTAAACCAAAGGAGTGATCCCACAGTTTCTGTTTCTCCTTTTTAAATACTGCTTTTCATTTTGAAATATTCACTTGCATTAGGGGGGTGTGTGCATGTGTGAGTGATGTGAGACCACAGAAGTACATAGTCTGTCTCAAGCAACAGAATTAGTTTAGCCAGAGAAGCAAAATCTCCAGATCAGCTAATTTACCATAAAAGAGATAAACATTTTTTTTCACCCCTTGATGAAATTGTTTGGTAACTAAGCCTCACCTTCTGTGCAAAAGAGCCATATTGTATTACAGTCTTCAAAAATGAGCACATGAGACATTAAACAAAACTTTAGTTCTTTGAAAGGTGCAAACCAGTTTCAACATAATCGAGTGGGCTGTTTGCAATATTAAAGAAGCATTGTTAAAATCAACCTGTTCCTTGTATGGGAATTACTACATCACAGTATCACAGTAGCACCAAGGTTGGAAGAGACTGCATAGATCATCAAATCCAACCCTTTACCACAGAGCTCAAGGCTAGACCATGGCACCAAGTGCCACGTCCAGTCCTGCCTTGAACAGCCCCAGGGACGGCGACTCCACCACCTCCCCGGGCAGCCCATTCCAGTGTCCAATGGCTCTCTCAGTGAAGAACTTTCTCCTCACCTCCAGCCTAAATTTCCCCTGGCGCAGCTTGAGGCTGTGTCCTCTTGTTCTGGTGCTGGCCACCTGAGAGAAGAGAGCAACCTCCTCCTGGCCACAACCTCCCCTCAGGTAGTTGTAGACAGCAATAAGGTCTCCCCTGAGCCTCCTCTTCTCCAGGCTAACCAATCCCAGCTCCCTCAGCCTCTCCTCGTAGGGCTGTGCTCAAGGCCTCTCCCCAGCCTCGTCTCCCTTCTCTGGACACACTCAAGCATCTCAATGTCCCTCCTAAACTGGGGGGCCCAGAACTGAACACAGCACTCAAGGTGTGGTCTAACCAGTGCAGAGTACAGGGGCAGAATGACCTCCCTGCTCCTGCTGACCACACCATTCCTGATGCAGGCCAGGATGCCACTGGCTCTCTTGGCCACCTGGGCACACTGCTGGCTGATGTTCAGGCGGGTATCGATCAGCACCCCCAGATCCCTTTCTGTCTGGCTGCTCTCCAGCATACATCTCATTTCTCATGCCCTTCATATGAAGGCATTGAAGCTCAAACATAGAAGTAAATAAGCTAGTTGGAATCAGGAAGGCATAGCTTACAAAAGCTCTTTTATGTGTTTGAACACTTTGCAATTGTTGGTCTGCTGAATTTCATGTGTCCAGGACTACAGAGCAAGACTTTGTCCTTTAACAGTCATAGACCTTTTCATAAAAATTCCGTTTATTTCTGACTGTTAAGAACTTGTCAGTCCATTTCAATATGAAATTCATCAATTGCATCACAGCTTTACAGTTTCTTTTTGTTCTGAAACATAGATGTTGGCAAATGTAAGCAGGTCTAACTCTGAAGAATTGCCAGCCCCTGTGTTATAAGCATGAGATTAAGATTTCCTTTTGTAGAAGAAAATGCTTTTTAGAAAATGACAGTTGTGAAGTTTGCAGGTTACCAACAGCTTGCTAAATCTGACTGAAAGAATGTTGTTAGTTTAGCAGTAGTAAACCTCAGCAGTCTATCAGGAGAATGCTTACCCACGCCAGCTCTAGAAATGGGGAAAGTGCTTTATTTCACTTCAGGTCAAGCATTGTGACGATATATAATCCTAAGATTTTACTCTACCTCCTACTGAAGTACATAAATGCACACACTACATCCTGCTGCTGACTTCAATCCTAGGATCTCTCTTGCACTGCGCTGTGGGACACAATATTGTTTATCTCAGAAGCCAGAGGACTGTGAAAGGACACACTGTGAAGGCTGTAAAAGATGTTCATATTTTTTTATTTTTTTTTTTTGTGCATGTGGAATGTACAAGACTAGGATGTCTCTGTATACCCTGGAAAAATTGTCTCCTAGGTCTGGTGCTGAAAACCATGGAGCCCTGCAGGGTAACTATAGGACCTTTCTCCTGAGCTGCATTTGTGCAGTGCAACATACTGTGCAATGGGAACACAAATGAAGCAGTGGCATGGGAATAGTGCTGCAGCCTTGTCCCAGATTTCTCTCTCCACATCATCAGTTCTGAATGAAGGCAGGGGTTTCTGATACAACAAACTCATTGTACCCACTGGGAGCTTAAAATTAAGAAAATAAGGTCAATACAAAAATGTTACCAAATGCCATTAGTTGTTGGTACTAACTGTATTTCTTAACAGGGATTGGAACTCAGACATTTCATCCATCCCAGTGGAAACAAGGAGGGGCTGAGAGAGCTGGGATTGTTTAGCCTGGAGAAGAGGAGGCTCAGGGGAGGTGGTGGGGAGGTTGTGGCCAGGAGGAGGTTGCTCTCTTCTCTCAGGTGGCCAGCACCAGAACAAGAGGACACAGCCTCAGGCTGTGCCAGGGGAAATTTAGGCTGGAGGTGAGGAGAAAGTTCTTCACTGAGAGAGTCATTGGACACTGGAATGGGCTGCCTGGGGAGGTGGTGGAGTCGCCGTCCCTGGAGCTGTTCAAGGCAGGATTGGACGTGGCACTTGGTGCCATGGTCTGGCCTTGAGCTCTGTGGTAAAGGGTTGGACTTGATGATCTGTGAGGTCTCTTCCAACCTTGGTGATACTGTGATACTGTGAAACATACAACAAAAGTTGCTTTGAGTAATTTACCAGTAAAATTGCATTGACTGGTTTTGATTTCATAAAAGCTGTTCTGGGAAAAATAATCAAAGAAATAAAACAGAGAATAAATGTTTTTGAAGACTGATACAGTATGTGTGGATGAACTTTTTGTTTCACTGAACAACAGGAAAAAAAAAAAGGCCAATTGAACTAAAATGCTGATTTAGGACCAAAATTACTCACTAATTCATCTCATATCAATTCAGAGGATAACTTGAATGGGAGAAAAGAAAGAGAATAGTGACACTACTTGTAATACTTGTAAAAAAATCTTTTTTCCTTAAGTAAAATGTACAGGTTTCTTTTATACAATATCAAAATAATGAGGAAAGAATGCAGGATTAATCAACATTTTATATGTTGGGGAAGGGGGAGGAATTTTTCTCTCTCGCTAAGAAATAAAACTAGAGCTTGAATCAGAGTGAAATGGCCTTAAAGGCTCTGAAAGGGCAAGCTGCTGACCGAGGGTATTATGGGTTTCAAAGGTTATTTTAGTAAATAATAGTCCACGGCCAAAATGCATATGTGCAAATGCCAGCAGAGTTAATACATTGTGACTGATGGTTGTACACCACTGACAGCTTCAGAAACACAGCAGCTTAAGTCAGTCCTCTGATTTAAATGAGATTCTGCAGAGTAAGGGATTCCCAAAGAATGTGTATGAAGGGAAGAAGAATGCTTGTTTGGGGATCACAGATGTTCAGTGCTTCATTTTTTAACACATGTTTAATATCACAACTGCACACAATAGAAATAGTCTCTGGTCACTGGGATTTTCTACTAATTTGTGCCATGGTGATGGTTTGGGTGTTGCCTGCCCCCCTACACTTTGGAAATCACCCAGACTAGTCTCAGCTGGCTCTGGAAATATGAATGAAGCTTATATTTACAGCTGGCACAATACACAAGCAGATATTTACAGTATATACAGTTATAGACAGAAATAGACAAGGTAAAAGGTAATACAGAAACACAACAGCCCTCCCAGAAACCTGAGTCCCCAGGAGGGGCTCCCAACTGCCCTTCCACCTTCTCCCACCCCTCTCAACCTTACCCCAGTCCCAAGGAAGAATGGAGGTTCAGCCAGGAGGGTTAGGAAGCAAAGTGGATTATTGAAAGAAACAAAGGGTAAGGTTAGAAGAGAGATACAGCTCCAAGCTTGCCAGCAGCAGAAGTGCCCAGTGGTTATCTATGTTTTGTTTTTTCATTCTTATACATCTCAGCAAGCCTATGAGTGAAGTAGACATCACCCTTGTTTTCCTTCCACAGCCTGTAATCTAGTTCTTCTCACCAAAACATTCTAGCTAGCTTCAAACTAGCACAG